>NC_057861.1:147261043-147635418 GCF_019393635.1 Dromiciops gliroides | reverse complement strand
CTGGAAAGATTGAAAATGCTAGTCTTGGGGCAGCTAGGTGGTGCAGTGGATAGAGCACCAGCCCTGGAGTCAGGAGGACCTGAGTTCAAATCCGGCCTCAGACACTTGGCACTTACTAGCTGTATGACCCTGGGCAAGTCACTTAACCCCAATTGCCTCAACAACAACAAAAAAAAAAAAAAAGAAAAAGAAAATGCTAGTCTCACAACAAGCTCACTATCTGTCAGTAGATAACCAGTCTTTGACCATTCAGAGAGACTCATTACCAGAGGGCTGGTTACCAGATAATGATTGTTTTTGGCCACAGTGACTCATGAAGTATCTCTTACTAAGCTATAGATGGGTTGTATGATGAGCCAGTAGACCTAGCTAGCCTAGGTCATAGGGGCCTATGTAATTTGTTTTCAACAGACTGCTTTTATTTCACAATCCTGAATTGTCTTGCCCCACCTTGTAACTTGGGAACTTTTTTTTCCTGTGTCTGAACAATTTAAATGTCTTTCCCTTTGCCCTTATTAAAAAGAGACCTGATTCTCCTCTCTCAATTGGTCAAACTTGGGTGCAGTGGGGCCCATAATGGGTCACATTGTAGCACTTGACCCTCTTGGCATTATTATTCATTATTATTATAGTATTATTATCATATATTATATATGCTACTACTACTACTAATTATTATTATTATTATTATTATTATTTGGTGCTGTGTACCAGCCACTCTGGGACCTTTGCTTACTGTATAAAAACCCCACACCTGCGTTTACCTTTTGGGTCACCTTAGTAAGCATCAATGGTTCTGAATGATGCCTCAGCAGCTCCTGGTTGGGATATCTGTGCTATTATGTATCCTAGGGTTTCAAAATCCTTGGGTCCAGGAGTTGCTTGATGGTGGATAGCACATATCACTACACTACATTGATCATTTAATCAACAGCTTGATTTCACCTATATACGGTTGAAGGTGGTAAGAGTTTTCTTGACTAAACTCCAACAGGTATAATAATAATAATAACAACAACAACAATAACAACAATAATAATTGCTGGCCGTATTTATTTAGTGCCATATGTCAAGCAGGCCAGGTAGGTGTTGTTATAGTAGATAGAGCACTGGACCTAGACTCGGGAAACTTCATCTTCTTGGGTTCAAATCTGGCTTCAGACACTTACTAGCTATGTGACCATGGGCAAGTCACTTAACCTTGTTTCTCTTGGTTTCCTCATCTGTAAAATGAGCTAGGGAAAGAAATCACTCTAGTATCTTTGCCAATAAAACTCCAAATAGGGCCATGAAGAGTCAGATGTGACTGAAAACAACCTAACAACAACTAATATGCCAGGGCACCGTGCTAAGCATGTCTCATTTGATCCAACAACACTGGGAGGTAAGTACTATTATTATCCCTATCTTACAATTGAGGAAACTGAGGTTTAGTGACTGTCTGAACTGTAATGAAGTCAGCTTCTGAACTAAGAATGAATCAGGTCAGAGATGGAGTTGATTCAGAGACCAGGAAAAAAGAAGTTAAGTCAGAGATGAAGGGAGAGTGAGAGGATGACAGTTAGAGCATTTATTTTATTTTATTTTATTTTTTTAGTGAGGCAATTGGGGTTAAGTGACTTGCCCAGGGTCACACAGCTAGTAAGTGTTAAGTGTCTGAGGCCAGATTTGAACTCAGGTACTCCTGACTCCAGGGCCGGTGCTCTATCCACTGCACCACCTAGCTGCCCCACTGTGCCACTTAGCTGCCCCAAGACAGAACATTTATTTATTTCATTTATTTTTTTTTAGTGAGGCAGTTGGGGTTAAGTGACTCGCCCAGGGTCACACAGCTAGTAAGTGTTAAGTATCTGAGGCCGGATTTGAACTCAGGTAGTTCTGACTCCAGGGCCGGTGCTCTATCCACTGCGCCACCTAGGTGCCCCAAGACAGAGCATTTATTAAGTGATTACCGTGGCCCAGGCACCGCACTAAGCTCTAACAATACAAATACAGGCAAGCAAGACAGTCCCCTGCCCTCAAGGAGCTTAATTCTTTTTTTGTGTGTGTGAGGCAATTGGGGTTAAGTGACTCGCCCAGGGTCACACAGCTAATAAGTGTTAAGTGTCTGAGGTCACATTTGAACTCAGGTTCTCCTGAATCCAGGGCTGGTGCTCTATCTACTGCACCATCTAGCTGCCCCAAGGAGCTTAATTCTAAAGGATGAAGACAACAGAAAAAAAGAGAGCTATATGGAGGGAAAGCAAGGGGCCCTTGTACCAACGTATGATGTGGAGATGGCCAATGATGTGGAAGCCTGTTCTGGTCAGGATAAGGTGAAAGCTCACCTATCAGAGCTGAACAGCCAGGGCTGGAGTCCCAGATTTCAATGGAGGGGGTGGAGAACATGGCAGAGATAAGAAAGATGGGTAGAAAGTAGAAAATATGGTGTGGAGATGGCCAGGAAGAAGAGCAGAAGGAAGAATGGAACAGAAAGGAAAGAATAGTTTTAAAGTTTTAAAAATTATCTTAATTTAATTGACGCCTTTTGTTTTTGCATCATATTCATTTCCAAAGGTGTCTCATCTAACCAAGTAGACCATTCCTTATAAAGGGGGAGAAAAGCAATTCATCAGCATCAACCAACATATCAATTGTGTCCTATAATATATGCACCATTCCACACCCATGATTTCCTCTTATCCCAGGAATGAAGGGAGGGAGGTACATTTTCTCAGCTCTTCTCTAGAGCCAGGCTTTGTCATTATAATTATATGGTGATCACTTTAATTTGCTTTTGTTCTTTCCATTTTCCTTGTGATAATTATTGTATATATTAATTTCTTGGCTTACTTTCCCCAGCATCAGTTCATCTAAGTTTTCCTATGATTCTCTAACTTTTTCATATTTTATGTTTCATATAGTACAGTCCTTCTATTACATTCCTGTACTACAATTTGTTTACTCATTTCTAGATCAATGGGCACTTACTTTGTTTCTGGTTTCTTGATATTACAAAAAAATCACTGTTCTGAATATTTTGGTGTATATAGGACCTGTCTTTCAGCCTTTGACTTTTCTGGGATATATGCCTAGCAGTGGGATCTCTGAGTCAAAGAGTGTGGACACTTCTGTAGATCTCATTTTGGGGCAGTGCTGTATTTCAGAATTATCCTATACTCAAATTAAGCTGCCATACTTGGCAGGAGAAAGGAAGAGTCAAAGCTAACAAGAGATAAAGAACAGATAAGGTAGGAGGCAGAGCACATCAGAAGTTATTGAATGAAGGGAAGATTTGAGAAGCACAAGGGAAATCGTACCCATCCAAAGATCTCTCCCATGCTGACCCTTGGTACTTGAAACTCTACCCTTAGAAAGTCATTCCTAGGTGGTGAAGTGGATAAAGCGCCAGTCTTGGATTCAGGAGTACCTGAGTTCAAATCCAGCCTCAGATACTTGACACTTAATAGCTGTGTGACCCTGTGCAAGTCACTTAACTCCCATTGCCCTGCAAAAAAAAGAAAGAAAGTCATTCCTAAGAATTTGTTTATTTGATCCATTCCAAAGTAGCAACTGACATCAGGAGAGCAAGATAAAAAAGATGTGGCAGAGAGGAAGGTGGGTCCAACCATACTATTTGACAGACCATACATAGGTAGGAAACCGGAGTTGGGTCACCTGGACAGTTAGAAGGTAATAAAGGATATCAAATGTCTAGGGAATGTATTACCAAATTGGTGGAGAAAGTTGATGAAAAGCGAGATGGGAGGACATCAAAGACAAACTGCCAACTTCAAAGTTTTGCCTGTTCAACCCCTGTCTGGCTTTTTACATTAAAAAATGTAATTTTAAAATATAAAAACCATTCTTACCTCTGAGGCATATGAAAGGGGCCTTTGCCAACTCATGTTCTAGTTAAGTTATTCTAAAGTAAGGAAGACATGATTACGGCTCTATATTATTATCTGAAATCTTGTAATAATAGACTTTTTTCATTCCTACTTCTTTTTCTTGATTCCCTTGAGATTCTTGAATTCGCCAGGTGAATTTTGTTATGATTTTGTTGAGTTCTATAAATACCTGGGTAGTTTGATTGGCATGGCACTATATCATAAGTTAATTTAGGTAGAATCATAATTTTTTATTAAATTGGCACAAACCAATCATGAACATTCAATCTCCAGTTATTTAAGGGAAATTGTCATGATGGCAGGAACTTATTGAAGCTTATTGGAACTTGAAGGCAATTTTCAGGGCTAAGTACTAGTTTTATAAATCTAGAAATGAGAGTGACCTTAGGGGGTCACCTAGTCCAATGGTGACAAACTTAAGTAGAACCAAGGCCACTAAAGTATACGTAAGGATCACTCTGGGCCTCATATGGACTTTAAAAAGCACATATTAATGTTATGTAGGTTGCATTGTATTTTTGTTTATTTTGTTAAATATTTCCCAGTTACATTTGGTTTTTTTTTTTTGGTTTGTTTTTGGCAGGGCAATAAGTGACTTGCCCAGGGTCACACAGCTAGTTAAGTGTCAAGTGTCTGGATTTGAACTCAGGTCCTCCTGAATCCAAGGCCACTGTTTTATCCACTGTGCCGCCTAGCTGTTCCCTGCCCCGCCCCCCCAATTGCATTTTAATCTGGTTCTGGTGCTACTCAGTCCATATAAGCAGCTGGTGTTTGGCCCCTCTGATCTAGTCCCATTCCTTCATCTCACAGGCAAGAAAATAGAGGCCCAGAGAGATTGTTCAAGGTAACTTGTGTCTTCCAAATCCAGGGCTCTTCACAGTACACGCTGCCTCCCACATAAGGCACTGATAGGAGTTGGAAATTACATGGAAAGGGGACAAGTGTTTAGCCTCAGTTTCAGAAAGACTCAGTAGGTGTTGGTGACCACTGGGGAGGAACATGGCCTCCACCCTGATATGGGAAAGAGGTAAATGGAATTCATTCACCCTCGCCCTGCTAGACACAAGTGCTGAGGAACCTTCCACTGAGAGGGGCAAGTCAGTAAAGTCTTAAGCCTGCTCAAGTGACCAACCCTCATGCTGGCCTGAGAGTCTGAGTCATAAAAGAGCTGGAAAGGTGTTCACCAGCCCTCAGGCATATTGGCCTCAGGCAGTTTTACCCCAAAAGAGCAACAACATTTTTGTAAAGCAGCAATGGCAGCAGCAGATGGGTAGAGCTTGGGTGGATATCAGAGAGAGCAGCAGTAGTGGTAAGAACAGGGTGAGGGAGCTTGGGCACAGAAGGACTGGCCACCTGAGTTACAGGTTTTCCAGGCTTAACAGGAGCAGATAAAGTGATTCTTTGATGAACAGGGAGACAAAGGTGCACAGCAGTGAGGCAGAATCCTCTGGTAGGCCAGCCTAAAACCAAAACCTTCCCTTGTTTGAGTTTTCCTGGCATTTGCTTGAGGACAAGAAGGCCCTAAATTCTTTCCCACCAGTGTGTGAGTCTCTTGCATGTTATACTCATTTATGTACGCAAGGATGAAATTGTTTTTATCATTTGATTTTTTTCCAGTTTCATATTTTTCCCTAATTTGCTAATTAACCTAACTTTGCTCTTTGATTTATAACTCTGTCCTGGTCTGTTAGAGAAATAAGTATTTTATGGGGCTTTAAGCTGTATGGGATCCCTATGGTGAATGTAGTTATCTGTGGAAATTCTAGAGTAAGTAGTATATATGTTATACCTTGATTTTTTTTCCCCTAGCTAGAAAGAAACTGAACTCCAATCATTTTTTTTTTGGTACTACTCTTAATGCTTTTTCATATTCTCAGCTAATTCTCATTAAAGTTTTAACCAATAGTTATTAACACATGTTTTAGCTCCCCTATTAGGAAGTTTAGTGAGGCATGGGGCTGTATTTTATTTTTCTTTTCATCCAGAACAGTGCCTAGGCTTTACATATTATAGGCACTTAGTAAAAACAGGCAATGATCAATTGATTGCTATTTATTGATTACTCATTATATAATCACTACATGGGAACATAGATCAGAGCTGGAAGGGACCTTAGAAGCTATTGAGTACAGGCTCAGAGAGAGGTCAAGGACTTACCTGTCACACAGCTAGTAAGTGGCAGAGGTGGAATTTGAACCCAGGTCCTTTTACTTCAAAGTCAGTGTGCTTTGCACTGTTAAGTAGGTACTGTGTTGTCTGCACCAAAGGTAGTGCCCTCAGGATCATAGCAAGGTATAAAATGTAGCCCTTACCATCAAGGAGCCGAGAATCTAGTTATTAAAGAGTGTGATGCATCTACATATTGGTAGTGTTAAAGAGACACAGACAGTAAGTGCAGGAAAAATTTCCAGGAAGGAGAGATTCCTATGGGTTAGGATAGACTGGGAAGGGAGGAGGATCACCTAGAGAAGGGCAATACTTGAGTCAGACCTCCAAGGGCAGGTAGCATTTGAATAGGTACAACCTGGTGTAGAAAGGGCCAAGCTAAAGGGAGGAAGAATGTGTGTAGAGGTGTGGAGGTAGGAAATGCTGCAAGACCCTTTCAGGAGCCGGTGAGTCAGTCAACAAATCTGGCTTGGTGGGAGAGTTCACCTTGGGAACCTGTGTTGAATACACAGGAGCCACTAATTAGAGGATGGAGCACTAAACTCCTCCCAAAGCCTTCCTTTATAGAGCATTCATAAACTTTCCTGGTCATTCTATTTCCTATCAGCTGCTCTGCTTGAGAACAACTGTGCCCCCCATACCTGGTACTCCCTGGTGCTCCCTCTGGTCCCCTCTCTTTTCAGCTTCCTTGTGTGTGTTCACTTTCTTCTTTTCTTATTTGTATCTTCATTGTTTAGCACAGTGCCTGGCACTGTTCAATAAATGTTTATCGAAATGAATTGAAAATATAAAATGTAATAAAGGACATCACTAACATTTTTTAATGAAAAAAATTGTGCTTGAGAAATTATTCTAGCAGTAATAATAATACATCAATAATCAATAATAATACAAGCTCTATTGGAGTAAAGAATGACTAGAGGCAGGACAAGAAGTCAATTCATAGTACTTGACTCACTTGGCAGACTAACACTGACAATAACGCTAATATAGCAGTTTAGGATTTACAAAATGCTTTACTCACAACAGCCTTATACGTTCAGGAGGGCTAGAGGATCTTTTGAGGTCTCCTCAGCTCCCTGATAGTCTCATACACAGAGTCCACACTACATGGGAAAGCCTGCAAACATGACGTGTTTGAACACTTGCCTCCCTTGGACTTTGGCAGTAAGCAAACTCCAGAACCAGGTGCAGGTCTAGAAGACCCAGACAAAATAATCTGGTAAAGTCCGTCTCTGATAACCCTCTCACCTCTCCTCCTCCCCCTGCTTTTTTTTTTTTTTTTAGTGAGGCAATTGGGGTTAAGCGACTTGCCCAGGGTCACACAGCTAGTAAGTGTCAAGGGTCTGAGGCTGAATTTGAACTCAGGTCTTCCTGACTCCAGGGCCGGTGCTCTATCCACTGTGCCACCTAGCTGCCCCCAATTCTTTTATTTTCAAGGATAGTGTCAGACAAGTCTTTGATTGTTTGATATGTTTAAAATTTTATGTCGTTAATTCATAAGAATTCCGTAATATATCACGGGTACAGTTTTGTTTAAAATAGTCTGGAGTTTCAATTTGCTAAATTGGTTTTTTTGGGTGGCAAGTGGTAAATCTCATTTGGAAGATTTACTGCTCTCCCTCATACTCCCACCTTAAAATGGACCATATAATCAACACATTCATTTTGTAAACCACACTTGGAGCAGCAGATTTTCATTTTTGTACTGATATCACAGATTTCAGCATCCATAGCCTTATCAGACCATTCAGATCAGGAGTGAGTGGCTCAGGTGCCCACCTGCATTTTCATAATACAACCATCTGTTCTAGTTCCAGTGAAATAGAGGTTCCTATCACCTTTCTAACAGCTGGATAGTCTAAATTTTGGCTCCAACAATTTTCCTCCTTCCCTCCCACTCCAGAAAGAACAAGAGGTCAAAAATCTTCCACTCATTTTTACTTCTCTGCAGCCAAGAAGTAACAAGATATGCAGACCTTCAGAACAGGTACTGTCAACCATTGTAAATTCCTTTCTAGATTTCTCTGGACTCCTGTTGGTATTTCAAAGTTTCTATTCAGCTCCATTCTTTTCATCAGAAATGCCTGAAAGTGGGGGCGGCTAGGTGGCGCAGTGGATAAAGCACCAGCCCTGGATTCAGGAGGACCTGAGTTCAAATCCAGCCTCAGACACTTGACACTTACTAGCTGTGTGACCCTGGGCAAGTCACTTAACCCCCATTGCCCTGCAAAAAAGAATAATAATAATAATAAATAAATAAATAAATAAACTAGTTTGGGAGCGGCTAGATAGCACAGTGGATAAAGCACTGGCCCTGGATTCAGGAGTACCTGAGTTCAAATCCGGCCTCAGACACTTGACACTTACTAGCTGTGTGACCCTGGGCAAGTCACTTAACCCCCATTGCCCTGCAAAAAAACAAACAAACAAACAAAAAGAAATGCCTGAAAGTCCTTTATTGCATTAAACATCTGGTTTTTTTCATATGTTAAGATTTATACTTAGCTTCTCAGGGTGTTATTTTTGGTTGTAAGCCCATCTCTTTTGCCTTTTGGAATAGTGTATCCCAAGAGCTCCTCTTGTTTATAGTCAAAGTTGTCAGGTCTTGTGTGATTTTGACTGTGCAATTGAACTGCTTTTTTTTTCTGGATGCTTACAATACTTTTGATTTAATGTGGAAGATCTGGAACTTTTCCTTTGGGGGGATCCTTTAAGGAAGTGATCAATAAATTCTTTGCCCTTTGTATCTAATGGATCTGAGAAGTCTTCATTCATTATTACTTGATAGGGTCTAAACTTTTAAATATATATATATATATTATTATTGTGGTTATTAAGGAGTCTGTTGTTTCTTACCTTGTCTATCCTTGACCTATTTTCCAGATTAGTTGTTGGTTGTTTTTTTTATATCAGATATCTTACATTTTCCTCTATTTTTTTTAATCCTTTGATTTTGCTGAACATTTCTGATTATCTTATGGAGTCATTGAATTCTATTTGGTCTATTCTAGCTTTCACGGAATCTATTTCTTGGGTAAGATTTATCACTTCCTCTTCTAAGCTCTTTATTTTCCTTCCAATTATTTCCTCCAGAGGGCTTTAAAAAAAAATCTCTTCATTTCTTCTAGTTATTTATGTAGGCATTATGGAAAAATCATTTTTTTTTCTTTTGAATATCTGCCTAAGGTTGTATTCATTCTTTCTTTTGGGCAATAGGATTTGGGGCCCTGATATCAAAGACAGCGCCAGCAAAGCATGGCCTCCTAGCAAGACCAGAGATAGGATACATGTATGTAAGCTCTGCATTTAGAGATAGCAAGACCAAAGCCCTGGGGAGCAGGATACGTGCCATGAACTTGTATGGGGAGGGGGGAGAAGATTATATATTTATATTTATTTTCACTTATCTATCACATGTTTATATTTAACTTCTCATTGAATTTTGGTATTTCCTTCAATTATCAATTGTGAAAAATCCACTATTCTGAGAAAAGCTCCACAGGCTTCACCAGACTGCCAAAGAGGTCCTTGACACAAAAAAGGGTCTAAGAATCTCTTCTATCTCTATGACCTGACAGCCAGAAATGCTAATGAACTCTGAAAAATACTAATGAGGCAAAGTGTCCAGAACACGAAAGGCAGTGGTCTCTTTGCAGTCTTTCTTTGTCATTCCTGACTGAGTTCAGTGCTAGGTGCCACATTTTAGGAAAGACATTGATAAGTGAGAGAACATCTAAGCAGGCGAGTGTGAGCAGAACAGGGAGCACCTTGACATCATGCTACATGAGTGTCAGCAGATAGTCCTTGGCATGGAGAAAAGGGTTTTTTGAGGCAAGGGAGACCATGATAATGGTCTTTAAATATTAGGAAGAAGGATTAGACTGGGACTTGTCTCCAAAAGACAGAACTAGGAACATTAAGTAGAGGGTACAGAGAGAATAAATTTAGGTTTAATGTAAGAAAACACTTCCTAACAATTAGAGCTATCCAAAGGTAGGGTGGGCAAGGGAGAAGAATCATTGGAACAAAATAGAATTTTTTAAAGAGCATCAATAAAACTATTCATTTTTTTAAATAAAACAAGTAGCATTGCTAACATTAATAATGATAATGATAATAGCTAATGTTATAATAGTAACTATGTGTCAGGTACTGGGCTAAGCACTTTTATAAATATTATCTCATTTGATCATCACAAAAATCCTGTGAAGTTGATGCTTTTATTATCTCTATTTTACAGTTGAGGAAACTGAGGCAGATAGCAGTTAAGTGACTTGCCTAGGGTCACAAAGCTAGTAAGCATCTGATACTGAATTTGAACTCAGGTGTGGGGACCAATTTTTAATTGGAAAGTGTTAGCTAAGCGGCTCGCCGCAATATTGGAGCAAAGAAGGAGACCAGCACCCTCCCTCAAAACAGAACAGGATTTTTTTTAACAAGAATGAACTTAAAAAAAACCAACACAAACAGGATCAGTAGGATCAAGGGAAAGGAAATAAAATGGGGAAAAGGAAATTATACAACCTGAAAAGATACCACCTCCCAGGAATCAGCTGAGAATACACAGCAGAACTCCTGTCGCCTTCCAGCATCCAGCTAGAATGCCCAATTCTCCTCCCGCAAGCCCAGAAAAACCCCACACAGCCCCAGCCAATGGGATGACCGCTCTGACAGTCCCATGACTGCCTTCACTAGGCTTCCAATCATTATAATTTTGCCTGGCCCATGTAGGCATCGGCAAGTGGTGATGAGGTGAGGTGCCAGTGCCATGGCAATGGCTACAACCAGCGGGTGGAGCACCGTGTGGTTTGCGGAGCCCCAGGCCAGTGCGCACCGAGGCATAAAAATCTCAAATAACAATTAATTCTTTACACAGGTCTTCCTGACTTCAAGTCCAGGGCTCTACCCACTCTGCCTCAACTTTTTAATTTGAAAGATACTGGCTCAAATTAAAAAAAAAAAATTTCTCTTCAGGAACATAGGATGAAGCTGAACAGACCTAGAAGGGGCAGCTCAGCGAGATTCATTGGAAACCAAGAGAAAGGGTGAACCACTCCTAAGGAAGCCAGAGGACTGTCCAATTGGCAGAAACCAAGTGGAAGTAACCAGATGGTAAACTGAGTCACTGATATAAGTGTTGTTGGCTATTCTGGGCTGGCTGTTCTGATGACAATAAAAGGGCCTCCCCAGCAGAACTTGGATAGAGCATGTGCATGGTAGTGTCAGTGTATGCCAATGTTATTGTGAAAAAAACAGCAACAGATATAGGACAGCAGGAAAAGAGGAACACTACCTGTTCATAACATGGGGGTTAGAAGACGGAAAGATGTGTGTTTTTGATGCGAAATGCTGTGTTACTTGAGGGTGGCAGGAGGGGGGAATTCCATGTTTGAATTTGTATGCACAGAAAACAATACGGCCATAGATGCTGGCCAGATGTACAGGGATACAATAAATGCGGGTTTCTTCAGCATGACTTCTGCCCCTGTGTTTAATCTGCATTTACTTGCAAAGTGAAAAGTACTGCCTATTTTGGTTATCTGGATTTTTTCTGGATATAAGTCATTGTAACAGTTTTTGTCTGGTAGTAGCAATGCCCTTTATCTTAACTCCATTGTTTTGTGGGTTTTATAAACCACCATCAGTGATATGAAATCTGGATGATGACCAGACTTATTCATATGACAAACCTATTCTGTCCTGGATTCCTGGCTCAAACGTAGACCCCTCTTTGGGCCATTTCCAGCCCTTCCCAACCTGGCATTATCTCATTTGCAGGTTCTGTCCCCACACCTGCAATGCTCTCCCTCCTCACCTCTGACCCCTACCTTCCCTGGCTTTCTATTAGCCTAAGGTCAAATCCATCTTCTTTTCAGGAACCCATTCCAGGTCTTCCCTACAGCATCTGGTGCCTTCCTTCTAAGATTCCCTTCTATTTGTACAGAATATGTATGCAATTACTTGGGTAGCTAAGTGGCTCACTGGATAGAGTTCTAGCCCTGGAGTCAGGAGGACCTGAGTTCAAATGTGACTTCAAACACTTAATAGCTGGGCAAGTCACTCACCCCTGTTTGCCTCAGTTTTCCCATCTATAAAATAAGCCAGAGAATGAAATGGCAAACCATGCCAACATCTTTGCAGAAAATGGCTAATGGGGTCACAGAGAGTTGGACATGACTGAAACGGCTCAGGCTCAACAACACATAATTGTGTCCATGTTATCTTTCCTGTTAGATTGTGAGCTCACTGAGGGCAATAATCATGTTATTGTCTGTCTTTATATCCTCAGGCATTTTGTACAGTACTTTTGCTGTTGAGCACATAGTAAGCATTTAATAAATGTTTCTTGTTATTCCGTCATGTCTGATCTGAGTGACCCTAGGCAAGTCACTTAATTCTGTTTGCCTCTATTTCCTCATCTGTAAAATGAGCTGGAGGGGCAGCTAGATGGCGCAGTGGATAGAGCACTGGCCCTGGAGTCAGGAGTACCTGAGTTCAAATCTGGCCTTAGACACTTAACACTTACTAGCTATGTGACCCTGGGCAAGTCACTTAACCCCAATTGCCTCACTAAAAAAAAAGAAAGAAAGAAAGAAAGCAAGAAAAAAAAAATGAGCTGGAGAAGGAAATGGCAAACTACTCGAGCATCTTTGCCAAGAAAACCCCAAATGGGGTCATGAAGAATTGGACACCATTGAACAACAACAACATATTATGATAGGTGCTGTGGGTTGCACAAAGATGCATGGCTTAGTTCTTAGATTTAAACCAAGGGGATAAGTTGAGCTTCAGACTTCCTGGCACAGGAGAATAGGTCTTTGGAAGAGACATTGAACAATTGATCCATTCTGTAGCCAAAGAATTCACCTGTAGTTAGACACATAGAGAAGTTTAGCTCAGCAGAGGATCATATTAACCCAAACATATTTAGTTTGATGGAAGTTTGAAGGCACTGAAGAGGGGATTTATTCCCTCCTCCAGCTTCTTAATTTAAGTTTAGGGAAAACAAGACATCTTTCTAGTGTATTTTATTTCCAATCTATTTTTAAAAGGTTTCTGAACTGGTTCCTTTTTCTTTTGACATTTGTTAATAAAAAAATACATTTATCTCCAGGTAGGTGTACATTGTATCTAGATAACAAGCATATAAATTATGCTCTTTATTCTCCTTCATTAACCCTGTTAACAAAAGTACAGGCAAGATAGTATAGTATTCATGGAAGAAAGACTTAATCTGGAGTCAGATCTTGGTTCATCACAGTTGTCATGTTGACCAGTTTTGTGTGATATGGGGCAAGCCCCCTATTGGACGTTATAGCTGGAGGGGACCTTAGAGAAATATGAAATAACTTGGCCAAAGTCACACAGATAGAGCTAGAGCCTCTCCAGTTAGAGCTAAGATTAGAAACCACACTAAATCATGTGACTGACCAGTAGGCACAGGCCTGATGATGGTACCCTGGTAGTTGAGGTTTAATGTTGGGATGAAATGAGATACTCTGAAGTCATTGGACAGTTAACAAAAGGAGGTTTGCTTTGCCCTAAAACTGCAAGGATATGGATGCAATAAGAACACATCTGCACTTAGGTTCTCTAGATGTAACCACTGTTGCCTCCGGTTTGGTTGACAGTGCAGGGCAGGACTCTTGGTCTTCAAAAATCCATTAAGTTAGAGGGGCCCCAACTCCCCATAGATGGTACCCTTCAGTGACCAGGAAGTTGCATAGAGGGAGAGAAGGGCCAATTAAGCCCTAGGGGGCAGCTTTGTTGCTTTCGATTTTAGGGAAAACTAATCCCTATTTTAGGAAAACAAGGGTACTCTGGTCCTATCGTATCATCCTATCAAATGGTGAGGCATTCAGTTCACGTAGCAATTCATATGGTAATCAAAATCAAAAGAAAATAGGCAAAGCAAAGGGCTTTCAAGAGATTAAAACATTTCCTTGGATTCAAAGCAGTCCATCCCATTACTGGATAATGTAAGGGTTGAATGAACAATATTCCTTGAAGTCTGACATCATCTCAGGCTCAGTTCTAGGTGGCTGTGTCCCCAGTTGTTTAATTTGTGACCATTCTTAAGAGTGAAAGGAATTTAAAACCCCGCTCAAGGATTTTCAAACATTCAGAGAGAACCTTAATCCTCTGTTTTTCTGCACAAGCCTATGAGAGGGCAAACAGAACACATTGCCAAATGAGCTAATGCTCAATTAACTCAGGGGCTTAACTTTTCTTGAAACATTACGAAATGAGTTATCACCATGTGGTGAATGCAAACCCATTTTGTTTTGTACAGCACACCTTGGACCTCTGAAGTCAAGCGGGGGAAATTAAATAAACTTCCCTCAAAAATGTTTAACCTGAATTGCTCTTAGCCTGGAGAACATCCCACCCAATGTCCTGATTTTCCCGGGTCATTGTGCACTGTTTTCTTATGGTAGAACCTTGAGTAACCATCTCAGTCTTATTTCCCATCCCCCACATTATCTCTTTTTTTTCCAAGACCAAAGCCAGGAATTGTCCTGCTTCACAGTTATCTCCTTAACTTCTCTGGGTCCCACTTTTGTCATCTATAAAATGAAAAGGGTTGGGTTGGATGACCTTAGGCTTTATGATTCTAAACCAAATAAAAAATGACAATAAACAGTGATCAAACACTTCGTGAATGTTTATAAAGTAACCATATGAGATATGCATATGTGAGGGAGAAAACTTTCTCAAAAGTCTGAAATGATGAAAAGGATCAGTTCTAAATGTAAAAAGTTTTCAGAAAAACTTGAATTGGGGGTTAGAGGACTTGGGTACAAATATGACCTTCTTACTACCTATGTAAAAGACACAGAACTTCTTTGGGATTCAGTTTCTTTATCTTTAAGATAAGGGGGTTAGATTAGATGACCTCAAAGGAAGGTTCATAGATTTAGGGATGGAAGGAGACTTCGAGGTCATTTTTTAACATGAAGAAATGAAGTTCCTGAGAATTTGCCCAAAGTAGTAAGTGACAGAGCTGCTTGAATGATGGCAGAGCGAGGTCTGGAACCCAGGTCCTCTGACTGTAAAATCATCTACAATTCAACCACCATTTCTCTCCTTCATGGATTCCCTGTGAAATCTTCCAAGAACTCCTATAGCTGAAAGTATTCTCTCCCTCTTCAGATTTTCCTAGGGTACTTTGACCTCTCTGTGAACTTCATCACTTCCTATTTGTATTAGACTTAGCTATCTATATGTTATAATAGATTCCCACTATCCCCAAATAGAAGGGAAGCTTCATGAGGGTAAAAATGATATCATTTTCATAACAATATCTTGCTCATTCTCACTCTGGCCATTTTCCTTCTGCCTCCCCTATGGTCACTAATGCTCTACCCCTCAAATGGGATTACCAGAGGTCATGCCTGGGAGGAGTGAAGCTACTGGGTTCCATACTCCTTGGGACCATGTATCTTTCACCATTTTCCACCCTGCCTCAGTGTGGGCCCTTCTCCCTCCATCCCTTCTCTGAGAAGTGTAATAAAATCAACTTTACCATAACCTCTGGACAGGAGCAGCTAGGTGGCTCAATGGCAAGAGTGCTGGGCCTGGAGTCAGGAAGACTCTTCTTCCTGAGTTCAAATATGGCTTCACATGCCAAGCTATGTGACTTGATCCTGTTTGCCTCAGTTTCCTCATTTATAAAATGAGCTAGAGAAAGACATGGCAAACCACTTCAGTATCTTTGTCAAGAAAACTCCAAATGGGATCATGAAGAGTCGGATATGACTGAAATGACCGAACAACAACCAAATGGCAACATTCACCATTTTAGGGACATAACTACCCAAACCATGGGGGTTCCACTCCTATGTGTATGTTATTGTATCTATTTGAATGTAAATTCCTTGATGACAGGTATTATTCTTTTCATATCTGTATCACCAGTACTTAGTGAAGTCCTTGACAATGTCAGTCACTCCTCAAGCTTTTACTGTTGTTCAGTCACATCAGTTGTCACAGACTCTTTTTTTTTTTTCTCAACAAACATTTATTTTCCATTTACATGTAAGGGTAGTTTTCAACATTCATTTTCATAAGATTTAGAGTTCCAAATTTTTCTCCCTCCCTTTCCTCCCCCCCTCCACAAGATTGCAATCAGGTTATATATGTACAATCCACAATTGTTCTTTTTATCAGTTCTTTCTATAGCAGTACATAATATGCTTCCTCATTAGTTCCTTGGGATTGTCCTGGATCATTGTACTGCTGAGAGTAGCTAAGTCATTCACAATTACTCATTGAACAATACTGCTGTCACTACACAATGTCCTCTCAGACCTGCTCACTTCACCATACATCGATGTTCATTAGTCTTCCAAGGTTTTTCGGGGATCATTCTGTTTGTCATTTCCTGTAGCACAAGTCCATTCCACTACAATCATATAACATAGCTTTTTACATCATTCCTCAACTGATGATCATTCCCTTGATTCTCAATTCTTAGCTTCCACCAAGAGTTGCTATATTTTTTTGTACAATTTTCCCCCCTTTTCTCTTTTTCATGATTACTATTGTTAACTGTTTCCCTTCCATCCTATTCCCTTCCCCATGATATTTATTCTATTATACATATTCTTTCATCCTATCACTCTCCAAAACGGATTTGCTTCTATCTGTCCCCTCCCCCACTCTGCCCTTCCTTCTTTTGCCCCTCTCTCTTTATCCCTTTCCCCTCCTATTTTCCTGCAGGGGTATAGAGATCACTCCACCCAATTGAGTGTATACATTAGTCCCTCCTTGAGCCAATTCTAAAGAGATTGAGGTCCTTGAGCCAATTTTAATGAGTGTTAGGCTCATTTACTGCCCAGATTAAATAGATTACTCCACCCAGTTGGGTGTGTCTACTAGTCCCTCCTTGAGGCAGCTCTGATGAATTTAACATCTTTGAGCCTTTTCTGATGAGTGTAAATTTCATTTACTGCCCTACTCCTCTCCCATCTCTTCCCCCACTCCATAAGCCTTTTCCTGTTACTTTCCTGTAGGATTTCACTTCTGCCCTTCCCCCTCCCCCAATGAATTCCCTTCACCCCTCAATTTAACCCTAAAGATGTCATCACCTAGCTAAGTGACACAATGGATAAAGCATCACCCCTGGACCCAGGGGGATCCCAGCCAAAACCCAGCCTCAGACACAAGACAGTCGCCCACTGTATGACCCCAGGTATGTCCCACAGCTCCAATTTTTTTTTTTTATGGTTCTCTAGGGTCTTGTATTTGAAAGTCAAATTTGCCATTCAGTTCAGGTCTTTTCATCACAAATATCTGAAAGTCTTCTTTTTCATTAAAGTCCCATTTTTTCAGCTGAAAGATAATGCTGAGTTTTGCTGGGTAGGTGATTCTTGGTTGTAATCCCATTTCCTTTGCCCTTTGGAATATCATATTCCATGCCCTCCGGTCCTTTAATGTAGAAGCTGCTAGATCTTGTGCTATCCTGACTGGGGCTCCACAGTATTTGAATTCTTTCTTTTTGTCAGCTTGCAATATTTTCTCCTTGACCTGAGAGCTCTGGAATTTGGCTATAATATTCCTAGGAGTTTTCTTTTTGGGATCTCTTTCTGGAGGTGATCGGTGGATTCTTTCAATTTCTATTTTAGCTTCTTCTTCTAGAATTTCAGGGCAATTTTCCCTGAGAATATCTTGGAAGATGGTGTCTAGGCTCTTTCCTTGATCATGGTTTTCATGTAGACCAATAATTTTCAAATTATCTCTCCTGGACCTATTTTCCAGGTCGGCAGTTTTTCCCAGAAGATATTTCACATTGCCCTCTATTTTTTAATTCATTTGGATTTGCTTTATTGTGTCTTGGTTTCTCACAAAGTCACTGGCTTCCATTTGTTCAATCCTAATTCTTAGGCAATTATTTTCATCAGAGAGCTTTTGTACCTCCTTTTCCATTTGACTTTTCAAGCTGTTGACTTTTTTCTCATGTCTTTCCTGCATCACCCTCATTTCTCTTTCCATTTTTTCCTCTACCTCTCTAATTTTATCTTCAAAGTCCTTTTTGAGCACCAATATGGCCTGAGACCAATTCATATTTTTCTTGGAAGCTTTAGCTATAGGGGCCCTGACATTGACATCTTCCTCTGAGGGTGCCCCTTGGTCTTCCTTGTTACTGAAGAAACTTTCTATGGTCTTCACCTTTCTCTGTCGGCTCATCTTGCCTTTCTTTTACTAGACTTTTAGCTCCTTAAAGTGGGGCACTGTTTCCAGGCTGCAATATCCCAAGCTTAAGAAGTCCCAGGTGGTATGATTTAAGGAGAATCAGGTTCTTCCCTCACCCGGCCTGTTTCCTGGTCCTAGATGAGCCCAGACCAACTTGCTAATCAACCAGCTTTGTGTGTTGTGGTTGTTAGCTCCGATGAGCCTGTGCCCCTCCCCCACCTGGGCCACTTCTACTTGAGCCTACCTCCTGGTTCTCAGTAGGGGTATAAAATCCAAGTTCTGCCTTAGCACCGGTATAGATCCCTATAGTCTCTCCCCTGCCCAGGGCTCAGCCAACTCACCAGACTGTGAGCTTAGTTCCAGACGACACTGGTGCTTCAGCTGATTCAGAGGCTCTGCAGGTCTCCTTCTCTGGTGAGGACTTCCTGAGACTGGATCTTTGTCAGGATGACTGTGGGATTGGGCCCGACTCCTGTATCAGCACAGCAGCTCCCTCCTTCTGACCTTCCAAGCCGCTCTTGGTTAGAAGATAATTTCAGCACATTCTTCTGTGAGTTTTGCTGCTCCGGGCATTTTCCTATGACCTTATTTGGATGTTTTTTGGAGCGATTGTGTCATGAGTTCGGGAGCTCACTGCCTTTCCTCTGCCATCCTGTCACAGACTCTTTTTGTTTGTTTTTGTTTTTTTGGTTTTTTTTGCAGGGCAACAAGGGTTAAGTGACTTGCCCAGGGTCACACAGCTAGTAAGTGTCAAGTGTCTGAGGCAGGATTTGAACTCAAGTACTCCTGAATCCAGGGTCAGTGCTTTACCACTGTGGCATCTAGCTGCCCAATGTCACAGATTCTTTATGACCCGATTTGGGGTTTTCCTGGGAAAGAGACTGGAGTGGTTTGCCATTTCCTTCTCCAGATCATTTTACAGATGAGAAACCTGAGACAAATAGAGTAAGTGACTTGCCAGACGTCACACAGATAGTAAGTGTCTGAGGCCATATTTGACCTCAGGAAGATGAGACTTCTTGACTCCAGGCCTGCAACACCTAGCTGCTTAGAAGCTTTTATTAAGATCATGCAATGTACCACTTTCCTAAGCTCTAGAGATAATAAGAAAGGCAAAAGACAGTCCTGGCCATCAAAGAGTCCGTAGTCTAATAGGGAGACAAGATGAAAACAACTATATTCAAAATAGATATGTACTGGATAAACTGGAGATAATCAACAGAGGAAAAACATTAGTACAGGCACACAAGCAGAACTTAAGGCAGTTTATTCATTCCTTCACATAGTAGGTACTTAATAAATTTTTATTAAATTGGATTGAATTATTCAACCTTAGGGCACATATTTAAACTATCCATCTCCCCCTCAAAACTTCATCCCATCTCCCAATAAACCAGATTAACCTTCCCTCTCTCATTCTGATATGCTTTGCTTGTAAAGGACATAACTCATTCCTGGAATACCAATCTGTTCATAGTTATCCATTAGAATGAGTTCCTTAAGTGCAGAGACTGGTTATGGTTTTTGTTTAACTTTCTTTGTATTTCCATCATGAAGCATAGTTCCAGGCATATATAAGGAGCTTATCATATGCTTATTTTTTTAATCATAAAAATATTTTATTATTTTCCAGTTACATGTAAAGATAGTTTTCAACATTTGTTTTCATAAGATTTTTAGTTCCAAATTTTTCTCCCTTCTTCACCTCCCTTCCCCTTCCCCAAGACAGAAAGCAATCTGATATAGGTTATATATGTACAATCACATTAAACATATTTCTGCATTAGTCATATTGTGAAAGAAGAATCAGAACAAAAGGGAAAAACCTCAAAAAAGAAAAAAACAACAGCAACAAAAGTAGAAACAGTATGGTTCAATCTGCATTCAGATTTCACAGTTCTTTTTTTTTCTGGATGTGGAGAGAATTTTCCATCAGAATCCCTTGGAATTGTCTTGGATCATTGCACTGCTGAGAAGAGCCAAGTCTATCACAATTGATCATCACACAATGTTGCTGTTACTGTGTATAATGTTCTCCTGGTTCTGCTCACTTCACTCAGCATCAGTCCACATAAGTCTTTCCAGGTTTTTCTGAAATCTGCCTGCTCATTGTTTCTTTTTTTCTCTTTTTTTGTGGGGCAATGAGGGTTAAGTGACTTGCCCAGGGTCACACAGCTAGTAAGTGTCAAGTGTCTGAGTCCAGATTTGAACTCAGGTCCTCCTGAATCCAGGGCTAGTGCTTTATCCACTGTGTCACCTAGCTGCCCTCTACTCATCGTTTCTTAAAGCACAATAGTATTCCATTATGTTCATATACCACAACTTGTTCAGCCATTCCCCAATTGATGGGCATTCCCTCGATTTCCAATTCTTTGCCACCACAAAGAGAGCTGCTATAAATATTTTTGTAAATGTGAGTCCTTTTCCCTTTTTAAAAATATATTTGGGATACAGATCTAGTAGTGGTATTACTGGGTCAAAGGGTATGCACAGTTTTATAAGTCTTTGGGCATAGTTCCAAACTGCTCTCCAGAAGGGTTGGATCAGTTCACAATTCCACCAACAATGCATTAGTATTCAAATTTTTCCACAGCTTCTCCAACATTTATTATTTTCCTTTTTTGTCATAAAAGCCAATCTGAGAGGTATGAGGTGGTACCCCAGAATTGTTTTAATTTGCATCTCTAGTCAGTAGTGATTTAGAGCATTTTTTCATATGGCAATAGATAACTTTGATTTCTTAATCTAAAAACTGCCTGTTAATATCCTTTGACCCAAATGCTTATTGATGACTAGATTTGACTTGATGACCTCAACCTCAGTCAGATCTGTTAGATAGAAGTATGAGAGCCCTGAATCCTCAGAACACTCAAACCTTGATGTAGGCACCAACATATATACACATGCATGCATGCTCCCTTGAAGTATTCCTTATCACCCATGGAATGACCCATCTTTGGTCACTGGTTTAGGAAGTCAGGAACAGTACTGGAAGAAGAATGAAGGCTGGTGGATCTGAGTCCCTCCACAAAACGGAGGCCTCAGTAGGACTTCACCAATGGGAGAAAGGGGTAGGATTTACAGAGGGGTATTCCAGGGCAAGAAGAGCCAAGGTATAGTTGAATTTTACAGGGAGAAGAGGGAGGCCCCAGGTACTGAGGGAAGTTCTAGGATGAGACTAACAGGGCCATGGTTTTGAAGGGTGGACATCAGGAAGTGTGGACATGTGTCAAGATTCTTTCCCTGACTACTAGTTGGGATGACAAAACCAGTGAATATATATGGCCAAGGAACATTCATAGGGAGGTACATGAATAGGGAACACTTGTGGGCAACTGCCTATCAGATATCTAAAATTCAACACGTCCAAAAAAATGTCAGTATCTCCTGATGTCAATTTTGGTCCTTGAAAATCTCATACCAGAAACAAACCTGAAAGGGGCTGGGTAAGACTTGTGCCCTTCATTTTACTTCCTACTAGAAGCAAGATTAGTGCCCCATCTACCTATTCAAAGATGTAAATGATTCAGGATTTTTGGTCATCGTAAGGAACTTTCCATGTGAGAACTCTGTCCACCACACAGATCTTTGACCCTCTTATGACTTAATAGGTAGGACTTAGGGAGTTGCTTGAGATGCATAGAGGTTATATGACTTGCCCAGATTCACACCACTAGTGTATATCAGAGGCTGGCTTTGAACCCAGTGTCTTCCTGATTCCAGGCCCAGTAATCTAGCCACTATGCTATGAGGCTTGTACCATAGATAGGATGTACAGCCTCTCTGCATATTGTTCATATATATATATTTTACTTTCTTCAACATCTTTTATTTGATCTTTTTTCCTTTTTTTTTAGAATTCTTTTCTTTTCTTTTTTCTTTTTTGGTGGGGCAATGGGGGTTAAGTGACTTGCCCAAGGTCACACAGCTAGTAAGTGTCAAGTGTCTGGGGCTGGATTTGAACTCAGGTACTCCTGAATCCAGGGCCGGCGCTTTATCCACTGCACCACCTAGCCGCCCCCTAGAATTTTATTTTCCAAAATATATGTAAAAACTAATTTTGACATCGGTTTTTAAAAATGTTTTTGTTCACATCAATTTTTTAAAACTTTGTATTCCAACTTCTCTTCCTCCATTCCTTCCCACCCCCCACCTGCAAGAACTCAAGCAATTCAATATAAGTTATACATGAGTAGTCATGGAAAACATTCCCACATTAGATAGGTTGTGAGAGAAAATAGTTAAAAAACAAAACTTCAGATTAAGGAATTGTCAAAGAAAAAAATTAAAAAAATATGTTTCCATCTGTTTTCAGATACCATCAGTTCTTTCTCTGTAGATGGGTTGCAATTTTCATAAGTCCTTCAGGGTTATATTGGATCATTGCCTTGCTGAAAATAACTACATTCTTCCCAGCAGATCATCTTACACTATTGCTGTTATACAGTACATTTCACTCTGCATCATTTCATGTAGGTCTTTCCAGGTTTTTCTGATAGTATCCTGTTCACCATAACCTGTATATAGTGCCTTAACCTTGGCAAAGAATTTTTCTTCACAAAAGCCCAGTAAAGTAGGTACCATGCGTTTTACCATTATAATCAATCATAACTCTTTTCCTCCATCCTATTCCCTTCCCATGATATTTACTCTATTTTCTATCTTCTTTTACCCTATTCCTCCTCAAAAGTGTTTTACTTCTGATTGTCCCCTCCCCTGCTCTGCACTCCCTTCTTTCACTCTTCCCTCCTTATCCTCTTCCCCTCCTACTTTCCTGTAGGGTTAAATAGATTACTCCTCCCAATTGGGTGTGAATGTTATTCCCTTCTTGAGCCGACTCTAATGAGATTAAGGTCTTTGAGCTAATTCAGTGTTCTAAATTTTTCTTCCTCCCTCCCTCCTCAACCTTCCCTATGAAATCAAGAAATTCAATATGTCATACTTGTGCAGTTATCTGCATATAGTATATTAAGGGTATCTCAAAAGTCTTAGTGCAGTTGTGAAGTTACCTGCATTTAGCATTTAAAAGGTGCCCCAAAAGTCTTAGGGCAGTCTTAAGCTATTATTATTATTAATTAAGCTACTAATTAAATTATTAAATTAAAGCTTATTAAACTTAATAGCTTATTAAAGCTACCAGAACCAAAAAAACCCATCAATATAACTTGCTAAGAATTTTCACCAACAAAAAACTTCCTAACAATTTATTTCAGTCTTAAGAGTTATTGAGGGGCAGCTAGGTGGCACAGTGGATAGAGCATTGACCCTGGAGTCAGGAGGACCTGAGTTCAAATCTGGCCTCAGACACTTAATACTTACTAGCTGTGTGACCCTAGGCAAGTCACTTAACCCCAATTGCCTCACAGGAAAAAAAATAGGAAAAAAAAGAGTTATTGAATTTGTCCCTTGGGAACATCATATATTACTCTGAAACAGTTTTACATTTTGTAATAGAAAAACCACAGGAAAATATCAATAACAGAATCTGTTTTTATAGCAGTTCATTAGATTTTTAAAAACAAAACAAAACCATCTCTTGGCCATTGCACCACTGGTGAAGGAGACCATTGAGAAAGTGACAACAAACAGGGCAGACAATTCAGGTTGCAGGTCAAAGAATTTACAGATTATTCCCCCATCGTGATTTAAGGCACATAGCCCATTAAACTGGCACATCATGGCAGTCACAGGGAGCCTAGAGGAGATAGTTTATACACTTCGATTTTCCTTTGACCACAGGATGTCTGCTCTTTCAACATGAGTGCACCCAGTCTTTGGGATGGATGTTGTAGGACTTCTAGAAGCTCAGCTTCTTTGGAATTCTTTGTGTCATGGAGGTAACCCTCAGTTCTTAAAGACTATGGCAATGGAACACAAGTTCTGTTAGGTTTTACCATCCTGGAAAGCTTTGAGTGTCATTTTGGTAGGCATGGAATACTTAAGATAGTGAACTTCAGGAAAAACCATTCCATACCAAGTAGCCAAAAGATTAGACAACTAAACAACTCAACTGTGCTGCAGCTTAACTATACATTTCCTGAGGTTCTAGGGTTCAGGGATGAGTCCCTTTACTGGTTGTGGGACCCGAGCCTAGGATAAGCACTGCATGGGAGATGGTCTATTATGTATTGCTTATACTTTTTAATGCATACTGTGCAAGAAAGTTAGCCACTGATGGCAGCATCCAACTAAAAGGTCATGGATCTGGTGTAAGAGAAGCTCTGAGAGGTCATCTTGTCCAGCAGCCTGATTTTACAGCTAAAGATACTGACTGACACCCAGAGACATTAAGTGATTGTCTTTTTTTTTTTTTTGCAGGGCAATGAGAGTTAAGTGACTTGCCCAGGGTCACACAGCTACTGTCAAGTGTCTGAGGTTGGATTTGAACTCAGGTCCTCCTGAATCCAGGGCTGGTGCTTTATCCACTGCACCACCTAGCTGCCCTAAGTGATTTTCTAAGCTGGTCCCCCAGTGGCAGAACCAGGATGGAAGCTCAGGTCCCATGACTCTACGTTTTAGGTACATTTCCACCATACCATGTTATTTCCTGAATGTCTGCCTGTTCCTACCTCAGGCCAGCTTCATTATGCCAAAGTCAATGGATTGAGACACAGTCAAGAATAGCGTTTTCAGGGAGGAGGTGGGGTTTAGGGAGGGTAGGTGGGGAATCAAGAGCTGTTCTCATTGGGTAAATCTTCACTAACCACAACCCTTAGACTCCTGAGCCGAGTACAGCCACCCCAAGAGAGGCAGAGCTAGAAACCAGGAGGTCACCTACTCCTTGAAAACAAATAATAATGACAGCTATAACTAGCATTTATATAGCAC
The DNA here is from genome assembly GCF_019393635.1 of Dromiciops gliroides. Classification (NCBI taxonomy): domain Eukaryota; kingdom Metazoa; phylum Chordata; class Mammalia; order Microbiotheria; family Microbiotheriidae; genus Dromiciops; species Dromiciops gliroides. Next base: position 147,610,336 of record NC_057861.1, on the reverse strand, counting down.
TTGAAGGTTTGAAAAGTGTTTTTACAAGTCTCTTGTTTGATCCTCACAACAGACAGGCACTATTATTATCCCCATTCTATGAATGAAAAAGCTAAGGCAGACAATATAGCTACTAATTATCTGAGGCTGAATTTGATCTCACATCTTCCTGACACGAGGTACAGCACTCTCCACTAATTTGACAGTTCTCCAACACTCTCCCTCAGTAAGGTGGAACACATAAATCAGCGGATGAGCCTGGAACTTTCCAAAGCCCAGTCCCTTTTGGTGAATATGATCAGGTAGTAGCTAGCAACGTTACCTAGTAGTTCAGTGTATATTCATGTAATGCTTATATATACACATATGATCTCTAGGGCATTTCCCTTCCTATCAGAGGAGCAACCCAGGGTTCAAAATGCTCTAGATCTACATCTACTTCAAGTTCATTGTCCCAGACAAATGGGATCACATTTATTTATTAACCAGAGGATGCAATCAGTTCAAAACAAAGGTGTTTAATGAAATCGCATAGTAAGAACATCCTCTCTCCCAATAAACCAGGAGCACATTCCTCCACAAAGTATAAGTACCATCAGTGAGACAAAAGGAACAAGCCTGAGAAATTACTTAGAGGGTCACACATATCTTATGCATAGAGAGAAGCATGAATGGCCAAGGAACATGCAGGGAGGGGCAGCTTCCAACTCCAGTGTTGCCAGCCACCAAAGTCTTCTGGTGATGTCATCACACTGCTCTCATGTGGTCTGTTCTGCAAGGATTTTTTTTTTTAGATAAACAATTTTTTTTTTGCAGGGCAATTGGGGTTAAGTGACTTCCCCAGGGTCACACAGCTAATAAGTGTTAAGTCTCTGAGGCTGGATTTGAACTCAGGTACTCCTGAATCCAGGGCCGGTGCTCCATCCACTGCGCCACCTAGCTGCCCCTAGATAAGCATTTTTATTTAAAGTTTTGAGTTCCAAATTCTATCCCATCCTCCCTCCCTCCCTCTCCTTCCCCCTCCCTGAGGTGGTAAGCAATCAGATATAGGTTATACATGTTCTGTAAGGATTTTTAATGCAGTGGTTTTTTGTGGGGTTTTTTTGTGTTTTTGCCCTGTGTGTTAGTAAGGAATGTGGTCTCAGAACAGATCTGCTATGGTGCAGTGACTAAAAGACTTCTTTTTTCTTTCTTTCTTTTTGGTGAGGCAATGAGGGTAAAGTGACTTGCCCAGGGTCACATAGCTAGTAAATGTCAAGTGTCTAAGGTCAGATTTGAACTCAGGTCCTCCTGAATCCAGGGCTGGTGCTTTATCCACTGCGCCACCTAGCTGCCCCCAAAGACTTCTTTCTAATACAGATTTACTAACAATTCTTTGAGGCACCACACTCAATTAAGACTAAAGCTCAGGCAGAATGTCTCCAGACAAATTGATTTTTCAACATAACTTGATAGACAGATTTACACCCTTATAAACTGCTTTCTGATTTATGGTTAGAAAATCCTTCTAACTCCTGTTTAATTCCCTTATGGCAATTTTGTGCTCCTAAGCACATTTAATGGGGTTCTGCCCAAGAAACCCCGCAGAGCTGTGTGGGTCTGTGCCACTGGTTATATCTTTCTGGGTCTTATCATGCAAATGTATCTAAGCAAGCACAAGCCACAAGCAAAGAGGACAAAGTTATCTTTTTTCTGGAGTGCTTCGTCCCTGTCTTCATCGTGGCCCACATCAAATCTCCCAAGCTTTGAATTTCACTATACATAAATTTGCAAACATCCTAAAGCCTCTGGTTTGAGGGGGAAGATGCAATTGCTATTGGCTAATATGAACCGGAACATTGTCTTTCCCAATCCCCCTCAGTTGCTAGAGCTTTCTCTTCTGAGGTTACTTTCTATTTCCTCTATATGTATTGTATATGTACCTGTGTTTGTATGGTATATGGGGGGAGTGAGGGCTTTTCAAGGAGGAATAGTACCTCTGATGCAAGAGCTTGCAAAGCCCTATTCTGGACTGCTTATTCATGTTTGGTGTCCACTTGTCACTCAGTTCTCATCTGTAGCTCCAAGAATCTGTGGCCAAACCCTGAAAAAACCATCTCAGGAGATGGACTAATCCAGGTTGAGGGTAACTGAAGGGCCTCAAATCTGTCAGTGAGTTAAAAGGGGTGAATACCTCCAAGCATATGAAGACTCCCCCCTCCCCCGCCCCCCAATGGAATGGGTAGATGAAGACAATTTGTTTCAACAGTCATGAAAGCAAATGAAGCAGGCTCTGTGGAGTGCTTAGTGCTTAGAGCTTAGTCAGGTATCAAAGATACCAAGATCATTCACTGCTTTCCAGACCATCACCAGTTGTCTTGACTTTTTTTCTGCCACTGGCCTTTGATGACTCAGAAGAGTGGAACTGATGACTTTGTGCAGCTCTGCCTCACTTGAATCCAATTCATGCACAAGTCAAGACATTATCACATTATGTCATTGGTCCTCTTCTGAAATGAAGGACAAACACCACCATGTGCCTATTAATGAACATGAGCAGTTCAGTGGTACAGTGGATAGAGTGCCAGACCTGGTATCAGAAAAATTCATCATCTGTTTGCCTCAATTTCCTTATATGTAAAATGAGCTGGAGAGGAAATGGCAAACCACTCCAGTATCTTAGCCAAGAAAACCCCAAATGGGGTCATGAATAGTTGGGCACTATTGAAATGACTGAACAACTGTGTACAGAATAGTAGTATAAAATATTAGCACCATTGGTTCAACTATCTAGGGGTCAATTGCAGCTGGAAGGGCTACCATGCTATCTCTCCAAGGCAATGGTATTGATAGAACTTAGCATTGGGGCTTTTAAAAAGTACTCACTTGGGGCAGCTAGGTGGCACAGTGGATAAAGCACTGGCCCTGGATTCGGGAGGACCTAAGTTCAAATCCAACCTCAGACACTTGACACTTACTAGCTGTGTGACCCTGGGCAAGTCACTTAACCCTCATTGCCCTGCCAAAAAGAAAGAAAGAAAGAAAGAAAGAAAGAAAGAAAGAAAGAAAGAAAGAAAACACTTACTAGCTGTATGACCCTAGGCAAGTCATTTAACCCCAATTGCCTCACCAAAAAAAAAATTTTGTTTAATTAAAAAAAAAAGTCCTCACTTGCCTTGCAAGTGTTTGCTTGGATGAATCATGAGAGAGTATGGTGACTCTACCTTAGGCATTGCCAGACACCACAGAAATAGCTCTAAAGGGTTTGATCATTGCCTATGGAATTTTCCTAAACCAACCCAGGCTTGAAAGCTTGTGCTATTTAATGAAAGTCAAGTTGTCTGTGTTCAGAGCTGATCTCTTTTTTGTAAGTGAGAAAGCTCTAGGCAGAGATGTAATTTCAGCAGAGAGATCAAGAGGGCACAGAAGGAAATGTTTGAAGGATGGAGGAAACAAACACATACTTGTTGATTACAACATAACAAAAAATCTGTTAACATTTTTTTTTTTGCAGGGCAATAGGGGTTAAGTGACTTGCCCAGGGTCACACAGCTAGTTAAGTGTCAAGTGTCTGAGGCTGGATTTGAACTCAGTGTTAACTTAATTTTAAAGTAACATATAAAATCAATAAGTTGGGGTGAGTTGTTTTGTTTGTTTGTTTGTTTTTAACTGCAACAAAACACAAAATTCACAGAACAATGAAAGCCCTGCTTTGAGTGGATACAATGATGCAGAAATTTGGAACGGTCCCAGCTTAGGAAGTATGCTGCTTTTCTACAGATGATAAGAACAAGAATAATCAATTATATTGAAGGTTTATAAAGCACATTATGTGTGTTATCTCTTATGATCCTCACAACAGCCCTTTGAGGTGGATGCTATTATTATCTTCATTTTATAGAGAAGGAGACTGAGGCTGAAAGAGGGTCTTGCCCAGGGTCACACAGAAAGTAAGTGTCTGAGGTGGTATTTGAACTCAGATTCAGGGTACCCTCCATGCTTTCCAGAGATGCAATTGATCCACTGCACCACCTAGCTGCCCCAGGAATTATATTTTTTTAAAAAGGGAAAATGGGTGGCATAATGGACAGAGTACTGAACCTAGAGTCAAGTTCAAAAGTACCTTAGAGGGAGCAGCTAGGTGGCAAAGTGGATAAAGCACTGGCCTTGAATTCAGGAAGACCTGAGTTCAAATCTGGCCTCAGATACTTGACACTTACTAGCTGTGTGACCATGGGCAAGTCACTTAACCCTTATTGCCCTGCAAAAGAAAAAAGGTACCTTAGATACTTATTAGCTATGTGTCCCTGGATGCAACCTGTTTGCCTCAGTTTCCTCATCTCTAAAATGAGGATAATAATTGCACCTACATCCCAAAGTTGTGAGGATAAAATGGGCTAATATTCATAAAGCTCTTTGCAAACCTTAGAGTATGATATAAATGCTAGTTACTATCTCATTAATGATCAAATGAAATAATATTTGTAAAAAAGCATTTAGCACAGTGCCTGCCACTATATAAACATTATTAAGAGAAAGCTGTGGGGGCAGCTAGGTGGCGCAGTGGATAAAGCACCAACCCTGGATTCAGAAGTACCTGAGTTCAAATCCGGCCTCAGATACTTGACATGTACTAGCTGTGTGACCCTGGGCAAGTCACTTAACCCCCATTGCCCTGCAAAAAAAAAAAAAAAAAAAAGCTCTTTCCCTTCCCATTCTAGAATTCTCCCAGGAATCAAAGTCAAGTTTACTGACTGACCCCACAAAGAAGCCACTTTTAAAGGGACTGGAAACTGTCTCTTCTTCCTCCTTATGGTTCACAGATTGGGCAGCTCTACCTAGCTTGTTTGATCATCCTCATGTGCACAGCCACCAATAACAGAGACACATGAGGAACAGCCAAGAGCTGCTAGTTATACACATACTGCAGCATATATTGCTTCTCAGAGAGTCAAAGCACACCTGCCAATGTGCTTCCATGAGAGGTGTCCGTGTTCAGCCAACCCAGGGCATCCCTGATAACTAGTTTCAGCAATGTAAGCAGCCAGTGAAATGTTGGGCCAGTAGGAGAGCGCTCTCTCTGGGAATGTGGTGACCTCCGTGTACCCACACCCCTGATTTCTCATTGCTTCCAAGCTTTTACATACATAATAAACTAATTCTGAATGCATAGCATAAAGAAATAGGTAAATAACAGAGAATTGAAGAGGGTAGAGAGTTGTTTTCATAAATATATTGGGCTTTTCTCCTAAAGTAGAAATGATGGGAATCAAACATGTCGGTCAATTGACCAACTTAACATTCACCAGTGACCTTAGAGAAGCTACTAAGCTTCTTGGTTTCATTTTCCTCATCTGTCAATTAAGGGAGTTAGACTAGCTGACCTTAAAGATTGCTTCCAGCTCGAAATCAATTACTCTGTAACGCTGAGAGGCTACTATGTATGTAGCAGAGGAAGCTGCTCAGCAACTCAAGGCCTACATCTATTGATCTGATTAATCAAATAGGTATTATCTATTGTGTACAAGGCCCTATAAATTAAAAAATGCAACAGGTTCTGCCCTCAAGAAGCTTATGTTCTATATAAAAGCTAAATTTTTGTTGCTGTTGTTCAGTCATCTCCAACTCTTCATGGCCTCATTTGGAGTTTTCTTGACAAAGACACTGGAATGGTTTATCATTTTCTTCTCCAGCTCATTTTACAGTTAAGGAAACGAAGGGAAATAGGGTTAAATGATTTGCCTGGGGTTACACAGCTGGTAAGTGTCTGAAACCAAATTTGAACTCCGGTCTCTCCTGACTCCAGGCCCAGTGCTCTACCCACTGTACCACCCACCTGCCCACATTCTAAACTAGATTTATATTTACATTAAAATTTTTTTTCTAGTAATTAAGATAAATAAGTAGTCTCTGAGAACAGAAGTGAAAATATAAACAGAATTCATTAAATGAATTGTTTTTCTTTGCCGAGGCCTTGGGACCGTGGGTCTTCAGAGCTAAGATATATACATATAGAATCACTAAACTACTGTCTTCAAGAAATGAAGCAATCATAGGCTTATACACTTCCCTTCATTTTGACTATTACTTAGCATAACATCCCAAATTATTTCAGTCACAGTCTGACATTTTTCTTCAGTACAAGTGTAATAGGGCCTTTGGGGTATGCCCACATCATTTAGAATGGAGACACTCTGTGTTCTCTATTGTGTGGATTGGAGTAGCCTCCTTTAATTGGTTGCCTAATCAAAGGCTGCATCTTTAAAACTGTTGAGACTGTGATGCAGTCCCTCTTTCTGGCTCAGGAACCCAAGAACCTTGGGAATAGGTATGCTTCAAGCCCAATCCCGATAGCCATCACCTGGGGAAGCAAACTCTCTAAAGATGTGCCCTGGCAGCTGCTTCAGTGGTGCAGCCACACCACTGAAGACCCACAAAACAAAGTTATCACCAAAACCTTTGCCACTGTCAGATAGTTCTACAACAGAAATATGTGATTTTATTCATGGAAATAACATTAAAGAAGAGACATTATCATCTACTTTGCTGCCACACTCTAAGAACCACATCTAACATTGAACTGAAATCTTCTGTTTGCTATCTCCCCCATTACAATGTGAGCTCTTTGAGATCAAAGACTATCTTGCTTTGGGGATATTTGTATCTTCAACATTGTACTTTGTACATAGTAAGTGATTAATAAATGCTTTTTCATTCATTCATTTGTTCATTCATTCATTCATTCACTTAAAAGATGAGAGACCATGGGTGTGGAACTTGCATCCACTGTCAGATTTGGTTGATTTGTTAGTTTTTCTGGACTGCCTTTTTTTTTCTTTTTCTTTTTTATTCTTTGTTACAAGGGAATGTTCACTGGTTTGAGAGGAGAGAAAGATGTACTTAGAAAGGAAAGAGATATAAAAGCAAAAGATTTAAATATGCATGTTTAAAATGGACAAATAAAATGCTATTTTTTGGATATAAAAAGAAGCTATAAACTCAAATGTATTTAATGGCTAAAACAAAATGATTGGCTCAGAGTTGAACAGAAAATGGAATAATAGTTATGATTCTTTTGCATGAATAGGGCATTCTTTGTTTACATAGTCTTTCAAAATAAATTGTAAAGCAGGTCAGGGTTAAAAAGAAGCCAGGGAGGTTGAGTGAATCAGATACTGTAGGGCTGGGACTTTATAAATTAAAGATAACCCTCCAGGGTTCACTTCTGGCATGAACTGTGTTTAAACATATAACTGAGGCCTGGGTGGTAACTGTTAAAGGAGGCCCAGCTGGTGAAGAGATAAAGTTTGAATGTAGTTGGGGCCAACCCAAGTCTTTCTGTAGCCCAAGGCTTCTGTGGCCCTGCAGCCAGCCTTTCCTCCCTCCTCAGACCTAGTTTAGCTCTTCTTGGCCATCTTTCTTGGTTTGTACAGGCCACATGTGTGTATAAAACAGAATTTAAAGTGCTTTTTCTGTTGTTCCTGAGGATATTGTTTAGATTACACCGTTAGCATGGCTTTTACTTTTCCACTTTTAGAATCACTTGTTGAATCCCTTAGTTCAGTAGCCAGCCAAACCGCTAGACATGTGTTGGCTGGTTGGCTGCTTGAAGGTAGGGATTTTGTTACGTTCTTTTGTCCTCATAGCACCTAACATAGTTATAGCCCTAGAGGTAATCAAATAGAGGCAGTGAGATGTAATGGCTAAAGAACCGGTCCCAGAGTCAAGAAGACCCAGGTTCAAGTCCACCTTTGGCATATACTAGCTATGTAACTGACAAAGTTACAATCTCTCAGTGCTCCCAGGCAACTCTCAAAGATTATTCATTGATAGAGGGAGTTTTCCCACTGGAAGTTACCTAAACCAGTGAAATCATACATATGTCACAAAAAAAGGTACTCAGTAAGTACAAATGGAATTGAGACAATTTGAACTAGCCTTGGCTGAAGTCTTATGTAATTAGAAAAAAAAGAAGCAGCAGCAAAACCACAACAAAAAAGAAACAAGAAGGTATCAGTTTCTAAAAAAGTGAGGAAATTTATAGCTCTAGCCCTGATCTTTTGCCTGTGTTTCAGTTCCAATCTTTGTCCTCCCCCTTCCTACCTCCTTTTGTGTGGTGTCTGCCTCCATTAGATTGTAAGTCCCTTGAGGGCAACAAATATTTTTATTAATTGTATCCTCAGAGCTTAGCACAGTGCCTGGTACATAGTAGGTACTTTATAAATGTTTAGTGGATTTATTGGCTTGGCTTGAGAACTTAACATTTGAATGTCTAACTGTCACTTCAAGAAAAATACATTAAAAAAAAACAACAAACAAAAGGGGCGGCTAGGTGGCACAGTGGATAAAGCACTGGCCTTGGATTCTGGAGGACCTGAGTTCAAATGTGGCCTCAAACACTTGACACTTACTAGCTGTGTGACCTTGGGCAAGTCACTTAACCCTCATTGCCCTACAAAAAACAAAACAAGAAAAATACATTTGTAAGTGTTAGAGGGATGGTATATTGATCAGGGTTGTTCAGACACTCCCCAATGTCCCTTATCCTATTGACTCATTGCCTAGGTGGGTTTTTAATGTAAAAACTTAAGGTAAAATTTTTTTCTTCCCTCTATGAAGTAGTATTTATTCATTCATTCATTCATTTATTTATTTAATTTAGTGAGGCAATTGGGGTTAAGTGACTTGCCCAGGGTCACACATATAGTAAGTGTTAAGTGTCTGAGGCTGGATTTGAACTCAGGTACTCCTGACTCCAGGGCTGGTGCTCTATCCACTCTATGAAGTAGTATTAAAGAATGTTATTCTTTTTGTCTTTTTTGTTAGTTCCAAGACCCCAACCAGAGAGCATTTTTGGCAAAAGTACCTCAGAGTCAAATCAATCTCTATATCTTTCCCTCCTCAGTTGCATCATCCCAACTGTACTAGCAAGTACAATCCTGACCAGTAATTCCAGGTGGTTACCATTGTTTGTAAGACAAAGTAAACATTTAAAACAAAGAAAGGTAAAGCAACTCCTTCCCATGCCCAGAAGAAAAAAAATCCATGAAGATACTCAAGGGGAGAAAGCAGATACAGGATCATTGCCCTGGGCTCCGGGGTGTGAGAGGTTTCAGCAACATAGATTTTTTTTCTGATTAACCTTGTGCCTATCAGTCAAAATGGTCTTGTTCTCTTGTTCCTGAAGTTCTGGACTTTTTGTGTGTGTGTGTGGTGGACACTTCTGACTATACTGTTTTCTCAGTTTCATGTGGATTCTTGCAGCTTTCCTTTCTCTAGCTCCAAGGTGCTATCCATGAGGGAATTGTGGGAATTAAGCGAACCACACTGACTCCATTTTGTGACTCAATTCTGGATCTAGTTCAGTTCCCTTTCTGTTCAGTTGTGGGTCTTGTCCAATTTCTGTCTTCTGAGAAAAATTTATTCCATAATGGGAATTTTGAGAAAACTTTATTGCATTGTTTGAACCTAGCCCTGCATAGTTAGACTACCTTCACCTGCTGCTTAGAGACCATTACCTAAGGACTTAGGTTACGCTGACCAGAAACCCAGACTGATACAAGAAATTTTTTGTTTATCTCAAGCAGCTCATGCATCTTATCTGAAAAGGGTCCCCCTACTGGTCAATCAATTACTGTTTCCTTATTCCTTTGAAGGAATACAGACACTTGAGGGGTGAGTAGGTATGATGATACCTCTTTTACTGATTTCAGGGAATTGTACCTGTTTGCTCTCTCCCTCAGAAACTCAGAAATTCTCCTTTCACATTTTCTCTTGCTTTTAGCTTTTCTGTTCTTATTGCCATCACTCTAGTTCAAGGACCTGTTACCTACTAATTCTAGTAATTTTGCTGATGTCTGTATCTCTAGTCCCTCCCTCTTTCAAACTATTCTGAATTCTCATAGATCAATCATAGATTATAGGACTAGAAGGAGGCTTACAAATTATGGGTAACTTCATCTCCTGTCCCCTTCCAGTTTCCATTGATGTGTTGTCTTCCCCCACTAGAATGTAAGCTCTTTGAGGGCAGGTACTATGTTTCTTTCTGCTTGTATTTCTATTCCCAGTGTTTAGCACAGTGCCTGGCACTTAGGAAGCATTTGATAAATGTATCTTGACTTGACTCAATTACAGAAAAAAAAAATACAATCACCTTATTTTACAGAAGAGTCTGAAGCCCCAAGAAGTAAAATTATTTGTCCAAGGTCATACAGATAATAGAACCAGAAATTGAACCCAAGTCCTTTGACTTCAAACCAAGCCCTTATTCTACTGTAAAAAAAAGTAATTATTAATAATCTAATCTAATTTGGAAAATTATATAATTGTGTGCTATATGAAAAATTATAACTATATGAAAAATGATAAGTTTAGAGAAATTATAATTGGGCCGTAAGTCCCTTCGTGGTTGCTATTCAATATGTAGAAATATTTTATTGACTAGGGCTAATCTGGGGGGACTAATTTGATTGGGGTACTAATTCTGAGACTGTTGACTAACTGGCTATCTGACTGCTATTAACTTAGCATGGGCCATTTATAAAGTTCCACCACACTGCTCTACTCCCAAATTGATAAGCAAAATATTAAGAAGCCTCTTAACCAAATAATCAAAGCAGAGTTTATTTATGAGATACTATTGAAAATTAAGAATACAGGGAAATAAAATGTACAACCTGACTGCGTTGAGGCACTTCTCTTTCCACTGCATCTCTTTGGAACTTCTTTAATACAATAAGGGCCTTAGCTGCCGCTTGCCTTAGGGCACTCAGGTACTTTATTCTAACTCTGAGCCCCTTTCACTTTGTAAATCCCCCTGCTTCTAACTTTCCTCTCCTTACTGCCACCACTGAACCCCTGTGTTTCTCTCTCACCGACCTTTTGTCTGTCTGCTCCGTCAGTCTGCCCTTCGGCCTCTCTTTTCTCTGCTCCTAGTCCTTCTTGTCTTCTCCGGCATCCTTGTAGCCCCCTGTCTGTCTTCTCCAACCTTTGCTGTCTCCTCAGCAGCCTCTTGACCTCTTCTTGTCCCTCGTCCCATCCATCCGAACCCCTTGCTGTCTAACTCCCAGGTCTATATATACCTTTTCTTCTCTCCACTCAAATCTTGGGGCTTCCTGCACCCCCACAGACCAAGCTAATCCTCCAGCCAGGGCTGCAGCTGGTGGTGGGGGGGGTGCGCTCCAGCCTCACATGCCTCAGCACTGGCTATCTGGGATCTTTCGGATAGCTCCGCTCAGGTCAGAGGGAGCTGGGGGCTTTTTTTCCCCCAGCTGTCTGACCTGGTGTCTTGTACAGCCCAAGGGGCTTTTTGGCTCAGCTGATGCAGGGGGGGAGGGGCACTAGCACCTCCCACACAGAAGAGACCCTGAGGGCCTAAGGCTTTCAGATCTCAGCCTAAAGGTAGGGTACCCAAATCAAAATAAATTTCCATACTACTACACTATATTACAGCCATAATAAAAGCCTATTAAGATAGAATGCTTTAAGTTATGCAAAGAGTTATATATATTTTATCTAATTTGATCCTCTCAACAGCTCTTGAGGTCTCCCAAGGTTTTGTCCTAGGCCGCATCGTCTTTTTCAGATGCTATTATTTTACTTGGGAATCTCAACACATCCCAGGGGTTCACCGCTATGCATATAATTCCCAGATTTCTGTATCCAGCCCTAGATTCTATAGTCACACATTACCAATTCCCAAGTCCAAAACAGAATTCATGATCTTTTTGCCACAATCCTCTTCTCTTCCCAACTTCTCTATTTTTATTATTGGAGATAACACTATCCACCTGATCACCTGGGCTCACAGCCTCAGTGTCATCTTCAACTCCTTACTCCCACTCACCCAATCTTCTCTACTTTCACATCTCTCATGGACATCTCTTGAGTTATTAGTTCAGGCCATTATCTTCTCTAGCCTGGACTATTTAAATAATCTTCTTTTTGAGGCAATCAGGGTTAAGTGACTTGTCCAGGGTCATACTACTACTAAGTATCTAAGGACAGATTTGAACTCAGGTTCTCTTGACTCCAGGCTGGTACTCTGTTCACTGTGCCACCTACCTGCCCCTACTTAAATAATCTTTTAACTACTTTCCCTGCCTCAAGTCTCCCCCTCGTCCATATGTTTCTTTTCTTTTCTTTTCTTTTCGGTGAGGCAATTGGGGTTAAGTGATTTGCCCAGAGTCACACAGCTAGTAATTGTTAAGTGTCTGAGGCTGGATTTTAACTCAGGACCTCCTGAATCCAGGGCCAGTGCTCTATCTACTGTGCCATCTAGCTGCCCCTATCCATATGCTTTTTTTTTTTTTTTAGTGAGGCGATTGGGGTTAAGTGACTTGCCCAGGGTCACACAGCTAGTAAGTATTGTGTCTGAGGCTAGATTTGAACTCAGGTACTCCTGACTCCAGGGCCGGTGCTCTATCCACTGCGCCACCTAGCTGCCCCTATCCATATGCTTTTTACTTAGCTGCCCAGGAGGTTTTTCTAAATCATAGATCTACCATGTCACCTCCTCCCTGCCCATTGTTCACCAGTGACTCCTTATTACCTCCAGGATCAAATGTCAAGTCTTTTCTTTGTCATTTAAAGCACTTCAAAATCTGGCCTCTTCCTACCTTTCTATTTCTTTTAAGCTTTCCTCCCCACTACTTATTCTATGGTCCAGGTACACTGGTCTATTTACAATTCCAGAATACAACACTTTATCCCTCATCTCTCTGCCTTTGCTGGCTGAACCCTTTGTTTGGAGTTCTCTCTCTCCTCACTTCTATCTCTTGGTTTCCCTGGCTTCCTTTAAGACTCAGCTCAAATCCAGGATGTTCTCAGAAAATCCTGGAAAGATTTACAAGAACTGGTACAAAGTGAAATAAGCAGAACCAGGTGAACCTTTTTACAGAGTAACAGTAACACAGCTGATCACCAACTGTGAATAACTTAGCTCTTCTCAGGAATACAATGATCCAAAACAATTCTGAAGAATTTTTGATGAAAAATATTATCCATACCTCCAGAGAAAGAACTGATGGAGTCTGAATAAAGATCAAAGCAGTTTTTCTAAATTTATTTTTCTTGGGTTTTTTTGTCTGTTTTGTTTCTCTTTGTTTTTCTTTTTTCTTTTTCTTTCTTTCTTTCTTTCTTTTCTTCTTTTTTCTTCTTGATAATAAACATTTTTATTTAAAGTTTTGAGTTCCAAATCCTATCCCTCTTTCCTTCTTTCCCCTCCCTCCTCCCTGAGGTGGTAACTATGTTTTCTTTCACAACATACTAACATGGAAATACATTTTCTATGACTGCACATGTATAACCCATATGAAATTGCTTACCTTCTAGTGGGGGGAGGGAAAGGAGTGAGAACTCAAAAATGTTAAAAATTGTTTTTACATGTAATTGGAGGAAATAAAATATTAATTAAAAAATACTTAGCTCAAATCCCACCTTTTTGGAAGGCCTTTTTCAGTTTCCCTAGCTACTATTACCTTCTCCTCTGAGATGATTTTCCCTCTACTCCTTATGTATCTCATAGGACCCTCCTTATTGACATGTTGTCTTTCTCTTTAGAATGTACCTTCCTGGGGCAGCTAGGTGGCACAGTGGATAGAGCACCGGCCCTGGCTTCAGGAGGACCTGAGTTCAAATCCGGCCTCAGACACTTGACACTTACTAGCTGTGTGACCCTGGGCAAGTCACTTGACCCCCATTCCCCCACAAAAAAATCCCCCCAAAAACCAAAAAAACAAAAACAGAATGTACCTTCCTTCAGGGCAGGAGATATTTTTAGCTATTTTTTTTTATCTCTAGCTCTCAGCAGCTCCTGACATTTACTAAATGCTTTAAAAAATCCTTGTTGACTGACTGTCAATGACCCTATGAGGCAGGTCATGGGATCATAGATGAAGAACTAAAGTGACCTCATTGGTTATCAGGTTCAGCTCCCTCACTTTACAGATGAGGAAGCTGAGACCCAGAGTAGTGGAGAAGTGACTCATCCCAAATAATGAGGCATAAAGGGCAGGCTTGAGACTTGAACTAAAGTCTAGTTATTTCAGGTTCAGAGTTCTTCACATTATGTCTCACTGACTCTCCCATCACTCTTTTTTTTTTTTTTTTTTTTGCAGGGCAATGGGGGTTAAGTGACTTGCCCAGGGTCACACAGCCAGTAAGTGTCAAGTGTCTGAGGTCAGATTTGAACTCAGGAACTCCTGAATCCAGGGCCGGTGCTTTATCCACTGCACCACCTAGCCGCCCCCCCCCCCCCCATCACTCTTTCATCACATCATCACCCTGATCAAATTGCTCAAATGCCTTTCCTTTGCCTGCTGAATAAAGTCCAAACTCTGTAGCCTTGTATTCACTGCTCTCCATAATCTGTCTGTCCCAGTAATCAAAATGATTCTATCATTGTCTATGGCTCCCTGTCCCCTCACCCCCATGCCTCTGTGACCTCCTAAACCAAAACCCTCTTGCTTGGCTATCACTCCTCTATAGGAGTGTTGACTCCTTGACTGTAGAGATGGCTTCTCTTCTGTATTTGTATCTTCACCAAGTAAGCTCTGTGCTTGGCACATAGTAATGGCTTCATAAATACTTTTCATTTACCCGGTCTCTGGTTCATTCTTAGAGTCTAAGGTTACTATATACAAGTGACGTTCTTTTCTACCCTACATACATACAAAGTCTGTCCTTTGATTTATTACTGTGTTTTGCAGGTCTTTCCAACCCATTTTAATGTGCCTCAGTGGATGCACACCTGGATATATCATCAATAAACCAACAAACTTCTGAGAATCTGTACCCAGACACATCCAGCAACACTCAAGCTGACTCATCTTCTTTCGGTTTGCACACAGTCCCAGGGCTTTCTAATTAGTCTCTCTCTCTGATTTAAAGTCTCATCACTCAAAGCACATCACTAAGTTTCTTTCTGAACTCTGTTCTCTGTACTCTACACTCCCCATCCCCAGGGACTGGTTTCCTAGCAAAGCTCAATCCACCAATTACTAGCAAGAAAATGTACTGACTGTTTCTTTCCAGCCTTAAGAGGTAATCAATAACTACAAACAATGGAGAGTCCTTTGATTTAGGCACAGAGCCGTAGCTTTTTGAAGGTCTATCGGGATAAGTATTTTTCCATTTCCAATGACTACTTTATATATAACCCTAATACTGAGGTCATTGGTCAAAGAGTAGGAACAGTTTTGTAGCTCTTACAATTTATTGCCAGTGACTCCAACTTTTTGTTCTTTTTTCTCATTTCCAGTGCTTTGGTAGGTGCATGATTTCATCATTGTGAGTACCGAACCCATCCATGCCTTTTCCTCCCGTGTAATTCCTTATTTCTTAAACTGGTGCTATGTACTTTACAAAAATATTCTACTGAAGGCTCTGTAACCTGGAGGTAAGCCCTGGGTTCTAGAAGACTGTCAGTGGGGTACAAATTCTGATAGATCCTACCAAACTGATTTGTTATCTAAGGACAACTGAGTATAGAGATGCTCATTACTGGAAGACTGACTGCTAGGTAACCAATGATTTGGTCATAGCAGCCCATGAAACAGATAAAAAGCAAAACTGTCATCAGTCTTTTATGGCCTCTATCTGCCATCGTAAGGACTACATAGTATCAGGAAGAGAGCATGCTAAGAATCTTGGCATTCTTAGATTGTTTGTCAATATTCATTTCACAGTTGTTATTCTGAGTACATGAAGGATTGGTCATTTCTTCAACCCCATCTATGAAGGAATAGGTATATCCTAGAGAGCTGTCTAAAGTACACAGATGTTAAATGACTTGCCCAGGGTCACACAGCCCATGAATATTACTGGTAGAGTGAGAGCCCAAGTTGCTCAGTGGATAGAGCACCAAGCCTGGAATTCAGAAAACCTGGGTTCAAATTCTATCTCAGACACTTACTAGTGGTTTGACTCTGGGTAAGTCATTTAACCTTTGTTTGCCTCAGTTTTCTAATCTATAAAATGGAAAGAATAATAGTACCTACCTCCAAGGGTGGTTGTGAGGATTGTTAAGGGCTAAAATTCTAGCTAAACTGTCTAAAATATCTAATGAGTGGTCGCCAATAAATTATAAGCTTTAGCAAGAGTTAGACTTTTAAGCATTTATTAAGGAGAATAAGAATTTGGTAAAGAGAGAAAGGCCTAGATTCCTATCTATTAAAGGGAGAGCACATTTCTAGCTCCGCTCTCCACCAGAGTCCCAAGGAAAGAGCGCGAGAGTGAGCGCCAGTCTCTTCCTTCCTCCTCCCACTAGCCCGCGTCACTTCCTGACACCAAAGAAAAGACTCCTGGTCTTGCCCTCAAAGACCTTCACTTCATGGGCAGAACTCTTCTACAGTAAGTCTCCAGCAGGTGGCGTCATTCCAATCGTTACGGGATCAAATGAAATAATTATAAAGCACTTGGCACAATGCCTGACACATAGTAAGCACTATATAAACATTAGTTATTATTATATTAGCTGTTATTTCTGACTTCAAGCCTAGCATTCAATCCACCATCTCACAGCTCCAACTGTGTTTATTTAAACACTCTGCTCACTCCTAAAATATCAGAAATGGACAGAAGTGAAGATAATGACTCCATCATCAAATATATATGGGAGGAATCCATATTGGACACAACAGCAAAGACACTCAGAGAGACCAGTTATTAAGGTGTCAAAGATATTCCAAAGGGGGAAGTTTCTAAAAGAATGGAGAATATTACAAAGGATACTTTTAAAAAGTGGTGCAGTAGATATCAAGAGATCCAGCAGACTATCATGATTAGAGGGGCAGGCTTTGGAGTAAAGAAGACTTTGGCTCACATCTTGGCTCTGATACAAACTAGTTGTAAAAGTGACTGGGAAAGTCACTTAAACTCTTAGTGCTAAAGATAAGTTGCGAAGACTGTAAGTTTGAGAGTAGTTGCAGGTCTGAATCAAGACAGGGAGCTCTCACACAGGGAGTTACCCACACTCATGAAAGTACACATTCAGACCCACCTGGCTAATCCTCCTACCTCACAAAAATGCATCAGCAACTACTGACCCATGACATAGAATCCTAGCTTTAGAAATGAAGGTGCCTGAGAAGTCATCAGAGTCTGAACCCCTCGTTTTGCGCATCAAGCTCAGAGAGGTGATTTGCTAGGGTCACTCAGCTAGTATCTGAGGAAGGATTTGAACTAAGGTCTTCCTGACTCCAGCACCAGCATTCCATTCAGTAAGTCAACTAGTTGTCTGATTTCTTTTATGAAATCTTTGAGAGAATGGTCTAGGAATGTGTCAAGGGCATCCTTAACTGATAACATGAGAAGGGAAGAAGCAAACATTTGCATTCAATTTCTGGTAGTTCAACACAAATTTCCCCCCATAACATCTTCATGGTGACATGGTTGGCTCAGAAGAATGTAGAGCAAATGAGATCCCATCATGCCCAATGTTTGTTGATTTTAAAAAACAACATAAAAACCTCAATACAACAAAATTCAGCCTCATAGGTTCTCTTTCCTCAAAAAAGTGTTTCCCCTGCACATGTCAAAAATCATAAAAGACAGAAGCATATATGACAGATGCTATTACAGAGACAATTCCATGGAATGGGATTAGACTAGTTTGTGAGGACCAATCCTTGAAGGACTCAAAAATATTCCCTGCCTGTTTCCAGTCCAAGTGACCACATGGAAATTTGAAGGGAACGTGTTTCCAGCCATGTGTGGCTGCAGGGCTTGTACAATGATACAAAGTCTTTTAATTGGCTATGGAGCTGGAAGAGCTGGTGACACAGGGATTGCTGAACCAGGACTGAGTGGGCATACAAAAGGGGCACTTACTCTTTCATTCCTTTTCCTTGGCAGCTTTAAATGAGGAGGATGACTTTGAGCTGGCACCAAGGGCTGAGGAGGAAAGGGATGACAGCCCTGTCTCCCATACCACCCTGATAGCCATAAGCCCCCTCTTACTCTATGTTTATTCTTTCCTGATCTTAGTTGAACAAATATTCTAAGGTGGATGTGTAGTGGGGTTGGGGCAGGAACAAGCATTGATTAAGCACAATGTGCCAGGACATACACTAAGCATTTTATAAGTATTATATCATTTGAGTCTCACAACAACCATAAGAGGTAAGTGCTGTTATTACCCCCATAAATAGAGGCAAATAGAGACTAAATGAATTGCCCAGGGTCATCTAGCTAGTAAATGTTTGTTGCAAGATTTGGACTCAGATCTTCTGGACTCCTGGGCCCAATGCTCTACTGTGTTACTTGTGAGTTTAGGAGATCTAGAGTCTTCATCTGGGTTGCGCTTGAGATCAGAGATGGTAACAGTAGTCATCAGAGTAAAAGTGGCTCACAGAAAAGGAAACTGCTTAGATGGATGCAGAAAGACATCTGAGGATGGAGGAAGTTCAGGGGATAAGACCCATGGTGACCCCTCAAGAAATAATTGAAAAGGACTCAACAGAGTTCTTTTGAAGCCCATCTAGATTTCCCACTTCTCCAGGAGGTATACACAAGGAGAACTTGATGAGGACTCCATAAAGGACAACAAGGACTTCCAGGGCCCAACATGTGCATTAACCTTTTGCCCTACATGTATACACCTCTCACATGGGGCTCTTTTGGACTTTGAAGTAGTGTTTACATGTGTACCTTTCCCTTTATACAAATCTACTACCCAGAAATCCATCCTCTGCTAAAGCACTATGCTTAAATATCAACATCTGTTGAGACATAAATTGAGGAGATATATGCTCATTTAAGGTGTTCACCAGCATCATGAATCCCAAATTAAAGAACGATTCCTCTAAGATCAAAAACTAATCATGCTATTCCCATATGAAAAAATGCCCTAAATCACTATTGATTAGAGATGCAAATTATAACAACTCTGAGGTACTACCTGACACCTATCAGATTGGCTAAAATGACAAAAAAGGAAAATAATAAATGTTGGAGAAGCTGTGGAAAAATTGGAACACTAATGCATTGTTGGTGGAGCTGTGAACTGATCCAACCATTCTGGAGAGCAATTTGGAATGATGCCCAAAGGGCTATAAAGCTGTGCATACCCTTTGACCCAGCAATACCACTTTTGGGTCTTTTCCCCAAAGACATCATGGTAAAGGGAAAAGGACCCACATGTACAAAAATATTTACAGCTGCTCTGTATGTGGTGGCAAGGAATTGGAAGTTGAGGGGATGGCCATCAATTGGGGAATGGCTGGACAAGTTGTGGTATATGAATGTAATGGAATACTATTGTGCTGTAAGAAACGATGAGCAGGAGGATTTCAGAAAACCTGGAGGGACTTGCATGGGCTGATGATGAGTGAGATGAGCAGAACCAGAAGAACATTGTACACAGTATCATCAACATTGTGTGTTGATCTACTGTGATAGACTAGATTCTTCTCACCAATCCAACGGTACAAGAAAGTTCCAAAGGACTCATGATGGAAAAGGCTCTCCAAATCTAGAAAAAAAAAAAAAAGGAATTGTGGAATATGGACGCTGATTGGACCATAGTATTTCTTTTGTTTTTGGTGCTGTTGTTTTTCTTTTTTGAGGTTTTTCCTTTTTGCTCTGATTCTTCTCCTATAACATGACAAATGCAGAGATATGTTTAATGTTATTATATATATGTATATATATATATTATATATATGTATATATATTATATATATGTATATATATACATATATATAAATATAAATCTATATATATATATACATATATATATATAACCTGTATCACATTACCTGCTGTCTAGGGGAGGGGGAGAGAGAGGGGAGGGAGGGAGAAAAATTTGAAATTGGAAATCTTATCTAAACAAATGTTGAAAACTTAAATAAATAAAGTTTTTAAAAAAGTAATTATGAATGATGAGATTCTCCAAATGCTCCCCTTCACAAATGACTACTAATTTTAATGATTTTTGGATCACTATATTACTCAGTGAAATCTGTAGTCATTTGAAATAGATCAGCATTGGAAAAACAACATTAATGAGAAAAGTGCATATTATGCACACTGTAACAGACAAGTAAACAGGCAGCTCATCGAATTAGGTGATCAAAATAAATTAGTTGAGTAGGGATATACTGTAGATGTACAATGAGAATTGAATAGGAGGATATCAGCCTTGTGCACATTTGGAAAACTATATAATGCTTTCAAAGATAAAAATCAGCTACCAGCTAAAAATGTCCATCTTTAAACAGTATTATTCTTCCAATGATGATATATTTCTATGAAGCATGGAATAATACCATCATCTCAGAAGAATTTTCAAATTGCAGGTGCCTGAAAAGAGAATGAAAGGTGGGCATGGCTATTAAGAGACTTCAGCATATTACCAACAGTGATTCATGTACAAGTTGTGTTTTAAACAAATTTTCTTTCTTTCCTTTAGTTTAGTTTTTGTTTTTTTTTTCAGGGCAAAGGCGGTTAAGTGACTTGCTCAGGGTCACACAGCTAGTAAGTGTCAAGTGTTTGAGACCAGATTTGAACTCAGGTCCTCCTGAATCCAGGGCTCGTGCTTTATCCACTGTGCCACCTAGCTGCCCCCTAAACAACATTTTCAAGACAAAGATGCAACAAAAAAAAATAGATGGCCTGGTTAAGAATAAGGACAAGGGGCAGCTAGGTGGTGCAGTGGATAAAGCACTGGCCCTGGATTCAGGAGTACCTGAGTTCAAATCCGGCCTTGGACACTTGACATATATACATACTATCTGTGTGACCCTGGGCAAGTCACTTAACCCCCATTGCCCTGCAAAAAAAAAAAAAAGAATAAGTACAGAAAGGCAGTATAAGTACTGTACTAGTGACCTTGAAATATTAAAAGAACCCAAGGAATGCCTTTAGAATGTTGGGTGCATCTTCTATGGAAGATTATAGAAAGACTTGCACAAGAAGGCATGGAGGACTTGTGACCTGCACCAGTGGAGGGCATCCCCATCCTGGTGAGAGCACAGACCCATCCAAGAGCTGAAGGAGCAAATACTCTGCAGTGTTCCTTTTGTGTTTACAAAATGTTCTTGACCTCGTCCCCTGTTCTTTTTGATGGCTTTTATTAGGTACAAATGTTGACCTGGCTTCTTCATTACCCATGCATGGAAAGATTACAAGAAGGCTACATAAGTGCCTGCTGAGCTAAAGAATAAAACCCCAAAGCAGAGTTACTCTGCAGGGTTTTAGAAAATTGAAAAAAGAAATGAGTTCTTGAGTCCCCATCACCTTTTATCTCCAGTCAGAGGTCACCAAAAAAGAATGCTTGCTGCTTATTTCATGTGTATGTGTCCCTGAATAGCTAGCTTGAGACCAGAGCATAAATAGTGTCTTTTTGCTGAGCAGAACAGTGCCTGGGGTTCAGTGATGCCTCCAGTCTTCCAAGAACTCCACAAACAGGTTCAGAGAACTGTCACTTGAAAACATCAAAGCAATTTCTGACTTCAGAGAACCTTCTATGTAGAAATAAAGGTCATCTATTTTCCACATGGTCAGTTTGATCCTTGTCATAAGATTACACTGTCCTTGCAAAAAGATGCTGCTCCTTTCTTGTTCCAGGGTACATATAAAAGTCAATGATGCCTTTTTCATGGACCCTTAAGCAGGGCCGGCAGGAAAAAAAAATCATCTAAATACCTATTTCCCTCAACCATTGGATAAATTCCAATGCAATAATCTCTGTCTGCGAGGCTCTCACCAAGCATTCTCTCAACATTAAGCTCCTACTGCATGCTTGTGTGTGTGTGAGTGTGTGTGTGTGTGTGTGTGTGTGTGTGTGTGTGTGTGTGTGTGTGTGTGTGTGTGAGAGAGAGAGAGAGAGAGAGAGAGAGGGGTGGGGCAGGGGATGAATTGGAGATCATATTCCATTTCATTCATGCTTTCTGAGGTGTAGCCTCCATTTCAGTCCCTGGTATTTACTCAGTAACTTTGCACTTAGCATTGTAGTAGATACCATGGGCAATAGAGCCCTTGCCCTTAGAAGCTTTTGGTCTGAGGAGGAAGAAAGTCGTATAGGCATACCTTGGAGATATTGTGGGTTTGGTTCCAGACCACCAAAATAGAGCAAATATTGCAATAAAGCAAGTCACACACACACAAACTTCCTTTCACTTGAATACTTAGAAGCCATTGCTATGGGGGGGCTAGCTAGGTGGCACAGTGGATACAGCACAGTCCCTGGATTCAGGAGGACCTGAGTTCAAATCTAGCTCCAGACACTTGACACTTACTAGCTGTGTGACTCTGGGAAAGTTACTTAACCCTCATTGCCCCACAAACAAACAAACAAAAAAGAAGCCTTTGTTGGGTTATCAGTTGGACTAATTTCAATATTTTTGTGTTTCAGGGAATAAGGAGGCCTGAGGAGAGGAAGAAAAATGGAATAGCTGGTTGGTGGAGCAGTCAGAACACACACATTAATTGATGAAGTTCCCCCTCTTAGATGGGTGTGGTTCCTAGTACCCCAAAACAAATACAATACTAACATCAAAAATCACTGATCACAGATCACATTAAAGGATATAATTATAATGAAAAAGTTTAAAATATTGTGAGAATTACCAAAATGTGACATAGAGACATGATGTGAGCACATGATCTTGGAAAAATGGTGCTTGTAGACTTGCTTGATTCAGGGTTGCCACAAACCTTCAATTTGTTAAAAAAAAATGCAATATCTGCAAAGTGCAGTAAAATGAAGCACAATTTTAAAAAAGGTATGCCTTGTATATGTGAATATATTCAACAAATAACTCCAAGAGACTCTAAGCTCCTTTGGGGCAGGGACTATTTTATTTTTGACTCTGTATCTCTAGCACCTAATTCAGTGCCTTGCAAATAATAGGAACTTAGCCAATGCTTACTGGGTGTGCATAGTTGTGTTATTTTTCTAGTAGTGGTGATGAGTTCTGTGGAATTATTTGTACTCTCACCTGATTGCCCTCGTGACTAGTGGTACACTTTACGCAGTGTGAGATAAGAGACTTGGCAAGGTCTTGGAGTACAATGTGTGTCACTGGAACAATTTCTTTATGTATAAAGCTTAGTTACCTTTATCAGGAGACCTTCACTTGATAGGACTGTGTTGTAATGGACGCTGACCTCTTGTTAACTAAAAGCTACTCGCATAGACAAATAAAACGTGTTTGTCGCTAGGCTTATTTCCAGAAAATAATTAAAATATTGTTGACTTTTCCCAGATGATATGCCTTTTCTCAACACAGGAAGACGCATGAGAGCTTTAAGAACTACTGGATATAATGGAATAGAAGATTAAAAAAAAATTATTTCCTATCCAAAATTCCCTCAGATATTTCTGAGTCTTTATCCCTACAATTGCCAGAGGATACTGTTCATTTATTACCAATTTTACTTATGGAAGCTCAAGGAACAGTAGGGGAGGTATCCAAAAAAAAAATTATTTCCCCTGAAAAAATATCTACTACTGATTTAATAGATGGACTTTAGGGTTACTTCAGCTTACAATGCACCAAGGCTTGTGCTCTGTCTTTGAGTTCTTCCTGTTCTGGGACCCTCCTCCCTGTTGAGATCTTTAAGAGGCAGCATCAGATCACTGGCATAACCTTCCCTACTTGACCCAGAATAAGATGGGGAATGAAAAAGCAAATGGAACATAAGAGCAGAAGTGCCTCTTTGAACCTCAAAATTCTAAGTGGGATGTACTGAAGCCAATGGGAAGTATGCTGCCCAGGCACTGGTGGGAGAGGGCTTGAGTGGGGAGGAATCGAGCAGCCACATACTCGTTGGGAGTAGACTCAAGAGAGGATGGATGTCCTAAATTTACAAATTGAAGGCGGTATGATATAGTTGAAAAATGACCAAAGTGAGAGTCAAGAGTTTGAATCCTGGCTTTGGTACTTTTTAACTGTGTGACTCTGGGCAAATCACTTTACCTCTTTGAGACTCTGGTTCCTCATCTGTAAAATGGAAATAATAATACCTTTACTCCCCACCTCACATAGTCATTGTGAGGAAAAATGCTTTATAAACCTTTGTGTAAATGTGATTTATTATTACAAAGGCAAAAACTGATGCTCTAAGAAGATGAAACAAAAATCATGTCTAGACACTAGTGAACAGATATTTCATTTGACAACAGTGTGTTTTTACTATTGTACTCTATGACTTGTCACCTCTGGAATTTTCCCAAATAGCATTTCCAGATGTAAGAAATGGTAATGAAAACCACAAACAAAACTGCATAATATGTTTATCAAAGTTGTTTCCAATTTCGGTGGTTAAGTTAATTATTTTAATCCTTTTCTCAAGCAATTTTTCAATAAAAATTGACTTTTTTTTTAAAGGCTTTTTTCTTATTTTTTCCAGAGTTCTTTTCCCCTGCCTACTTTCACTGACCTCAGATTTCCTATACCAAAGTGGCAGAAAGAATATATGAGAACCCCTTAAGACATTTGCCTAGTTAGTTTAATGAATGCTCAGCTAAGTTCTCTAGAAGTCAAATACACCAAATCAAGTTGTAAAGGTAAAGAAAGAAGAGTCTTGATTTGGTAGTTAAAACCTACAAAGAGGCCAATTTATAATGACATAAGGAAACAATTCCTAACAATTAGAGCTGTCTGAAACTGGCATGGGCTGGCCCAGGAGGTAGTGGGCTCTTCGCCAGTAGATATTTTCAAACAAAAGCTGGATGAGCACTTATTGGCTATATTGTAGAGGAGATTTTTATATAGGAATGGGTTGGACTAGATAGATGTAGATGTCCTGTTTAACTCAGAAATTCTGTAATTCTGTGATCAATGGCAATAGTAAGAACAGCAGAGACAACATGAGGCCCATACCATGCCTGACCATTGCTGCTCCAAAGGATTGACTGCTAGAAAAAGACTGTTGGTCTTTTCTCACATTCACTTTAAAAGCTAAATTCCCTTTCTTTATCATGAAGTTGGTCAGGTCCAGAAAATTGAAGCTAATAGGGAAGGTAGTAAATCATACAGGGATTATAAATTATTGTCCTACTATGTATGCCTGAGAAGATATTATATATTTTTTGAGGCAATCAGGGGCAAATGACTTGTCTGGGGTCATACAACTAGTAAGTGTCTGAGGCTAGATTTGAATTCAGCTCCTCCTGACTCCAGGGCCAGTGCCACTGTACCACCTAGCTACCCCTAGATATTATATTAATAGGTAAAACCCAAATCCAGCAAACTCTGTATTTAGTGTTATGGCATTCTGGTTACCCAATATTCTAGTTAATATATGTATATGTAATGAAAGTTGTTGCTATGGAGTTTCTGGGTCTCACAACTCTTGGTGAACCAAATATCTGAGTTATACCATAAAAAGAAAGGTTAGGCTTGTAGTCTGTTGGAGCAGACAAAAGAAAAGCTGGAGTTCATATTAATTCTGCCCTTGAGATTTTAGTTTCGAAACATATGAATGGCTTGTGATTATGCCCCCAGATAGAGAGAGATCTCAGCCCTTATGCTAGAAAAAGTCACTCTCTTTTTTCACTTCCAGAGTTGGAGCCTTCACTCTTATGCCACAAACCAATAGGTAAGTTGACAAGTATTTATTAAGCACCTACTATGCACTAGCCACTGGGCTAAGCACTAAAGATACAAAGGAAGGCAAAAACCAGCCCCTGCTCTCAAGAAGCTCACAGTCTAATGGGGAAGATGACATGTAAACAGCTTTGTACAAAGATATAAGATATGTACAGTATTATTTAAAGATAATCAACAGAGAGAGAAGGCACAAGGAAATACACATGACTGAGTCAACCACAGAAGTTTATGAGAAGTAAAACCAGTTCTGTAAAATACAATTTACAGTAGAATAAAGGAACACACTCACAAGTGGTTGCCAGTCATAGCTAGCTAAAGGGGTGGGGAATTGGAAGAGGTCACTTGAAATTAGCCACCACTGAACAGAATATGCATACCTCTTTGGTCTTCTCTCCTCATCTTAAATTCCTTTCTGGGGAGAGAAAACTGCTTAGTAGGGTCTAAACTACTATCCCCTCGAGACCTCAGTACAGCCCTGACTGCCTGCAGGGTGCATCAAAGAGTTGTTCTATTCCATCCCAGCATTTGTAATTTGACAGTCCCTTTCAAAATCAGCTGCAGCATGCTTAACAACATTCTACACCCATAGTGCCAATACCTTCTCCTGAGAACAAGGGAGTGTCTTCATCCATTCTTTGGGGACCATAATTGGTCATTGCAATTACCCTGAACCCAGCTGCCTTTTAGTATATCATAGATCTAAAGCTAGGAGGTGCCTTAGAGGTCATCTAGTCCAGCATCTAATCCTCCAAACAGATTAAAATAGAATTGGGAAATATTTAACAAAATAAATAAAAATACAATAAAACATTTTTTCTTGTTGTTTGGTCATGTCCAACTTTTTGTGGTCTTATTTGAGATTTTCTTGGCACAGATACTGGAATGGTTTTGCTATTTCCTTCTCCAGCTTATTTTACAGATAAGGAAACTGAGGCTAACAGGGTGAAGTGTCTTGCCCAGTGTCACACTAGTATCTGAGGCCATATTTGAATTCAGGAAGAGGAGTCTTCCTTACTGAAGGCCCGGCACTTTATCCACTGCGCCACTTAGCTGCCCTACAATAAAACATAGATTCTGTTAATTTGTGGTTTTCTAAGTCAATATGTGGCCTCTTGTATGGCTTACTGGCTTGATTTTCATTTGAATTTAATGCCACTGGCCTAGAGTACTAAGTTAAGTGATTTTCCTAGGGGGTCACAGCCAGTATGCATCAGAAAGACAATCCGAACTTCTTGAATCTAAAGCTCTCTATCCACCACATCAAGCTGCCTCTTTCCAGTGCTTTATGACCATATAACTCTTTACAATTTAGAAAAGACTTCATAAAATATTATCTTAATTAAGTGGTTGGAAAAAAGACACTGAAGATTTGTTTTATAACACAACCCACAAGACTATTAAATGCAAGGAAAAGCAGGTCTTCCTTTTACTCCACTTAGAGGCATTCATTTATAGAAGTTTCTAGATTTCCCTCAAGCATCGCTTCACTACAGTATTAGAGTATGGATCCTAAGGTAGCTTTAGCAAAGTTATAGCACATTAAGATTTTGTATTACTAGAAAGCACAGCTACTTTGTTTGTGTTACTGGTGTTAAGAATGCAGGGGGGAGGGGCAGCTAGGTGGTGCAGTGGATAGAGCACAGGCCCTGGAGTCAGGAGTGCCTGAGTTCAAATCTGGACTCAGACACTTAACACTTACCAGCTGTGTGACCCTGGGCCAGTCACTTAACCCCAATTGCTTCACTAAAAAAAAAAAAAGAATGCAGGGGGGAGGGCGAAATTAGAATTCAGATTTATTCAACCGTTATTTAAAGAATATTGCTTACATTGGGAAGGAGGTTAAGTAACATTGATTATATCTCAAATGTTGATACTCTTTAATCAATGATTTTTGTTTGTTTGTTTTTTTGGTGGGGCAGTGAGGGTTAAGTGACTTGTCCAGGGTCACACAGCTAGTAAGTGTCAAGTGTTTGAGACCAGATTTGAACTCAGGTCCTCCTGAATCCAGGGCCGGTGCTTTATCCACTGACCCACCTAGCTGCCCCCTTTAATCAATGATTTTAAAAATTCTTTCCCCAAATTACATGTAAAAACAATTTTAACATTGATTTTTACAACCTTGTGTTCCAAATTCTCTTCTTCCCTCCCTCCCCACTCCCCCTTAATCAATGATTTTTAATAAAGAGGAAGAATAGTATATAAGTTAAATTAGCTTTTATTTTAAAATATAGAAGTTAGTGTCCATGAGCTCCTGCATTGACACTTCTATTCTTAAGTTAGTGTTTTACTTAAATATTTTTATTATTTCAAAATAGAAATTTTTTTAAGGGACCCTGTGAAAAGTAAATGTAAGCACAAGTGATCATTCTGTTTAGACTGAAAAAACACTATTTTAATGTGCTGTGTCCCTTAGCCATCATTAATCAATTAGATGGACAATGTGTCAGGATGAAGGCATCAACAAGGGCATACTTCTTTTGTTATAGATATATGTCAGGTATTTGAACTTTAGCACAAGTCTTTCTCAGGTCTTTATCTGACAGCCACAATTAATCTAAGGTAGCTATGAGAGAACAGTAAGAACAATGGATTTGGAATCAGAACGTGGATTAGAATTCTAGTTCTTCTCTACATATAGCTTTTGGTAAATCACTCTTTGAGTCTCAATTTCCTCATCTGTTAAATTTGGGGCTTGAATCAGATGATTTCAAAGGTCGTTAAGTTCTAAGTCCTTTTGTCCTACAATGGGATGGTAGAATGCTATAAACTCTGTGGGCAACTAATGATTATTAATTGATAGTCACTTAGAAAATGAGGTGGCTTCCAGAGACTCTGGGGCATGTTAAAGAAGTTTTATTACTGGTGTTTCTATTCTTATATCAATTAAATAAGCAATCTTTTTTATAGTAGAACAAATGAAAAGCAGGCCCTATAATGTAGATTATAGTGGTATAATATATATAATATATAATATAATAATAATTAACATGTTATATCATAATATAAATATATCTAAATATAAATTATAAATTAAAATAAATATAATCATATAAATATAATAATTAATAGTTAAGTGTCAAGTATCTGAGGCTGGATTTGAACTCAGGTCCTCTTGAATCCAAGGCCAGTGCCTTATCCACTGCACCACCTAGCTGCCCTAAGGTTAATTTTTTTTTAAGTGAGGCAATTGGGGTTAAGTGACTTTCCCAGGGTCACACAGCTAGTAAGTGTTAAGTGTCTGAGGCTGGATTTGAACTGAGGTACTCCTGACTCCAGGGCCAGTGCTCTATCTACTGCAACATCTAGCTGCCCCCTAAGGTTAAATTTGAACTCAAGTCTTGTTGACTCCAGGCCCAGTGCTTAATCCACTAAACCACAGAGGTAGCTAGCTACCTCTACTGATGAATAGGGAGGACAGTACATAATCCAGTTAGGAAAGAGTTTAGAGTATGTGGTAGGAAGCAGAGTGAGATAAGATTGCAAAGGGAGGGAGAAAGCTGATTGCAAAGGGTCTAGAATGATGAAGAAATAAGGAGATCATTTCAGGTAGGCAGAACATCAAAGGTTTGGAAGCTCAGAAGAACATGGTGGGGGCAGCTAGATGGCGCAGTGGATAAAGCACCAGCCCTGAGTTCAGGAGGACCTGAGTTCAAATATGGCCTCAGACACTTAACACTTACTAGCTGTGTGACCCTAGGCAAGTCACTTAACCCTTATTGCCCCACAAAAAATAAAAAAAGAAGAAGAGGAAGAACATGGTGGGTTCAGATAAGAATGGCATGACTGGACAGGAGGATTCACTTTGGGAGCTACAGTTACATAGGCAGATCTTGGAGGTCGCTTTCCAATGTGAGAGTCTGTATTTTGGCAGATTCAGTGACTTTCTCTGTAGGGAATGAAAGGGCATAATTGAAGTGATCATGAGGAAGAGAGCCCAGATTCAGGCCCATGCTCTCTTTGTTAAGGCTTGAGGTTGGAATGAAATGAGGCACCTGTAGGTCATTCAACAGTGAGCAGAAGAAGATTTACATAGCCATTAAATAAAAAGGCTATTCAATGAGCATACTATAGTACTTAATTTGTGTAGACTTTGCCTCCCTCTTATGGAAATACATCTAGTCAGAAGGATTGGGTGTGGAGAATCCTGTGGTCTTGGGACATCTGCCAAGTCTGAAGGGCTCCAGCTCCATGTGGGCGAGCCTTTGATGTCCTTAGGTGACCAGGAAACCATGACAATATGGTCAGAGGCTACCAGGAAGTTTCATTAAAGGAGGAACAGTTTGAACCTTAATCCTGTGGGCCAGTCAAGTTCCAGGGACAGTTTTGTAAGTTTTTAGGGGGAAAAATATTTTTAAGAACTTATCCTAATTTGGATATGGGAAGGGCTTAAGATAATTCTCCCTTTACAGGGAATTAAGTAATCCTCTGCAATATTTTAACCAGAGTCAGCTACCGATAAAAGATTTTCTCAAACACAATAGAATACCCTTCTTCTAGGTTGGACTTGGACCTGTTTCTTAGGATGGAAAGTAAGGGAGGCCAAAAAAAAAAAAAAGAATTGGGATCAGGGGTAAAGCATCCTAGTGGGCAATAAAGCAAGGTGTGCAAGGAGAAATAATATCTATTAAGGGCCTATTATATAATTGTACTAAATACCCTGCCCATACCTAAAGATAACTCTCAATGAATCACCAAGCATTTATTAAGCTCTTACTATGTGCCAAGAACTGATAGGTGTTGAAAATAGAAACATTTAACTTCAGGGAGTTTACCTTCTATTAGAGGAAACAACACAGACACATATAAATACAACATAGACACAAAGTAATTTCTGGGAGGGAGCATTTGTAGTCGATGAGGTCAGGTACAAATGAAGAAAGGGTGCATTTCAGGGGAGTAGCCTGTGCATAGGTAAGAAGACAAAAGAGAGACTCTTCCATAGGAGAAAGAGAAAGTTGGCCAGTTGGGGTGGAACATGGAAAACATAAAGAGTATACACACACACACATATACACATACACACATATACATACATGCATGCATACATACATATATAGATGTTTAATGCACCATAATGTACATGTATAATATAATATGTAAGGAAGACTAGAACAGATTGCAAAGGATTTTAAATACCAAAGAACCTCTTGTTTTTCCTAGAGGCAATAGGGAGCCATAGCAGTTTGTTGTTTTTTTTTAACAGAGGAGTTACATGGTCAAATCTATGCTTTAGGAATATCAATTTGGCAGCTGAATAAGGTATTTAGGGAGGTCTTCATTGGATTTTTTTCAAGCTTATGCTGGGTACTGTAACTATTTATCAGGTATGCTATAGTGAAAGATTCCTTTGTGGGTATGGGGTAGATTAAATGGCCCTTCCAACTCTAAAATTCTGTAATTCTGTAATGAATGAAGTTAATTTCTGAGTAAAAAGGCACAGTTGGGACAGTAACATGTTAGAATAAATTAGTTTATCAGATTCCTTAGCAGGGCCTTGAATGTGTTATGGGAGGATTATGGGCCCCAGTTACCCCAGAAGTTGTCTGGGGAGGTCAAGGAACTTTTTCCTTGAAACCCCAGGAGTTTTCCCCTGAGATCAAGGAGGCCTCTCTTTGAGGTCTACCAAGGATAGACACACCCAAAAGAAATAAGCAGCACTGGATCAAACTGAACAAGCTCCAGGACCACCACCCTATATTCCAGTCCCCCTCACCACCTGGATGAGGTAATCCTGTTAGGCATGGCTACGCCAGGAACTTCCCACCAGCAGACTGCTTGGACCCACCAGGATGGAGTTAATGCCCATCACCAGATTGCTCACGACCCATTGTCAAACTACACCAACCCACCACCAGAGGACTTCCAACCCACTGCCCAATAAGGGACATTTTGCACATGCCATCTTGGCCCTATAAAAGAGGGAGGAAAGCGTTTTTTAAACCTTCCTCCAGGCCAGTTTCTCTTGTACCCCAATAAACCTGTTCTTTTATTCCTAAATAGGACTTTTACGAGAGTATGATTCTTTACAGAGGAATCCTAAGGACCCACATGCTTTCTCCCTATATTAAATGAAAAGGCCAGATCATTTTTAATATGGGAATATATTTCAATGCAGGTAGATATGGGTAGGTATTTCTTTTTTTTTTTTAATTTTTTGGTGAGGCAATTGGGGTTAAGTGACTTGCCCAAGGTCACACAGCTAGTAAGTGTTAAGTGTGTCTGAGGCCGGATTTGAACTCAGGTACTCCTGACTCCAGGGCTGGTGCTTTATCCACTGTGCCATCTACCTGCCCCTAGGGTAGGTATTTCAATGCAGGTAGGTGTACAGGCTATGTGGATAGAGTGCTGGGCCTGAAGTCAGGAAGACTCATTTTCCTGAGTTCAAATTTAGCCTTAGACTCTTACTATCTATGTGACCCTGGGTAAGTCATTTAATCCTGTTTGCTTCAGTTCCTTATCTGCAAAATGAGCTGGAGAAGGAAATGGCAAACCATTCCAGTATCTTCACCAAGAAAACCCCAGGGGCAGCTAGGTGGCGCAGTGGATAGAGCCCCGGCCCTGGAGTCAGGAGTACCTGAGTTCAAATCCGGCCTCAGACACTTAACACTTACTAGCTGTGTGACCCTGGGCAAGTCACTTAACCCCAATTGCCTTACTAAAAACAAAACAAAACAAAACAAAAAAAACCCAAAAGGAGTCATGAAGAGTCAGAGATGATTGAAAGCAACTGAACAACAACAGCAATGTTATTTGTGTATCACCATTATGAACATTAGGTGTAAAAGAACAGAGAAGCATAAGGAAGCTATTTTTTTTAGCATTGTTCTCAAAGTAGTGTGTGGGGGCGGGGTGAAGGGTAGTACAGCAAATCCCTACCCTTATTAATGTAGGCCTAGCTAATAAAGTAGAAATCTATAAAGTATAAATCTGTCCCCTAACTTAATATAAGCAATAGAACCATCATCAATATATAGTAGGTTAATGAATTCTTTTTTTTTTTTTAGTGAGGCAGTTGGGGTTAAGTGACTTGCCCAAGGTCACACAGCTAGTTAAGTGAAGTGTCTGAGGTTAGATTTGAACTCAGGTCTTCCTGAATCCAGGGCCAGTGCTCTATCCACTGTGCCACCTAGCTGCCCCCTGGGCTAATTAATTCTAACCTACATAACTCTTATTCTAATAGTGTTAACTAAATCAAATAATTTTATTCTACCAAACTAGCTAACCCAATCACTAATACCCATTAAGTCACAATGAACTGAGTAAATACTGATTGAATTGAGTAGGGGTATCAAAATTATTTCCATAACAGAAAAAAGAAAGGGAAGCTACACTGCCCCAAAAGTGCTTGGGGACAGAAAGGGATACCATCTGTACGGTTACTACTTCTTTCTCCTTCACTGTCCTTGAGAGTAGGACTTCCTGATTGCCTAGAAGGTGGCTGCTGCTGCTATGACCAAAGGCTCTCTCAGCTCTGGAATGGGTTGCTGGAGATGATCACTGAGGAAGAGATTCTGAGAAAGGAGCTGAGAAAATGAACCATCCTGAGTACCCAGACTGCCAGCTATTGCAAATCTGTTTGGGCTGATGAGCTTACAGGAAAAGACTGATCATTTTCTTCTATCTTCTCCTTTACTGCTTTCCCCTGTTGTAACAGTCTGTAACCATGAGATAGGATCAGAGACATACACAACCCTTTTTGTTATTCCTTTCCATGAGCAGTGATTTGGATATTACTTCCCCTGACTTCCAGTTGATTTGTTAATAAGCATTTTAAAGTACTTACTCTGTGCTAGGCACTGTGTTAAATACTAGTGAAACAAACAGAAACAGAAAGAAATTGTGTCTCTGCCCTCAAGGAATATACATTCTAATGGGGGAAGACAACAAATTAAGGTGGGGTAGAGGGAAAGGGGAGACAGGATATAAGGACACTTGGGTGGGGGCATAGCAATAAAGTCATTAGAATCAGAAGCACACCTGAAAGGGGAAAGAAGCATGGCTGGACTGGCCCCAAAAGGAACCAATCAATGTGAAAAGGGGCTATCCTGTTGCAGGTCCCTGGGCAGGTAGGAGGAGATTTAAGAATTTAGGCAAAGACTACACATGGATGGCCCTACATAGGTGAATGGGACATATTTCCTTTCATTTTCTTTTTTTTTTGGTGAGGCAATTGGGGTTAAGTGACTTGCCTAGGGTCACACAGCTAGTAAGTGTTAAGTGTCTGAGGTCTGATTTGAACTCAGGTCTTCCTGATTCCAGGGCTAGTGCTCTATCCATTTCGCCATCTAGCTGCCCCCTTTCATTTTCACTATGTTTAATAAACTATGTTGAACATCTGAGTCCTATGGGTGTGGAGCAAGTTGTGACTAGAGAGAAGAGTTTTGAAATGTAGAGTTGAGGTTTATTAGTTATATACAAACTATAGATTTTTAATATTTTGAGTAATATTCCATTCATTCATTAGAATGAAAACTCTTCGAGGGCAGGAACTTTTTCACTTTTGTCTTTGTATCTCCAACACTTTGCACAGTTCTTAGCATCCTCTGGTGGCTAGTGGGGATATTGCAAGCTTTTAAGAAGCTTCCCAATGGCTGGATAATAACAGTGAAGAACAGCTTTGATTAGGCAGTACTTGGGTTATTGGACCCATGAGCCCCAGGGAAGAAGCCACTAGGGTCATGGATGTCACTAATATTACCTTATATAAATGTGCACATTTTTGATGCCAGAAAATTCTGCTTCTAAGATACTAGCATTTATTTTGTGTTGTCAAATTGTATATATGACATTTAAAACTTAGTCTGTGGTAGAAAACAATACATAGAGGCTGTGGCTTTTTAGTCTTGCCTAGAGCATATAAATATATTGTTCAGGCTCTGAGGGAACAACATAAGGAAGAGGAAGGAAACTTTAAAAAAAATAGGAGAAAAGGGAAGGGAAAGGAGAGAGTTTGCTTGATTTTCTTTGAGTCTTAACTAAAGTTCCACTTTCTGCCCTTCCTAGTCCTCCTTAATCTTCTTAGTGCCTTCCCTCTGAGACCACCTCCCATATATATCTTGTTTGTACATAGTTGTTAGCATGTTGTCTTCCTCATTAGACTGTGAACAACCTGAGAGCATATACATTCTTCCTCATATATCTTCTTAATTCTAGAACATTTCCTCTTTTAATTATTTCCTATTTATCCTGTATATAGCTTGTTTTGCATGTATTTTTTTTTGCATGTTGTCTCCTCCGTTGGACTTTAAACACTGCTTCCATTTCTTCTCCCACTATTTGCCAAGGAAGTGATGGGACCAGGTGCCAGGAGCCTAGTGTTTTTTTGTTTGTTTGTTTTTGCAGGGCAATGAGGGTTAAGTGACTTGCCCAGGGTCACACAGCTAGTAGGTGTCAAGTGTCTGAGGCTGGATTTGAACTCAGGTCCTCCTGAATCCAAGGTCAGTGCTTTATCCACTGCACCACCTATCTGCCCTGTTTTTGTTTTTGTTTTTAATGTTAAGCTTCACGCCACTTTTATACTCTTCTCTTTCACCCTCAACAAGAGGTTTCTTAAATCTTCATTTTCTGCCATCAGAGTGGTATCATCTGCATATCTTGAGATGGCTGATATTTGCAGGGACTGTCTTTTGCTTCTTTTTGTACCCGCAATGCTTAGCACAGTACCTGGTAAATAGGTGTTTAATAAACGTCCATTGATTGGATATACTATTTCCTTTCATTTGGCTTATTTTTGTTATTGGATTTTCTTTTTATCCCCAGTTCTTAGCACAATGCCTGACTCATAGTAGGTATTTAATAAATGTTTATGGATTGTTTCTTTTGTTTGGCTTGTTTAGGGCCTTTCTTTTTATACCCAGCTCTTAGCATAGCGCCTGACACATAGTAGGCAAATTAATCAATGCCTGTTGGCTTGACCTGAGAGAAAGGGAAAGAAATGAGGGCAACGAGTAGTGAGGGACAGAGGGGAACGAAGGAAAAAAATATAGGAAGGTGAGAGGCAGGTAGGAAAGGAAGGAGGGAAGGGAGGGAAGTGTTCAGGAGGGAGCCGACAGAGGATCCACAAACGGAAAAGGACGAAAGTGGGGGACAGAGGGAGAAAAAAAGAGATAAGCAGAGGAGATTCAGAAGAAAGACAAACGTGTAAGGGGGAATGATAGGGCAGAAGAGGGAGATTCTTCGGAAGCAGAAAGAAAAGGGACGGGGGATGAGAGCCGTAGGAGAGAAAAGGAGACGTCAGCTGGAGGGCGGGGCTGCGCAGGCGCGCGAGGTGTGTGTTAAAGGTAAAAGGTCAGAGGTGTCCAGGTGTCATGGCGGCCTCCGCTCTGGCGCTGGGTTGGGGCCCACTCCGCCTTGGCCCTGGTTGTTGCCTTCGTGGTCGCGCGCCCCGGGGTCTGAACGCGCGTGGGAGGGGGCTCCCGGCGCCCGTGGTCTTGGGACGAAGTGCGACGGCATCCAGCCGGACAGAGGCCCCCGGCAGTGACCTGTATTGCGTGGAGCTGCTCCGGTGAGCTCCGGCCCGAGGCCGCCGCCACCCCTTCCAGCCCCCTCCCCGCTCAGGCCCCGCAGCCCTCCGGCTTGCGAAGAGGGAGGGAGAGAGAGAACAGCTCCAGGGTCGGGGGAGAAGGGGTCGGCGGAGCTCCTGAGATAACCCCCTCGCAGCCTCGCCTGTGACCTTGGTCTCTGCTTCCCCTCGATCCAACAGTCATCCATTCATTCGTTTATTTTGTTTTGTTTTGTTTTAGTAAGGCAATTGGGGTTAAGTGACTTGCCCAGGGTCACACAGCTAGTAAGTGTCAAGGGTCTGAAGCCACATTTGAACTCAGGTCCTCCTGAATCCAGGGCCGGTGCTCTATCCACTGCGCCACCTAGCTGCGCCCCCCCCCCATTCGTTTATTTTGAAATAAGTTCTTATTGCTGCCTCCCACTCCCCATCACCGTGGTTCTCTGCAGTGTTTTTCTGTCTTCTACTCCAATGTTATCCCATATTTGTAAAGACTAGAAAGACAATAGGAAAAAAAAAAACCCGAGCATCAGCACGCCGAAAAACGTCCGAAAATACACGTGTGGTGCCGTACTCTTCAGGGGGAGAGAGGAGGAGCGGGAGGGAGGAGAGAGCCTTCTCATTTCTTTTTTTTTCCAGCCGTACTTGTTTGTGCCTGATGATTTGGCAACATCCACTTTGGGGGGGTTTTGGATGGTTCTTTCTGTCCTGTATTGTTGTAATCACTAAGTTTATTGTTTTCTTGCCTGGACTTACTTCATTCTGCATCTGGCTTGTCGATCTTTCCATGCTTCTCTCGCACTGTTGGATTATAGCAGTTTGCCACGATTTGTTTAGCCATTCCCCAATTGATGGGTATCTAATTTTTTAAAAATTAAAGAAATTTTTTTGTGTGTGGGGCAATGAGGGTTAAGTGACTTGCTGAAGGTCACACAACTAATAAGTGTAAAGGGTCTGAGGCTGGATTTGAACTCAGGTCCTCCTGAATCCAGGGCCAGTGCTCTATGCACTGCGCCACGTAGCTGCTCCAATGGGTATCTAATTTTAACAAGCACTTATTAAGTGCCCACTCTGTGTCTGGCCCTCGTGTTAGATACTGGGGATGCAGAGACAAAAAACAGGGCTCCTGCCCTCAAGAAACTTCCTTCTTAGTGGGAAGGAGAACTTGGGAGAGGCACCAGTGTATAAGAACAAGTAAATGCAAAATATATACAAAGGGGAAAGGGATCAGGAAAAGGCTTCAGATTGAAAGCTTCAGGTGGCTTGAGCCAAGATTTGGAGGAATCTAGGGATTTTATGAGTGCATTCTAGGTGTGGGGGAAGAAGCACAGAGCTGTGGAGATAGTAATAATAATAATAACAATTATTATTATTATTTTCAGACTCTGATAAGTGCTTTACAAATATTTCGTTTGCTTCTCACAACAATCTTGCCGTTATTATCATCCCCATTTTAAAATTGAGGAAACTGAGGCAGACAGAGGCTAGGTGACTTGCCCAGGATCATAACATCTAGTAAGTATCCAAGACTTGTTTTGAATTCAGGTCTTCCTGACTTTAGACCCAGTCCTCTATCCACTGTGCCTTAAAGATGGAGATATGCTGTTGGGGTCCATCAAATAAACCACGGTGGCTGGAAGTAGAGAATGAGGGGGGATGATACATTATCATCCTAAAAAAAATAGATTGGAGTCATGTTGTAAAGTTTATTAAATACTGGAGGAGTTTGTATTTTATCCTAGAGACAAAAAGGAGCCCCTATATCTTCAGGAGAGTGACATAGTCTCTTGCTACCAAGATTGGAGAGGCTGGATGCAGGCATAGCAATTTATTGACTTGCTGTAGGCCAGGCAAAAACATTATGAGGGGCTGAATTAGACTTGTTTGTGGGATGAGTGGAGAGAAAGGTGGGATGTGAGGGTTGATATGGAAGTAGAATTTATAAGACATGGCATATGATTGAATATGGGTAGGCAATGCCTTCCATTAATTTGAGCAGGACTATTGTTTGCTGAGATTTTACTTTACAATGATCATTTTTTTTTGTGGTGGTGGTGGGGAAAACAGGTAGTCAGTAAACACTTTTAAAGCACCTGCTATGTGCCAGGCACTACACTAAGCACTGGGAATACAAAAAGAAGCAAAGGGCAGCCCCAGCCCTTGAAGAGTTCACTGTCTAATGGGGGAGAGGGGGGCAAAAAAGTAAACTAATATGTACAAACAAGATATATACAGGATAAATAGGAAATAATTCATAGAGGGAAGGCATTAGAATTAAGAAGGGTTAGAAAAAGCTTCCAGGGGCAGCTGGGTGGCGCAGTAGATAAAGCACTGGCCCTGGAGCCAGGAGGACCTGACTTCAAATCTGACCTCAGATGCTTGACACTAGCTGTGTGACCCTGGGCAAGTCACTTAACCCTCATTGCCCCCCTCCCCCCCAAAAAAGGAAAGGCTTCCAGATGATGATGGGATTTTAATTGGGACTTGAAGGAAAACAGGGAAGCCACAAGAGGGACATGAGAAGGGAGAGCATTCCAGGAGTGGGAAACAGCCAGGGAAAATGCTGGAAGTCGAGAAATGGGAGGTCTTGTTCATCTACACTTTTATTTTTGTGGCAGGAAGTGAGGGATTCACATAAAGAAGTAAAAGTAACCAAAGTTCATGATGATAGGACACCTGTCACTTCTCCTGTTTGCTTAACTTGAGCACTTTATAAGCTTTTTCCACAATCCTGTATTTACACGAAGTCCTTAAACCATTATTTATTGATTTAGTTTTTGGGGTATTTTTCCACAGTGGCTTTGTTATCCTGATAAGACTGATCAATGTATTGTGAGGTCACCATAAAAAAGAATGTAGCTTATTAGAATATTATTAGAATATGATATCCTTTGGTATTGAAATAATTAAACTCTTTTGGATGGATGCTCATTCATTGAATGAACATTTTTAGCAGCTAGAATGTGCAAGGCCTCAACCATGCA
The DNA here is from genome assembly GCF_019393635.1 of Dromiciops gliroides. Lineage (NCBI taxonomy): Eukaryota > Metazoa > Chordata > Mammalia > Microbiotheria > Microbiotheriidae > Dromiciops > Dromiciops gliroides. The sequence continues at coordinate 147,571,337 of NC_057861.1, read as the reverse complement.
CTGGTTACATTCGACTCCCTTGCCATCTCTTGGTGAATTACCTCAACTATGCATTATCATCCACACTCAAATCCCTTCCTTTCTTTTCATTGATCATACCTTGCTGAACCCAAACCACGAATTACTCCCACCATCTGCCTCCTTTGCATCTATTCACAGTATCACAGAACAGAGCTGGAGAAAATCACCAAACCTTGCTGTTCAGGTCTGCTACAAGTACATCATTTCAACCTGGCTTTCAGTGCAACAAGGGAGTTCATTTATACCTTGTTAATCTATCACTAACACTCTTTCTGCAGTAGCTATTCTAAACCTTTTCATTCCTTCTCCAGCCTCCCCCTGGTACCTCTTCTCCCACCCTCTAAAGTGACCTCACCATTTCCTCCTGGATGCTCCCTCCCAAATTTTCACAGCATTACTCCCTCTCAATCCTCTCTTCACCTGCTTCTCAGTCTTATTTGCTGTATCCTCATCCAGGTCGTACCCACTTGCCATCGGGTCCCTATAGCCTCTGTCCTGTGCCTTCTTTTCTTTTCCCTTCATGCTATCTTGCTTGATGATCTCTTCAATTGCAGTGCGTTTAGCCATCATCTCTGTGGAGGTAAATCCCAGATCTATGTCCAGCCCTCATTTCTCTGTTGATTGATAGTCACAATCACCAGCTGACATTTAGATGTCTTAAATTATATTATATTATTTTATGTTATGTTATAGACATCTCAAATATACCTATCCCTTTCCAAAATGTATTATTGAGAGCACCACCACCCTTCCAGTCACACAGGCTTATAACCTCAGTGTTATCTATGACTCCTCACTTTCATTCCATACAGCTGATCTGTTGCCAAATTTTGTTGTTTCTGCCTTCAAAACAACTCTCATCTATGTTCCCTTCTCTCCAGTTATACAGCTGCTACTTTAGTACAGGCCCTCGTTTTGTCATACTAGATTATTGCTATAGGCTTCTGGTTGGTTTCCCTGCGTCAAGTGTCCCCACTCCAGTCCTTCTTCTACTCAGCACCATGGTAATCTTCCTAATTGCAGCTCTGATGGTGTCACCTACCCTAATCAACAAACTCTGTTGTCTTCCTGTTACATACAGGATTAAATATAAACTTTCTTTGGTATTTAAAGCCCTTTACAACCTGGCCCCTTCCTACCTTTCTAGCCTTCTTACACTTCAACTTTTCAAACTGTGATTTAGCTGCACTTGCCTAACTGCTCCTTCTCTCCCAAGACACTACATCTTCCATCTTTGTGTCTTTATAGTGGCTGTCCTTATTGCTTTGAATGATCTTCATCTTTAACACTCTTTCCAGCTTTTCAGGCTTCTTTCAAGACTCAGCTCAAATATTACCTTCTGCAGGAGACCTTTCCTGGCCCCCTGCCCTCAGCTGCTAGTGCTTTCCCTTTGAAATTATTTTCCATTTGTATTGAATATACCTGTGTACATAGTTATTTGCATTTTGTTTCTCCCATTAAAATATGAACTGTTGGGGACAGGGGCCATAATTTTGCATTTCTTTGTATCCCCACTACTTAGTGTAGCACCTGACACATAGTAAGCACTTATTAATGCTTCTTAACTTGCTATGAGATACTACCCTTCTTTTTTCCTTGCAATTTTTGATACTATTCTTCTTTTTTAAAAAAAATATTTTTTGGGCGGGGCAATAGGGGTTAGTGTCAAGTGTCTGAGGTTGGATTTGAACTCAGGTAATCCTGAATCCAGGGCTGGTGCTTTATCCACTTCGCCACCTAGCTGCCCCAATACTATCCTTAAAATGAATGCCTTTCTATAGGGAATTATGTTATAGCAAGTTTCATTTCGCTTCAAAAACTAATATTTAATATTAATTAAATACTACTGACCATGCCCTCCTCCTGGACGTATTCTCCCTGAGTCTTTTTTTAGATACTTAATGAATTGAGTATTATTGTTGTTGTTATTATTTTTATTTCATCAAGTGCAGTTCAGTGTGTTAGCTTCAGGGGTAAGTACTAGGATGAGTTAAGACACCTGCCTATATACAGCCTATAATCCAGTTCAGCAGACACTTAAGTGCCATTTTACTATGTATAATAAACAAAGATGAAATAAATCTGCCTTCCAGGGAGGGGATTAGATATACAGACTTAACACAAGGCAGAATATGAGATATACAAAGAAGTATGTCCAAGCAAAATGCTTTGGCAGATTTTGAGTAGAGACCATTTCCATCTGATGGGATAAAGAAAGACTTCATGGAAAATGTGATGCCTCAATGGGGCTTGAAGGGACAGATTTTTACAGGCAGAGAGTTTCAATCCAAGTCACTGGGAATATGGTGGTGTGCCATCAATAACCGCCTATGTTCATTGCCTCCATTTCTTCACTTTCCACTCACCTCTAAGCCCCTTATTATCTGGTGTCCAGCCATACCACCTGATTTTCCAGCAGTCTGTTAATTGCTTTTCTTAATCCTCAACCTTCTTGACCTTTATGCAACATTTCACAGCCCTCCGGACATTATTTTCCCTTGGTCTTTGATACATTTGCTCTTCTGCTTTTTCTGCCTGTCTGATCACTTCTTAGTCTCCTCTGTTACTTCATCATGCATATTCTATCTTTGATACTTTTTTAACCCCAGAACTCATCTTGTACCTTCTGTATGTGCTTACATGTGCATATGTTTTTCTCCCCCATAGAATGTAATTACTATAGAATATAAACTTCTTGAAGATAGACATTGTTTCACTTGTGTCTGTAATCCCAATGCTTTGAAGGTAATAGGTATTTAATAAATGCTCATTGATTGATATCTGCTCCTGTTAATTCAGTTATCATCTCCATGCAAATGACTTCCAAGCTAATCTATAGTCTTTGAATCTGTCTTGAGCTCTTATTCATCATCACTATCTGCCTGCTGGATAACTCCACCCAAGTGTCCCTTGAGTATCTCAAATACAATGTTTAAAATAAAATTCATTATCTTTCCTCCTAAACCCACCTCTCTTTATAATTTCTCTATTTCTCCCAGTTTCACAATCTTATAGTTCTAACTTTTCCCTCTTTCTCACCTCTCATATACAGTCTGTCACCAAATCCTGTTGGTTCTACTTGTACATTCCCTGGTAATCAGGTCTTTTTCTGCCTATTCACATGACTACCAAGCTAGTTCAGGCCATCATTTCCTTTCACCTGAACTAATCCAACTAATCTCTGCCTCTTTTTTTCTTTACATACATAGATATCAAAATGACATTCATAAAATATAGATCTGATCACATTACTCCGCTACTAAGTAAACTTCAGTGGCAACCTTTTGCCTCTAGCATAATTCATTTTAATTCAACAAGCATTTAATAAGTGCCTCTTATTATTATTATTATTATTATTCCCGTTTCCCCTCATTATATTTACTTTGTATGTATATTTTGAACTGACTTACTTTCTCCACCCCTCAACCCCTCTATGTAAGTTTCATTTTTTGTCTTTGTATACAATACATATTGCAATGCCTATTCCATAGTAAGTTTATTGAATTGGATTGAACATAAACATAAACAGAATGGGTAGACTGAGGTGATGAATTCGTTGTTCAGTCATTTTTCAGTCATGTCCTACTGTTTGTGACCCCTTTTGGGGTTTTCTTGACAAAGATGCTGAAGTAAGTTTGCCATTTCCTTCTCTAGCTCTGAGGCAAACAGGGTTAAGTGACATAGGGTTACACAGCTAGTAAGTTCTGAGGCTGCATTTGAACTCAGGAAGAAGAGTCTTTCTACTTCTAGGCCTGGCTGTACCCACCCAGCTGTTCCACCTCACTGCCTGAGGTGAAAACTTAATCACAAATAATTACAATACTAAATAGAAGTTCAGAGAGTTATGGAATAAATGACGTTCAAGCTAGTTTTTGAAAGATAAATATTTCAGCAAGCAAGGGGTAAGATTGCCAGAGGGCATTCCAAGTTCAGGAAACAGCTTGAGCAAAGACCATTTTAATGTTTTTACAAACATGCAAGTAACTTAATCTGGTTACGATGGTGTTGTTCAGAAGAGCCAAGAAGTTTGAAGAGATTATCAGCTTCCATAGCTACCAGAAATCCCAGTCCAGCCAAACTATTAAGTGGCTACTATGTGTGAAGTAATTCAGCAAACAAAGACATAAGGAGGGTGGGGAGGTACTCAGCCATCAAGGAGTTTGTAATTCCACTGGGACTAGGTAGGTGGAATATGACTTAACCTATAAATAGGGTGAATATTTCCCTGGCAATTTGAAGAGAGAGGGAGTACTAACAGCTATGGGGATCAGAAAAAGCTTTATCTCAGAAATTGCATGTGAGTTGAGCCTTAAAGAAATTTAGGGATTCTCTGAGGAGGAAGTGCATTCCAGGCATGATGTGAATGCCATTGGAAAGGCACAGGAGTGGGAAATATAATTCCAAGTTTAGGAAACTGCAGTTGTCTAGTTTGAGACATAGTATGTGAAGGGGGGAGTGTTGTTAAAAAACAACAACAACAAAACTAGAAAGTTAAACTGGAGCCAAATTCTAAAAGGCTTTAAATTCCAAGCTAAGGAGTTTGTATTTTATCCTTCTGCAGGAGACTGACATAGTAGATTTGTGCTTTAAGAAGATTCTTTTTGCAGCTGTGAAGGATAGGGAAGGTAGACACTGGGAGCCAGGAGTCCAATTAGGAGACTGCTTTAATGGTCACAGGGTCCTAGATCACAGAATAATAGATGTGAACTGGAATGGATTTTGGAGGTTAGTGAGTTTCCTCATTTAGGAAAAAGGTTAAGCAACTTGCCCAGGGTCACACAACTCGTATGTCTGGAGTGGCACTCAGACCCAGGTTTTCCTGACTCCATGTTTATCAATATTTTCACTACACTGTGTTGTGATGTGATGAGGGCCTAAAATAAGGTAATGGCAACATAAGCAGAGGGAAGAAATATTGTGAGGTAGAATCAACAAGACTTGTCAGTAGTAGTAGTAGTAGTAGTAGTAGTAGTAGTAGTAGTAGTAGTAGTAGTAGTAGTAGTAGTAATAGTAGGCTTCCACCAGTCAAGGACGACCATGGATCAAGGCGCTGGTGGAAAACAAGCTGTTGCCCATGCAGCAGGTTTTCCCTCTCCTCGACATTGGTGGATCCAAAGGAGAGGCAGAGTCAATACAGTTTGGCACCAGTGCAGCTGCAGGAGTTGCCAGAGGGACGTGATGTCCAACATCCAACTGCCTAAGGGACTCCGACTCCTGATTTTTCCTCAGGGTTAACTCCCGAAGCCTTTCCCACATATGGGTATAGCTGCAAGGTAGCAGAGGTTTAAAATGAGGGTTGCCTGCCAAGGCTAGTGAGCCCCACCTGCCTGAAGCGACTGGTTTTAAGGCGCCAGTGACTTGCCTTTGCCCCTTCTGTTAGTGGAAACAGTTCCACCAGGAGAAGGCCAGGAGTTGGGCTTCGGTTGTCAGAGGCTATTTGAGACACAAGCTATTGGAGCATTTCATAGAGAGTGGGAGCTTATCCCCACTCCCACCCCAGCATGACAAACCTTTGGAACCAAGACTGGTTCCAAAGACTTGTCAGATGATTGAATATTTGAGTGAAGGGAGAGGCAAAGGAGGTTGAGAACTTTGGAGAGTAGAAAGATCATGGTACCTTTAGCAGAAATAGCCAAGTTTTGAGGAGGGGATGGGTTTTACAGAGGAAGACCTAGTGTTCTTTTTGCACATATTGAATTTGAGATGTCTGTGGGAAATCTACACAGCAGTTGTTGATGTGAGAATGAAGCTTAAGAGAGAAATTGGGGCTACATATCTTGAATATGTGTGAGCTGATAGCAACAAGAGGCTGTAGAAAGAAGAGAGTAGAATAACCAGGATAGAACTCTTAACCTGTGGTTAAGAGATGAGACATGAATGATGATCTATCAGGAGAGGTTGGGATGACAAGTAGGAAGAGGGATAGATCAGAGCAGCTTCAGGAAAGCCAAAAGAGTGTCTAGAAGGAGGGAATGATCAGAAGTGCCGCATGGTATGGAGAGGTTAAGAAGAATGTGGACTAAGGAAAGGCCATTGGATTGAGCAATTAGGAGATTCTTTGGTAACATTGTAGAGATCATTTTCTTGAAAGCTAAGGTCCAAAGCCAGAATTCAAGGGTTTGAGAAATAAGTGGGAGGAGAGGAAGTGAAGAAAGACAAAGAGCATAGATGACAATTTCTAGAAGTTTGGCTGTGATGATAAAGAGATATGTGGATGCTAGTCTGAGATAGTGGTGGGTTTAAGTGAAACTTTTAAAAGTGTAGTGAAGGGGGCAGCTAGGTGGCGAAGTTGATAAAGCACCAGCCCTGGATTCAGGAGGACCTGAGTTCAAATCCAGCCTCAGACACTTGACACTAGCTGTGTGACTCTGGGCAAGTCACTTAACCCTCATTGCCCTGCCAAAAAAAAAGTGTAGTGAAGATAGAGTATACCCATTGACCATAGGTAAAGCTGAGCCAAGTATACTCTTTGCCATATGCAAGTAGCCACTATAGCTACATTTCTCACCTTCCCTCCGTCCAAGAAGTCCCAGAGAGAGTTTCATGCCACACTTTATGGAGAGAAGAGATAGAGTGGGGAACTTGTCACACCTTAAAGTCTCCTGAGTGGATAGTTCTTCCTGGTTCAGTGTCCAATCCTTGACAAAGCCCCCTCCCCACTGCGTCACAGGATTGCTGTGTCATCCCAGGGTCCTTTAATGCTAAGCCTGTGTCCCTGAAAGTGGTTAGGAGCCCAGGTCAAGTTCAAGGATGTTCCATAGGTGTATACACTATCCTCATTACATAAGGTTGGGGCGGGGGAGGGGAAGGACTGTGCATTTTTGAGCTTTTGAGGTGGACTGGGATCCCTAGGGCTCATAATGAAAGAATGGACAATAGCAAGTTAAGGCAACATTGGCTCCAAGAAAGGAGGAGCAGAGACAACTTTAACATGGCTTGGAGAGTTGGAATTTGCCAGAAATTTCATTCTGTTGAGCTTTAAATGGTTAAGGGAAGCCTTAATGGAGGATGGGGGCAGCCACTTGTTTCTTTCTTTGGTCATCCAGTAGGTTTGCTGGGATGAGACAGAGAAGAGAAAGGGATTGAAATACCTAGAGTGTGACTAGTGCTCCTGTAGTTATTTGCTCTGTGCTGTGGAAGGGCATATACATGTGACAGTAGTATGGAATATGATAGGTATCCTAGGGAAACAATAACCGACATATCAAAAAGCAGAAAAAGATTTCCAGAGACAGGAGCTGATTTTTGTTTATGCAAATGAAATGGGGATTCTGAACAAAAACTCCTCTGTGCACTTTTATGAGAAACCAAAGGCTTAAAAATACCTCTTGAATTCACTAGCCAGGGGAGAGTTTTTATGAGTGTCCTATGAACTTCTGTCTGAAATAACTTATTTGGAGTGAGAATGAATCCAATGAATTGTAATTTTACATGTACAGCCTCCTTATGGCCGATCTGAGCAGAGATGAAAATATAAGCATAAAATTTTCTCTTAGGGTTTTCTGGGCTCAATCCTGAGGGCCTGAAAATAAACTAAAGCATAAAAGTTATTTTGGTTTAGATATTTGTAATTAGATAAAACCTTTTATTCTAGAAAACTTAACCCAGAAATATTTTTGGAATTGAAAGCAAATTAGATTTCTTAAGAGAAAAACAGCTGGGCGGGATTCTTAGCTGCATAACATTTTGACATGTTCCAGGTGCTCCCTAGTGGCAGAAATCACACTGCTGTTTTAGATCACCTGTTTGTGATATGGTGGTAAAAATACTGCCAATGAAAACTTTTTGTTTAGGTAGTAATGTCAAAAGCAGGTTTTGAATTGGACAAAAATCACTCTCCCCAAAGTCCTTAAAATACTGCATCATGTTTTTCCCCCTGAAACTAAAAAAAAAGTGTGTAAATTGATTCAAATAATAAAATATAATGGAAAGAACACTGTAGCATATTTTGTAATTTGATTTCTATATCTGTAACTATTTGACTATTAAAGGAAAAGTAGTTCTAAAAGAATTTAAATTGTATATATTGTTTTTTGTTTTATTTTGTTTTGGTTTTTTCATTTCTGGGGTTTTTTTGGAGGGGGGCAGGGTAGTGGCGGTTAAGTGACTTGCCCAGGGTCACACTGCTAGTAAGTGTCAAGTGTCTGAGGCTGGATTTGAACTCAGATCCTCCTGAATCCAGGGCTGGTGCTTTATCCACTGCGCCACCTAGATGCCCCCATATATATTGTATTTTAAGCCAAATCGATGTACGTTGAGTTTTTTATTATTTTTAAAGTTTGTTGTTGTTTAGTCATTTTTCATTCATGTCTCACTTTTTATGACCTCATTTGGTTTTTTCTTGGCAAAGATACTGGAATGGTTTTCCATGTCCTTCTCCAGCTCATTTTACAAATGAGGAAATTGACACAAACAGGGTTTAAGTGACTTACCCAGGGTCACACAGCCAAGTAAGTGTCTGAGGCCAGATTTGAACTCAGGAGGAGGAGTCTTCCTGACTCCAGGGCCAGCATTCTATCTGTTCTGCCACCTAGCTGTCATTTTTTAAACTGGCCATATAATTTTTCAGGGTTATTATGGGATTTTTTTTGTTTTGTTTTGTTTTTGTTTTGGTGAGGCAATTGGGGTTAAGTGACTTGCCCAGGGTCACACAGCCAGTAAGTGTTAAGTGTCTGAGGCCTGATTTGAACTCAGGTCCTCCTGATTCCAGGGCCAGTGCTCTATCCACTGTGCCACCCAGCTGCCCCTGGGTTATTATGTATTTAAAAAATGTTTAAGTATCTGGCTATTTGAACAAACAAACCAAAAACTTGTAATATTCTCCTGAATGTTTTGAAAAGTTGACCCCATCCCCTCAGAAAGAATCCTATGGTACAGTTTCTTTGTATTTGGCCTTGAGAAGAAGTAAAATAAGAAACTTCAATACAGTAGGGTTTTGGTTTTTTTTTTTGGCAGGGCAATGAAGGTTAAGTGACTTGCCCAGGGTCACACAGCTAGTAAGTGTTAAGTGGCTGAGGTCAAATTTGAACTCAGGTCCTTCTGAATCCAGTGCCAGTGCTTTACCCACTGTACCACCTAGCTGCCCCCAATACAGTAGTTTTAAAGAAATGATCCCTAATTTGTGTCTGAATTAATAAAATTTTTTTACACTGATCTTGACCTTCAAGCCTATATTCACAATTGAAAGCGGTATATAAATTAACAAGCTAAATGTAGATTTATACAGAATTTAGAAAGCAACTGATAACTTTTTGTTTTTTTGTTTGTAGGAAACGAGACTATGAAGGATATTTATGTTGCCTGTTACTGCCTGCAGAAGCCCGAAGTGCTGCTTTTGCATTGAGAGCCTTCAATGTGGAACTGGCTCAGGCTGGTATTAAAATAATTAAAATAGTCAACTGAAAATGTTGATGATTGAGTGTAAGGTTAAAGTCTGTATAGTAAAGAAAACTAGTTATGTATTAAATAATTTTAAGAACCCATCTTAAATTTTAATTGGCAAACTTCCAGTTCTACACATACTATTTTGAGGTTTTAGTTACTTTTACACAGCTTAAAAGGTGAAAAAGAAATAATAGAAGGACCATAAAGAGACTATGATCTACTTGTCTATTATTTGTATAATGTAAGATTAGTAGGCTATTAATGATGAAACAGTTGCAAAATTAGTCCCTTTTATTTGTGTAGCACTTCTGACTTTCAAAAGTATTCTTTCAAATGTATTATCTCAAGGTTGTATCTCTATATGTAAAAGAAACATTGGAGGCAATTCTCTAGCTCAGAGGGGTCAGATTTGCTGGCCAGAAACTCAGATTAAATGTAATTGGGAAATATTTAACAAAATACATAAAAATACAAAGAATAAATAATAATACATTTTGAAATGAAGTCAGTATGCAGCCCACAGGGATCTTTATGTCTTGTTTAGTGGCTCTCATTTCTATTTGAGTTTGATACCACTGATCTAGATTCAGGCCATACAAGATTACCCATTCTGTATTTTTCCATGTTATTCTCCTTATCTAGAATGCTGTCCTTTTTCTTCTATGCCTATTCAAATTATGCCTGTTCTTCAAAGCTTAGGCCAATTCCTACCCTTTACAATAAAGCTGCTTTTTCTTTTTAATATCAGTGATCTTTAAAAAAAAAATTTACTTTTAGATCTAAATTCTCTCCCTCCTTCAACTCCCTCCCTCATCCATTGAGAAAACAAGAAATAGAATACCCATTATACATATGAAGTCATGTAAAACATGTTTCCACTTTAGCCATGTTGTAATAAAAAACATATACACACATACACAAGAAAAATAAAGTAAAAAGTATACATACTTTACTCTGTTCAGAATTTATCAGTTTTCCTTCTGGAGGTTGATAGTATTTTTCCTCTTGAGTCCTTTGGAATTCATGTGTATCATTGTTATCAATTAGAGTAGCTAAGTTTTTCAATAGTAGATTATTATTACAATATTACTGTTACTATATACAGTGTTTTCCTGGTTTTGCTCACCTTGTATCAGCTCATATAAGTCTTCCTGGATTTTTCTGAAACCATCCCTTTTGCCATTTCTCTTTTTTTGGGGGGGTGAGGCAATTGGGGTTAAGTGACTTGCCCAGGGTCACACAGCTAGTAAGTGTCAAGTGTCTGAGGCCGGATTTAAACTCAGGTCCTCCTGAATTCAGGGCCAGTGCTCTATCCACTGCGCCACCTACCTGCCCCCTCCTTTGTCATTTCTTACAACACAATTTTAAAGCTTCTTATGACCACAGGAGCTAACATTAATTTTTCTTTTTTGAACAGTTATAATCCTTAGTATCAGTGTTATCTTAATCCTATCAATTAGTCATATTTTGATTCATATTATTTCATATCTAATTCTAGTGTAAGCTTTTGGGGGGGGGGTGTCAGTGAGGGTTAAGTGACTTTACTAATGTCACACAGCCAGTAAGTGTCAAGTGTCTGAGGCCAGATTTGAACTCAGGTCCTCTTGGATCCAGGGCCAGTGCTCTATCCACTGCGCCACCTAGCTGCCTCCTCTAGTGTAAGCTCTTTGAGGATATTTTGTAGCACTGTACTTTGCAGATATTAGGTACCCAATAAATTTTTGTTGAATACATTATTATCGGTTTCATAATTTGTAGTTCTTGGCTCCCCTACTAAATCATGAGAGGCCTAGAAAGGCTTTGCTTAAAGTCACATAGGTAGTAAGTAACAGAGGCCGAACTGTAACTTATGTCCTCCGATTTCTGGTCCAGTGCTCTTTCCACTACATGTGGCTGCCTCCTGTGTTTCTTAGTTCTGGCATCTGTAATTTAATTGGTGTTACATGTCTCTAACCATAAGTTTTTCAGAGTTGCCTGAGACTTAGAAAGTTTAAGTGACTTGCCCCAATCAATCAATAAGTCAGCATTTATTAAGCTCCTACTAAGTGCCAGACTTTACTAAGTGCTGGGGATACAAAAAAGTCGAAGACAATCCCTTCCCTCAAGGAGCTTACAAGTGAGTGAAGGGAGATAACATTGAAACAAATATATACAGAGCACAGGAAATAATTAGCAGAGAGAAGGTACAAGAATTAAGAGGGATTGAGGAAGGCTTTCACTAATAGAAGGGATTTTAGTTGGGACTTAAAGGAAGCTAGGAAATTTAATAGGCAGAGTTGGGGAGAGAAAGCATTGCAGGAGTCAGGGGAAGCCAGTGAAAATTCCCATAGCTGTAAAATGGAGTGTTTTGTTCATGGAATGACCAGGAGGCCAGTGTCACTAGATCAAAGTGTACATGTCAAAGTGTAATGTATAAGAATACTGGAAAGGTAGGAGGGGGCTAGGCTGTAAAGTACTTTGAATATTGGGTCACATAAAAAGTGTCGAGGTGGTGGGATTTGAATCTAGATTTCCCCAATTCCAGGTCCCCCACCCTCATCCCTAGGCCATACTGCTTCGATTTTACTTTGATATTTGCATGCATGTTTGTAATTCTCATAATGCTTAATAGCGCTGAATCCAAGTATATAGTAGGTGCTCAAGTACTTATTGAATTTAATTTTGCCTAAGCTTCAAGAATTGAAATATCTAGATGGTAATTTTAGTTCTTTAATTCACTTTTCATATAAAACAACAATAATTCCAAGGTAGTAAACCAGTTTAAAGTTTTGTTTAGGAATTGCTTGATGCTTATTTCCTAATCTTGTGTGAACTAAAGGTGAGATATTTTAGTTTTCATTACTTATAAAGATATTCAAGTTAAGTGTGGGGAAAACAGACTAGAGGATGATGAACCCAGAGATGAAAGTCACTTTATCAGTATTTGCTTATTCTTGCAAATGATATATATTGCCAGCGAATTGTTACAATTACAAAAGTTACTCGTGGATATTTAATATCTAGCACTTTAATAGCATTTTCTATGTGCCAGGCACTGTGCTAAACACTTTATAATATTATCTCATTTGATTCTCACAATAACCCTGGGAGGTAGATGGTGTTATTCCTATTTTACAGAAGAGGAGACTGAAGCAAACAGGTTAAATGCCTTGCCCAGGGTCACATAGTGAGTAAGAGTCTGAAGCTGGATTTGAACTTAGTGCTTCCTCTGCACCTCTAATTTATTCCTAATCATTCAGTTTAACAAAGACAAAGTTACTAGAGTTTGATAGTTTTTAGAAATGAGTGATTGATAGTAGCTGTACAAGTGTCTATGTGGGATATACTTGCTTTCTTAGTACCTCTTGGTCACATGAGCTGGTATTTTTTTTTTCTTCTTTCTGTCCAGACCTGTGATTTTAGCAGTGTCAGAAGATCTTGATCAGAAAGCTTCCTCTGCTAGTACTAAATGCTAATTTTGTGCTTTACAGTCTAGGAGAGTTGCCTGAGGCCTTGAGAGATCCAGTGACTTGCCCAGTATCACCCAGCCAGTATGTTTCTGAGGTAGGATTTGAACCTGAGTCTTCCTGACTCTGGGGCAAGGCCTCCATCCATTATACCACACTTCTAAGAAATTGTTTGAGAGTAAGAAGGAATACAATAAAATGAGTTTAGTTAAAGGCCTGTTTTTATCCTGTAATGTTGCTATTGTGCTTGTTCCCCAGATTGTGTTGTGAAAATCCTTACTATCATACATATAGGTATTCAGGATTTTTTTTTTAACATGCCAATAACTACTTGCAGTTTTGACTACAATTATTAATTCAGGTGAACTTTATCCTGTACATCTCTGACAGTGAGACTGTACTGACTGATGTAAAGAAACAGTGAAAAATGGAAAGCTATAGGGAGAGCCTACCAGGATTTAGCAAGCTAGCATGTAACATCACACCATAAAGAGGAGATCTTATATTGGAAGGGAAGTTATCATTTATAGGCAGCTATTTACCAGTGATTAAGCATCTTAGCCATTGTCCTAAACAATTGAAATAAGAATAGGGATATGTTCTGGTTTTAAATGACAGTAATGCTAAATGTTAATTATTTGCTAGTAGTATGTTTCAGTTTATTAAAAAGGAGATTTTTGTTTTATTCAAATTCTGAGTAGACTTTGACCTGGAATAGGCCTTTAGGGGTAAATTTTGTATGCATTAAAGCATTGCTTAAATTTTTCTTGGGTGGTGTCATGGCTATAGTACTTTAGTTTCCTTAGATCATTTGTTTTAAAATGTCATCCTTTAGGGGGCAGCTGGGTAGCACAGTGGATAAAGCACCGGTCCTGGATTCAGTAGGACCTGAGTTCAAATCTGGCCTCAGACATTTAACACTAGCTGTGTGACCCTGGGCAAGTCACTTAACCCTCATTGCCCTGCCCCCCCCCTCCCAATGTCATCCTTTAAATTCCTCAGAATGTGTCTTAGCTTTTGTCTTCTCTTTGTTATTCCCTCAAAGTTTATAGTCATCCTTTCATTAGAAATGGATGGGAATTAGAAAAGCTAAGGATATATGGGATACAGATGTTCAGGAATACAGCTGCTAGGTTGTCCCTCCAGTGTTGCAGTGGTACGAGAGGCAAAGATGAACTATTGTGCTGGCTAGACTTTTGGGTTCTCAGGGTCTTTTAGGAAGACTTCTACTACAGCCAGGGGACAAGTTGTGCCCAAAATAGATTGCAGGATTGCCCAGCTGGTCTCCTCTTCTTGTTCCTGCTGATATGGGGGGAAATGGGGTACGGGTTAGATTAGGGGTTGGGGTTCTTGGGAATTCCTCTTTAAAGAATTATACCCTCTTGCATGCAAAAAATAGTTAGAATAAGGTGGTCGTTTATTTAGGAGCAAGGGAAGGGAAGGGTGGGGGGAGGGAAACCATGAAAGAAATCCTTGGACTTTTCATGGGGAGATTGGCATAAAGCACATGGCTCAGAGGTACCAAATCTCCTCAAATAGGAGCCTGGAAGGTACTTTTATAGAGGACTGATGGGGGTGGACCATCTGCCTGTGGAAAGTTCCTTTAGTGAGAGAGGACCATTCCCCACTGGTGGTAGCTGGGGGATTTGGGTGAGGAGTAGAGGACCATCCCCCACTGGTAGTGACTAGAGGAATAGGGTGAGGGGTGGCTATGGATCCCTCTTCAGAACACAAAGGCCGCAGCCACACCCAAATTTATCTCCCCAGGGTAAGGAAGACCAGAATGAAGGGTAGGAATCCCAAGCTAGCTCAGTCCTATTTGGTTCAGCTTATCTCTTCTAGGCATTATCTGTCCTCTGGTTTAGTTTCTCAAGGAGAAGTTTCCTTGATGTGCCCCAGAGAATTTCTGGGGTGCTCTGCACCCCATGACACTGCTTAGCTCAGATAAGTTTGTTGTTGTAGGTCAAGGGTATAAGGTGAAGGGGGTGGGTTCTCTGCCTTGCACCATAGCTTTTTGTCTTTTAACTTTGACTTTGCAACTCTAGTCCAGCATATGTAGTGTGTTAAAGTGTACAACAAAACTATTACAGTGTAAGAGGATTTGTGGGTACAATCTGTGGATAACAGATAAATTATATAGTGTTACAGGTTGAGACCATTATGCTGTCTTCTTTAGGCCCTCTTTAATCATTGTTATTTAATCTGTAGACCCTTCCTGTAGGCCCAGTTCCTTGAAATGCTATTCTTCACTATCTTGTCACCCTCCAGTTCAAGACTAAACCATTTGCTTTGGTCCTTGTTTGATGAAAAGAGGGTTGTCTGAGGCAGCTATGTGGCACAATGGATGAAGTACTGGGCCTGGAGTCAGGAAGACCTAAGTTCAAATCTAGCCTTAGACATTTATTGTGACCCTGAACAAGTCACTTAACCTATTTATCTCAGTTTCCTCAACTGTAAAATGATGAGGATAATAATAGCATCTACCTCCTAAGGTTATTGTGAGGATCAAATGGGAGATAATATTTGTAAGGCACTTAGCTCAGGGCCTGGTACATAGTAGGTGCTATATAAATGCTTATTCCCTTCCTCCTGGCCATCTCCCCGTCGCCCCCTTCATTTCTGCTTTTCTTTTTGACCCTAAATTAATCCATTTGGTTTCTGTTCCAAACTGCTTCCTGAATAGTTACCTACCTGACAAATTCAGCCAGTATCTCTTAGACTACTCTTGCTAGAAATCTTGCTTCCTATTTTCCACTGTCTTGGCCATTAGTCGGTAATTATTTATTAAGTGCCAAGCATTGTGCTTGATGCTGGTGTTACAAAGACATAAATTTAACATTCCTTACCCTTAAGGAGATTACAACTTACCAGGCACCAAATATACCAAATAAATAAAAGGTACTCAGGTGAGAATGGAATGTATGCTGGGTGTTTTGGATAGCCAGTACAAAGTCAAAGAGATGGAAGATAGTACTGTGGGTGAGGATGAAAAAATCCAGAAATTAGGCATAGACAGCCATCTTACACCATATACCAAAATAAGGTCAAAATGGGCACATAATTTAGAAAAAAAAAAGCAAATTAGGAGAGGAAGGAATAGTTTACCTCTCAGATCTATGGAGAGAGGAAGAATTTATGACCAAACAAGAGATAGAGAATATTATCATATGCAAAGTGGATCATTTTGATTACATTAAATTAAAAAGGTTTTGTATACACAAAACCAGTGCAACCAAGATCAGAAGGAAAGCAGAAAGCTGGTAAACAATTTTTACAGTCAGCATTTCTGATAAAGACCTCATTTCTAAAATATATAGAGAACTGAATCAAATATGTAAAAATACAAGTCATTCCTCAGTTGAGAAATGGGGGGTATGAACAGGCAGTTTTCAGATGAAGAAATTAAAACTATCTATAGTCATATGAAAAAATGTTCTAAATCACTGTTGATTAGAGAAATACAACTTAAAACAACTCTTGAGGTACCTACCACCTCACACCTATCAGATTCGTTAATATGACAAAAAAGGAAAATAGTAAATGTTGGAGAAGATGTGGGAAAATTGGAACACTAATGCATTATTGGGGGAGTTGTGAACTGATCTAACCATTTTGGTTTTTTTGTTTTGTTTTTGTTTGTTTTTTTCAGGGCAATAAGGGTTAAGTTACTTGCCCAGAGTCACATAGCTACTAAGTGTCAAGTGACTGAGGCCAGATTTGAACTCAGGTCCTTCTGAATCTAGGGCCAGTGCTTTATCTATTGCACCACTTAGCCTCCCCAATCCAACCATTTTGGAGAGCAATTTGGAACTATGCCCAAAGAGCTATAAAACTGTGTTTCCCTTTGACCCAGCAATACCACTACTAGGTCTGTATCACAAAGAGATCATTAAAAAAGGAGAAGGACCCACATGTACAAAAATATTTATGACAGCTCTTTTTGTGGTGGCAAAGAATTGGAAATTGAGGAGATGCCCATCAATTGGGGAATGGCTGTGAATGTAATGGAATACAATTGTGCTAGAAGAAATAATGAGCAGGCAGATTTCAGAAAAACCTGGAAAGACTTTAATGAACTGATGCTAAGTAAAGTAAGAAGAACCAGGAGAACATTGTACACAGTATCAGCAACATTGTGTGATGATCAGCTGTGATAGACTTAGTTCTCACCAATATAATGTTCCAAGACAGTTCTAAAGGACTCATGATGGAAAATACTCTCCACATTCAGAAAAAAGAACTGTGGAATCTGAATGCAGATCGAAACATACTACTATTTTCACCTTTTTTTGTTTTTCTTTCTGTTTTTCTTTCTTCAGATTTTCTCCTTTTGTTCTGATTCTTCTTTCACAACATGACTAATTTGGAAATGTGTTTAATGCATGTATAACCTAAAAAATATCTATATCTATCTATACACACGCGCGCACGCGCGCACACACACACACACACACACACACACACACACACACACACACACACACACACACACACACCCATAGTTGCTGCTCTAATTAGCTAAGGCAGGAGGACAGAGGCTAGCATTCTCTTACTTGTGGACTGGGTTCTTTTCTAGTGCCCTGGGAGCCATGAGGCTGACAGGTCTAAAGAATACAGCTTGCTAGAGAGCATCAGGTACTATTCTTTAGGGCTATTACTCAGACTTTAAAATGCATTTACCAACAGCTGGTAAATGCATGTTTCTTCCCCACTACCCCATTTAGGAAATAGAGACTTTAGTGATTTCTCTGATAGAAAACAAAGCTAAGGATTTAGATTACTGGTAGATATGAGTTTGAAGTAAAATCGAAAATGTATAGAATGAATCCTAATTTTGACCTGAATCATTACCTGAGTAGCTCCATAGCTGCATACTTTATATATATATATAAATAGTACTTTTATTAAAGTTTTAAATTCTCTTCATAGGTTAAAGATTCAGTCTCTCAGAAAACAATTGGCCAAATGCGAATGCAGTTTTGGAAGAAAGCTGTGGAAGATATGTATTCTGACAATCCACCTCATCAACCGGTAGCCATTGAACTATGGAAGGTGAAAAAAAAGTTCTTGTTTCTATTAATGTTAGTTGAAAGAAAATATTAGAGACTTCTATATGTTATTTGATAGTTCTTTATTATAAATTAAATTCTTTTTTGTTTTGTTTTGTTTTTGCAGGACAATGAGGGTTAAATGACTTGCCCAGGGTCACACAGCTAGTAAGTGTTAAGTGTCTGAGGCTGGATTTGAACTCAGGTCCTCCTGAATCCAGGGCTGGTGCTTTATCCACTGTGCCACCTAGCTGCCCTATAAATTAAATTCTTAGGCAGTTGTTAGCTTGATATCTATTAGCTGTGGTATCTGACAAATGACAACCTGACAAATGAATGACAAATCATCCACCGAATGACAACCTGAAATTAGTTTGAACATAAATCTGCTTTTCTTGGTATACTTCTCACTAAAAGGAGTATCAACACAGAGCTGGGTTATTTTTTGTTTTGTTTTTATTTTTTAACTATCACAGATGACTTATCTTCTGAATACTTCCTCTGTTAATCCATCATGGTATTGAGAGGATGTTGGGTTCTTGAAGTCTGTGCTAATTTGGCAGGCCTTACCAAGCCAGAAAGACTTCAAGTATGGTGCTAGTCATGAGCTGTGTCTGTGGTTTGAGGGAGGTCCATCACTAAGTTGGCTACAGGGGGATAAAATTTTTAGGCACAGCAACTGTTGAAGACATACTTAATAGATGAAATAAGTTATTGAGGGGTTATGGTCTAGGTTGGTGGAGAGTGACCACAGATTGGGAAAGGTTGAGTCCAGGAGGACTTGCCCTATGAGATCATTTGAAGGAATTAGGCAAGTTAAACCTGTAGAAAAGGTTTGGGATAGCTATCTTTAAGTACTTGAAAGGCTGTCATATAGAAAGGAGATTAGATTTGTTCTGCTTGGCCCCAGTGGCAAAACTAGATACAATTCATAGAAGTTGCAAATGGGCAAATTTAGGTTTGATATTAACTTTTTAAAAAATTGCAACAGAGCCATCTGGAAGTTGAATGAGTTTCTTTGGGAGGCAGTAGGGTCCTCCCCCATTGAAGGTCTTCAAACAAATGATTACTTGTTGGGTGTGTTGTAATGGAGATTCTTTTGGTAGGAGTTGAACTGAATAGCCCCTGAGGTCTCTTCAACAATTTGCTTGGTCATGGAGTTTAAATCCTAGGAAACATTGTTACTTATCACCTTTTACATGCTTTTTAATCCCATTTTTTACTTTGGTAGGTTGGAATATGTGCCACTTCTATGATGGGACTAATTTGCTTTCAGCATTGATTTTTCTAGGTATCACACAAAGAAAATCATGGTTTCAAGTTCTATTAATAACCTAATATCTATGTTGTGTTCATTACTAACCACTTTACATTTCCACATTGGAGTACTTTCAACAACCATGTTGTTGTTCAGTCATGTCTAATTCTGTGTGATCCCATGGACCACAAATGTCATCCTATGACATTTTCTTGGCAAAATATACTAGAGTAGTTTGCCATTTCCTTTTCCAGTCTTAGGCAGGGGTGAAGTGACTTGCTCAGGGTCATATAGCTAGTAAGTGTCTGAAGTTAAAGTTGAATTCTGGTCTTTCTGGTCTATCTGACTCCAGATGCAGTGTTCTATCCACTACTCCAACTAACTATACCTCTATGTGCACCACACTTAATTCACAGGAAACCCTAGTTGAGTAACTTTAGAAGCTATGTAAAGGGAAAGGGAATTCCAGTGACTTGTGTTATTTACCTCTGTGTTGTAACTAAATGTTATCAGAGAGATGTATATTCTATAGGCGAAGCAAACTGAAAAACCTGTTGTTGGCACAAATTTTCTCAGTTTTCACCATCAAGGGCAGGACGTAGTTCTGATGTCCCACTAAGGAGTGGAAAACTAGGTCTTCCCATACCAGGCAACTGATGAAAAAAAAATGGGTGGGAAACTGTAGGTATTAGATTAGTTTTTCCCTCTATATTTATCTCCTTCTAAGAAGCTCAACCTAATCAGTTCCCAATAGAATACTGACTCTTCAACTTCTAGCTGACTCCTTATACTTGTGAGCTCATGCTTAGGTGATAGTACAAGATGTTCTAGCCTTTATCAGTTTTTCTGAACATGTAGTAGAGATGGGAATTTGTTTTAGGAGGTATATCATTCTCATATCTGCCTTTCTTAGAAAGCTACAGGGAGCAGCTAGGTGGTGCAGTGGGTAAAGCATGGGTCCTGGATTCAGGAGGACCTGAGTTCAAATCTGACCTCAGATACTTGACACTTACTAGCTGTGTAACCCTGGGCAAGTCACTTAACCCTCATTGCCCCGGCCAAAAAAAAAAGCTAGAAGATGTATCTGAAGTAGAAAATAAATGCTACCCTTTGTGCCAATTTATAGTTGCTAGCTTATCATGTTCTCTTTAGAGCAGCTTAAACTGTGATCATGATTGTTTCTTTAAGTTTCCAACGTGATTAATTTTGAAGGTTATTCTGAGGATTTGGAAGAAATTAGTGACATTCAGGGTAGTTGTACTGCCTAGGCGAACTTTATAGAATCTCAATTGTAGCTGTTACAAACCTTATCATTCTTCCTTAGTAGAACGTCAGGTTCTTTTTGAAAGTGTAGCATAAAAGAAGTGAAGATATTTTGTCCAGATAGCAGAATTTGCTCCTATCATCATCCATTCGTTGAAAGAGTTCTGGACTAGAAGTCAGAAGATCTGGTATCTAATCCAGACCCCTGCTACTTTCTAACTCTAATCTTGGGCAAATCACCTGATCTCTTGGCCTCAGTTTTCTCATCTATAAAATAGAGAAGGTGTTTGCCCTGCCTGTCACACAAAATTATTGTGAAGATGAGGAAATATTTATGAAAATGTTCTACAAACTGTAAAAGTCAAACAGGTGATGGTGGTAGTTTAACAGCAGAAGTAGGAATAGAACAACAATTACAACATAATTGCTTTACATATTCCATATAGGAATTCCCCCATTGAATGTATTTTGCATGTAATTTGTATATGAATTTAAATTTCTAGTTTAAGTAATTGTGTGTAGTCAGGGTTTTTATTTTTCTTTCTATAATTTCCCAGAGTTATTTGTAATTGCTATATTTCTAAATTTGTTTTTAAAAAATATTGCTTAACTTCCTTCAGATGCAAACAGAGATATTGTAATTTAGGGTTAGGCTAATGAATCCCAGACCATCAGGAGCTGAGCTCACTTGGAAAGGTTTCTTCTTCCTGTCACAGAGATGTAAGATTACAGTGGAAGCTCTTGAAATGACTCTTGTAATCCAAGGGGACTGCTAGGCCACAGCAGTCTGTGCAGGATGATTCCCTGGCAGGTTTCTGCCAGCTGCATGGGGCCTGTCCTGCATCATACTCATCTCCTTAGTGTAAGTTATGAGCACACTCTTTTAAATAAGAGGTCAGTGATCTAGCTTTTCAAATTTATTCCTGAAATGCTCTCCAAATCCAGAAAAAAAAAAAAGAACTGTGGAATATGGATGTAGATTGAACCACACTATTTCTTTTATTTTTGGTGCTGTTGTTTCTCTTTTTTGAGGTTTTTCCCTTTTGCTCTGATTCTTCTTTCACAGCAAGACTAATGCAGAAATATGTTTAATGTGATTGTACATATATAACCTACATCAGATTACTTGGTGTCTTGGGGAGGGGGGAGGGAGGGAGAAAAATTTGAAACTAGAAATCTCATAAAAACAAATGTTGAAAAAAAAAGAAAGGCATGAACTGGGCTTTGGTGAGGTCTAGTTCATGTACAAGAATGTAAAAAGTCTCTTGATATTTGTGAAAAACAAAAAATTATTCCTGGCTGTGAGAAAATATTAACCTATAAATGTTAAGAGCTTTAAATACAGAAAGGGGTGCACTAAAGTCCTCAGTTTTGTCTATTCTCTTAAATCACTATGAGAATGCTTCAGTGAGACATCGACTTCCATGACAGCTGTGTAGACCATAGTGTTCCACAATGAGGATAGATCAAGTTTGAAAAGGACTATAGTACATTTAGAAGAGGGATAACTTGAAAAAGCCATAGTTATCAAAATAGTCTTTGGCTAGAAAATACTTAAACTCCTTTGTGTTGGTAAACTGAAATGGTACATAATTCGTATTTTTCTTTTGGTTCTTTAGGATGTGCTATTTTCATTTTTAAGGAAATTGTTTTTTCTTCAAAGAGAACATCTGTATATTTTAGAAGTGAAGTACTTAATAACAGTATAGCCTTAAAATACCAGCTACAGCAAAGCCAGGGTGCATCAGGTAAATAAAAAAGCCTTTTTTGTTGGGGTGGTGGTGGTTAATAGTAGTTGAACCATTTAAATTACTAAATAGTTCAGGGAAGCAGCCAGTTAGTGGAAAAGTACTAGGAAAATTCTTCACTTGGAAATGCTTTGAAATATTTTCCATTGACATTTTCTTTTTCCCTGTAGTCTTTTCTAGCACTGCTGTTTCTTTAATAATGTACTATTGCAAATGTTGCTTCCTTAATCACTGTTTTTGTTGGATTTATTTCATTCAGATTTTCACTAGTTTTTTAATTTGTCAGGATTTTTAAAATGATTCTCTTTTTTAGGCAGTGAAGAGACATAATCTAACTAAAAGATGGCTTATGAAAATCATTGATGAAAGAGTAAGTTGAAAATGCTACAATCTTAATTTCTTTTTTCTTTTTCTTTCTTTCTTTCTTTCTTTCTTTCTTTCTTTCTTTCTTTCTTTCTTTCTTTCTTTCTTTCTTTCTTTCTTTCTTTCTTTCTTTCTTTCTTTCTTTCTTTCTTTCTTTCTTTCTTTCTTTCTTTCTTTCTTTCTTTCTTTCTTTCTTTCTTTCTTTCTTTCTTTTTTTTTTGCGGAGCAATGAGGGTTAAGTAGCTTGCCCAGGGTCACACAGTTAGTGTCAAATGTGTGAGGCCAGATTTGAACTCAGGTCCTTCTGAAGCCAGGGTCAGTGCTTTATCCACTGTGCCACTTACCTGCCCCCTCATTTCTAATCATAAAGGTAATCATGTTCTATCTTCCATTACTAGGCTGTGATCCAGTAATATATTAGTAGCACAGATGCAGTAGTCTTACAGTCACAGTTGATGGAGTCTCATCCCTACTGAGTCAGTAGAATTGGGTTTAGGTTCAGTTCTGATTCCAGTTTGTTCTGTAGTTAAGGCTAAAACATCTACATTTTCTGATTCATTGTTGCCTGGGTTTTCTCATCAGTCTCCTTTTCTCAAAATTGTGCTATAAAAACGAAATTAAATTGAATTTATCAGGGGAAAAAAAACCCTTCACAAACATGCAAATGTAGCACTAGTAAGATCTAGGCAGTTGTAGCACTAGTAACAGGCTCAATATACAAGAGGGTCCTCAATCTCCAAATCTAAAAGAAAATGTTAATTTTTCAGGCATAACCTTTCCCAACTTTATGCACAGTAGAAAATGAAGGATTGTGAGCCCGAAATAAGACATTCCCTTTTCATATATAGTAGTGTGGAGCAGTGTTATAGGCTTGATCTTTCTTGTCCTTTCTGCAGTATTTGACAGCACTGACCAAGTGTTCTCCTAGGCACTCTTTTTTTTTTTTTTATGGGGAAAAAAAGCAAGAGAGAAGTAAAATTTATTTTTAAAAACCACCAACAAATAGATCTTGAATAGGGAAAAGGCATTCAAAACATATACATTTGCAAAAAATGTGTAATTTTATTCAATCAGTTTTCATATTCTAGATCCTTGAGGGATACAGCATCACTCGGATCCTGTGTCCAATGGCCTTGGCAGGAAGATTGCTTCTGAACTTGGCCCGAACCATTCCACTATTACCATGAGCCCGAGTAACTTTCCCCCAGATCATTCTTGTTCTGTTGGGTTTCCCACCAGGATTCACTGTGTTATTTTTTGCCTTGTATACATAAGCGCATCTCTTGCCCAAATAGAATTCAGTTTCATCCCGATCATAGACTCCTTCAATTTTCAAAAGAGCTGTATGTTCCCTCTGGTTGCGCAGGCCTCGCTTGTAGCCAGCAAAAATGGCCTTGGACCACAGTCTTCCAGACATTTTGCTGTTCTAGAAGTCCTGTTTCTAGGAGGCCTCCGACGCTCCAAGATGGAGGAAAAAGGAAGTCACTCCTAGGCACTCTTCTCCCCTGGCTTTCATGACACTGTTTTCTCCTGACTCTTCTCCTGTTTGTCTGATTTCCTTTTCATATTCCTTTACTAGATTTTCATCTACATCCTACTTCCTAACCTTGGCTAGACTGGGTCTTCATCTTTTTTTGGTCTGCATACTTTCTTGGTGGTCTCATCAGCTTTCATTGGTTCAGCTATCATCTCTATGCAGATGAATCCCAGATTCATATATCTAGTCCCCATCTCTTTTCTGGACTCACGTCACCATTCTCCCATTTTCACATCACCAGTTGCTGGCTGGACAGCACTGTCTCATTGATTCTCACACTCAACATGTTTAAATAGTTCTTATTTTCATTTGCCTTAAACTTTCCCCTCCCTCAAAGCTTCCTCTTTCTGTTGTGGGTACCCCCATGCTTCCAGTTACCTGTTTTGAAGCCTTACAATTGTTTCCTCTACCTTTTCTCTCATCTACAATATTTTCCATGTCTCATTGATTCCACCACTGTGTAATCTCATACATCTGTCCTTTTTCCACTTAAACAACTATCACCTTGATTCAGGTACTCATCCTCCCCTCACCTTGACTATTGCCTCCTGATTGATCTTCTTTCTGCCAAAGCAGTTACCTCCTGTCCAATCTGTTCTTCACATGGTTGTCAAAATAATCTTAAAAGTAGATCTGGGGGCAGCTAGGTGGCACAGTGGATAGAGCACCGGCCCTGGAGTCAGGAGTACCTGAGTTCAAATCCGGCCTCAGACACTTAACACTTACTAGCTGTGTGACCCTGGGCAAGTCACTTAACCCCAATTGCCTCACTAAAAAAAAAAAAAAGTAGATCTGATTGGGGTCAATGTAAATTCCCTGCCTGGATAATCTCTCCCCATCATAGCTTTTGCATACATTGTTTCAGAAAGCAGTGAAATCTCTTTGCCCCAGGTTCTTTCCTGTGATTATATCTTGCTTCCATCATGTTGTGCCCATGAAAACTGTTTCTTCTATGCAGATTATACATTTATATAGCAGGTAGTGAAGATGTCATTAATAAGATCAGTGTTAAACTGAATCCCTTTCTAGCCTTATTTCACACTGCTACGCTTTCTGCACTGGGTCCCACCCAGACTGGATTACTTGCTATTCTCTGAACTTGGTTTCCTTCCTTTTTTTTTCTTCTTTTTTTTTTTTTTTGGCCGAGGCAATTGGGGTTAAGTGACTTGCTCAGGGTCGCACAGCTAGTAAGTATTAAATGTCTGAGGCCAGATTTGAACTCAGGTCCTCCTGAATCCAGGGCTGGTGCTCTATCCACTGTGCCACCTAGCTGCGCCTCCCTCCTTTTTATAATGTCCCATCTCTTGCCTTCATGCCTTTGCATTCCTGGAACGCCCTCCCTCCTCATCCTTGCCTCTTTACATCCTTAGATTTCTTCAAGGCTTAGCTCTGGAGCCAGCTCCTATGGGAAGCCTGTTTGTGCTTTCTCCCTGTTTACATTATCTTGTGTTTGCTTATCTTTTTACATATTGCATCTCTTCAGAAGACTGAAGGTTTCTTGATTATGGGGTCTTTTTCATTTATCACTTTGTATCCTTACCACCTAGTAAAACAGGTGTTTGCACAAAGTAGTTTTTTTTTCTTTTTCTTTTTTTTTAGTGAGGCAATTGGGATTAAGTGACTTGCCCAGGGTCACACAGCTAGTAAGTGTTAAGTGTCTGAGGCCGGATTTGAACCCAGGTACTCCTGACTCCAGGGTCGGTGCTCTATCCACTGCGCCACCTAGCTGCCCCACAAAGTAGTTTTTTAATAAGTGTGCATTGAATTCAATTGAAATTAGGGTCTTAGAAACTGCCAATTAAATCATTTTTTATTCTGGGACCTCTCATGACAGACCCTGGGATCAAATCTTCCTGATTCAAAAGAAAGATTGAAAAGATTTTGTCTAATCTATATGTTTGGTGTGTATTTGATGCTTGTCCCTGACAAATCCATCTAATCAAAGGGTGAAGTAGGGTTATTTACCATCTCTAAAAAGTGTTACAAAGCATTCCTAAACATATTGCCAAGTAGCTACTGAATCTACTGAAGAAATATATTCTTCTCATATAAAAACTGCACTAGAGGATGTGATCCTCTTAAGTCAGACACAAACTTAATATTTTCCAAATATGGTAATAAGTTGTACAGAATCTTACATATGTTTTTGCCTAGTTCTCTTATGTTTTGCATTTTGTGAAATGGTTGATAGGGTTTAGGATTTTTTTCTGTATTAGACCTTCTGTGAGATCAGGTCTGCAACCTTGTCTTCACTATTGCTATATACTAACCAAATAACTTTTGTTATTTGAATTGTTTTTAAAATTCTAAACATAACAAATGTCATAAAATTTCCATATATAAAGTAGAACTGAAAAAGAGGATTATATATTAAATGGCAATTCTATTACATGTAGCTTCCTTTTTTTGTTTAAGCATATAATACATTCAACATAAAACTTTCAAAGCTGTGCTATTTCTCTCCTCCCCTCCCTTACCTTCCCAGTATTTGTTTTTTTTGGGGGGTGGGGTGAGGCAATTGGGGTTAAGTGACTTGCCCAGAGTCACACAGCTAGTAAGTGTCAAGGGTCTGAGACCAGATTTGAACTCAGGTCCTCCTGAATCCAGGGCCAGTGCTTTATCCACTACACCACCTAGCTGCCCCCCCCAGTGTTGTTAACTGCCTTCTCCTACCCATCTATTTCCATTAAAAAAACAAAAAACACTTCTAACTAGCTTTAAGAATAGTCAAGCAAAACAAATTTCTACATTGTCCATGTCTAAAAATTTTTCATTCACCTTTAGTCTCTTATTCATCTTATGGAATTATGATTACTCATTTCATTGATGAGAGTTTTTAAGTCTTTCAAAGTTGATTTTCTTTAGTGTTGTTATTGTACAAATTATTCTTCTGCTGACCAAGTAATTTAACTGACGTAGATTAATAAGGCCCACACTTCTATCTTATTTATATTAGTTGAGCTGACTTTATTCAGTCTCTATTTTTGTTTTCTATATATGTATAGAATAGTTAGTTGTAGTTACTGTAAGCTACCAGTGGCTTTAGTTTTCTGTTTTCCAGATATGTTTTACTCTTTAAACATGATACTGTTTTAAGTATAAGTATTTGACTTATTTGTATCATCTTTAGAACACAGTCTCTTTCCTCTTCACATTTATGACTTCCCTTTCCCCTTTCACCCCCTTCCCTCTGCTGCCAAAAAAAAAATCACAAAAAACCAAAATTTATATTCTCCCTCATTTCTTTAGAAAGAAATAGAAATGAAGCCCTGTGTTGTCATGGTGATTTGTATGTTGAAATAATTGTGCATATACTGTTTGGGGGGCAGATGTATATGATATTGACTAGAATGAAGCTTTAAATTATTATTTTTTTATTCCTGAGTTGTATGCTAAATATAATATGATTTTTATTCACTACTTAGAATGAAAACAAAATACTGATGTTTTAACAAACTTTGTTTTTATTTATATTTTGATTCTAGGAAAAAAATTTGGATGACAAAGTATATAGAAACATCCAAGAACTAGAAACATATGCTGAAAACACACAAAGTTCTCTTCTTTACTTGACACTGGAAGTATTGGGTATGTGCACTTTCCATTTGATATTTCTCTCAATTTGTTTTATTCTAGTTGAGAATTTATCCTAGTAGAGTTAGTACTAAAGTATATATATCTTAGTATTATCTATGGAATAAAAGGTTTGCTGAACAAATTGTTAGAATAGCTTTTTCAATAGTTTAAGACTAACAAATGTTAAAGCATTTGTAAAAGTGCTTTGGCATCATTTCTGTTTGTAGTTAACAATCTGCTTATTATAAATGATTAGTAACAGTTTTTTTTTGGGGGGGTGGTTGAAGCAATTGGGGTTAAGTGACTTGCCCAGGGTCACACAGCTAGGAAGTGTTAAGTGTCTGAGGCCAGATTTGAACTCAGGTCCTCCTGACTCCAGGGTCAGTGCTCTATCCACTGCACCACCTAACTGCCCCAACAAATTTCTTTTGAGGGGAAGGAGGTGACCTGACTTTTTTGTCAATGTGAATCAGCAGCTCATTCCTAATTTATAGTCATTGTAATATGGAGAAGTTAAGTCTATACCTGTCAGAGGGACGAGTTGAATCTATGTCATCCTGACTCAGTCTACTCTAATATGTTACATCTCGACTTAATTCCTAAAATATTTTTCTAAGATTTTTCAAAAACTCATAATTTAGTGTACTCCTTTTTGTGCCTTCTTTTTTTTTTTTTTGCAGGGCAATGGGGGTTAAGTGACTTGCCCGGGGTCACACAGCTAGTAAGTGTTAAGTGTCTGAGGCCGGATTTTAACTCAGGTCCTCCTGAATCCAGGGCCGGTGCTTTATCCACTGCGCCACCTAGCCGCCCCCTGTGCCTTCTTAATAATGTTTTTATATGTACTGATGAGTAACCAACCAGCATTTCTTAAAATATTTCTGGGCAGCTAGGTGGCGCAGTGGATAAAGCACTGGCCTTGGATTCAGGAGGACCTGAGTTCAAATCCAGCCTCAGACACTTGACACTTGCTGTGTGACCCTGGTCAAGTCACTTAACCCTCACTGCCCCACAAAACAAAACAAAAAAAACCCAAACCAAACCAAACCAAACCAAACAAAATATTTCTGCAACTTATTGGTGTTGTTGTTTTTACTAATTTAGTCAGGATTTTCTCTCTTTGACCTTATGTTCCAGATTAGTGAGTTCTTATTACAACCAGCAAGTTCTTTAGGCCAAGGACAATGCATTATAATTGTTTTTTAAAGAAAACTGTCATTATGGCAGTTTAGGTAGGTAATAAAAATTCTTAGTCTATTTTCTCTTAAAAACACACCCAGAGACATTTACTACAACAACAAAAAGAGTAAAGAGTAAAATTGTTTATTTGCAAAGCATATTCTTTGGAATGAGATCATAGGGAAATTATACTGAAGAGAATAGAAATATTGGTATAAAGTTGTTAATAGGTGATTAAATCCTAGATATACTCTTTGTGCAGTATAATCTGAGGAAAGTTCTTATTATTTCAATTTTGAAACCAATTATATGGTAAAATGGTCATCTGCTTTACCTCTTTTGCGTGATTATGCTTTAAATCTGTAAGTTTTTTTCAGACATAAAATATATGCATTATGTATAAATTTATGACATGCAAAAAAAAGCTAACCAACTTTATTACTAATTTTTTTAAAATAATAGGTATAAGAGACCTCCATGCAGACCATGCTGCAAGTCATATTGGGAAAGCACAAGGCATTGTCACCTGCTTGAGAGCAACTCCTTATCATATTAGTAGGCGAAAGGTGTTTCTTCCCATGGACATTTGCATGCTGGTAAGAAAATCCAAAAGGGAAGCTAGCAATAAACTGTAAACTGAAAATAAGTGTTTTTTCTTCTAAAGTTATAAGAATTTAAAATGTAAAATGTGATGTGAATTTTCTTTAGTTCTGCATTCAGCAAAGACAAGTGACTTACCCTGAAAACAAACAAACAAAAAGCATACTCCTTTCTATGTCATTTCACAAATATCCTCAAATCAAAGTTTTATTGTATCAGGCATTTGCTGTTGGTGATGGTGGTGGAGTAAGGAAGGATAGTTCAAATTACTTATCTCCATGTGTCTTATCTCTCTCACCCCAGGCAGTCAGAACGACTTTTCTAGTGAGTCACCTTTTCCTGAAGGCTGCTCACAAGTAGCTAAGATGGAAAAATACATTTAAAATTAACAAAAGTATTTTACTTTGTAAGAAATATAATTTAAGCTTGAAGTATTTGGGAAAGAAATTGCTTGTTGTCTATTCTCTTAAGCCAATGATTTCACACTTGAACCAGGGAAGTTATTATTGTATGATGGATAATCATCCACTTATTATTCCAGGAGCTTATTTTATGCTGGTACATTAGATTTTAGTTGTATTAAGAACACCCTGATCTGAGTTTTCTTTTACAGCATGGTGTTTCACAAGAAGACTTTCTACGTAAGAACCAAGATAAAAATGTGAGGGATGTAATTTATGACATTGCTAGCCAGGGACATCTTCATTTAAAACATGTAAGTTTCTTTTTTTGGACTAATGAAAATAGAACATTTTAATCCCTAGATATGGTATTTTCTAGAATGTTGTTTTGGTATCTGCTGCTTGGAATTCTTTAGCTTTATCTTGTATTTGGTGGCCCTTTGCACAGCTAAGCTTCCTTTGGAAGCTGTTGTTTATTCTCTTCAAGCTCCTAGTTCTAACCACTTTTCTCCTTACACTCACATCTTCATTGAGAAAAGCTGGCATTAATTCTCTCTATCCTCTCCTCTTTCGTAGAATATCTGTCTTTATATTTATCCTATTTCATGGAAGATTTATGTAATTTTCTCTCCAGGGTTAATTTTTCTATACCTGTGTTATCAGGTCCGTCCTGCCTGACTACTTCACAACTTTGCTCCATTAGCAATACTTCCAAATTACACCAGTCCACTAAATAGCACCTTCTCTACTGATTTGTTTTCTTCAACTGTGATATAAGCAGAGGTTTTCCCTGACTTGGAAAACAAGCAAAGAAACTTTTATTTAATTCTATAGCTTCCCCTCAAGCAACTGTTCTATTCTACCAGAATAGCTTTTTAGTCATTGTGTATGTTGTTCTCCTGATGTCACTCCACATCATTTTGTATAACTCTTCTCTTGTTTCTCTGACTTCCTCAAAGTAGTTATTTTCTGTGGTATAGTAATATCCCTATACATTCATATGCCATAATTTGTTCCACTGTTCTTTAATCAATGGACCCTCACTTCAGGCTTTTTGCTGCCACAAGTATTGCTTTAAGTATTTTGCTATATTTGGTGACTTTCTGTTCTTGACCCCCTTGAAGTATATATGCCCAGTAGTGGGATCATTTGGTGAAATGGTTTGAACACTTTAATGACTCTTTTAGAAAAATTCCAAATTGTTTTCCAGAACAGCTGAACAATTTCACAATTCTACTAACAGTGTATTAGTGTAGCCCATATTGACTACTTCTTTTACCATCTTTGCCAATTTTCTGGCTATGAAGTGTGAAACCTTATTTTAATTTGCATTTCTTGTTGATTTGAAGAGTTTTTTAAAAAAAATATGGTTGTTGATAGCTTGCATTTCTTTTACCACAAAATATTATTTATACATGTCTAATTATATTTCTACTTTACTCAAACAACTTTAGTAACTTTCTGTTATCTCAAAGATAAAATATGCATCGTATTACCTGGTAAAGTCCTCTATAATCACTTCCCAATCAGTATTATTTTTTTTCTTTCCTTTTAAAAAGAAAAAATGAACTTAGTCATAAGTTCGCTCAATCATTTTTAGTCATGTCTGACTCTTTGTGACCCCATTTGGGTTTTTCTTGGCAAAGATACTGGAATGGTTTGCCATTTCCTTCTCCAGATTATTTTACAGATGAGAAAACTGAGGCAGACTGGGTTAAGTGACTTGCAGATACTTTTACCATGAAGCCCTACTTGATTTTCTGCATGTAGAAGTAATTGTTCCATTAAATATTGAATGACAGTCTGACTTGTATGTGCTTTTCATTCTAATCTGTGTTATAATTAGGATATAGGACATCAAAGCTGGGAGGGCCTTTTGTAGAAATCATAGACTCTGGCCTTAACTAAAAGATGAGGAAACTGAGACCCAGGAAGGACAAATTACTTGCCCAAGAGAAGACAAATAATAAGAAATATCAAAGCTAATCAGTTAGATCACAAAGGAGTTCCCTAAAATCTTAGCTTCTTTTTCTCTGGGTTTGGCTACAGAGGTTCTTAACTCTAGTAACATTCTGATCTATCTAAACAGAAAAGCTTGATTTTCTTTTTTTCAAAGATTATCTAGCCAGAAAGTGGATGGAACTTACAAGTGAATCGATATAAAAAGACACTTTTTAACAATTGTAGTTGTCTAAAAGTGCAGTGGGTTAGGGGCAGCTAGATGGCGCAGTGGATAAGCACCGGCCCTGGATTCAGGAGTACCTGAGTTTGGATCCGGCCTCAGACACTTACTGGCTGTGTGACCCTGGGCAAGTCACTTAACCCCAATTGCCTCACCAAAAAACAAAAACAAAAACAAAACAAAACAAAACAAAGTGCAGTGGGTTGCCTTTGAGTGGCAGTGGATTCTCCAGCCCCCAAGTTCTTCAAGCAAAGGCTCTGTTATCACTCTATTTTGATCAAGGATCTTTTAGAGGGGATTCTGAATTACAGGTTGAACTAGAGGACCTGTTAACTACCCTCCCAACTCTGAAATCCTACAATTTTGTGACTTTTCTCTGATAGATTTGTTTTGTGTGGATTTAGAACTTTTTATTCACTTATTTTGAGGAGAATTTCTGCATTGTCAGTTTCCTCTCCTTGTTCTCTTTAGGCCAGATCCTTCCAGAACAGTGTTCCTGTGAAAGCATTTCCTGCTTTTCTTCAGACGGTAAGTAGAATAACAGACCATGGCACAGTGCTTGGGGACTAGATATATATGGTTTTATATGTTTGAAAATTGCTACAAATTTATGTCTGCAATGTTGATTGTTTTTGGTTTTTATTTTTTATTTTTCTTAGTCTGTTTTCCTAAGTTTTAAGAATGATGAGCCCTCTAGAGTTTATAAAGAAATGAACAACTCTCTGTCTCCCTAAAGAATATTTTAAAACATCCCTAGTTCCTCCTTCTGTTTTCCATCATTCAGTTGTAGGTTTTCTATGATGAATTTACAAATATAATACACAGTAACATTCTAATCATTTCACAGATTGCTGTGTTTTAAGGCAAACTGTGTAAACTATGTACCATATGTATATGGCACACATACAGATCATTAATAAAATATCATTAAATCAGTGTAGAAATCTGTAATTTAGGTGTTGAATTATTATATTCTATTGTGTTTGTTTGAATAAATATGCAACTGATATTGAAGGAAGAAGTGGTATAGTAAATGCCAATCAGTCTTAAATACAGAAAGTCTGTCAGCCCCCCAAAAAACTTTTTATCTTTTCCCTTTGGTCTTTTTCCCTTTCAATTTTTATCAATGACATAGATGAAGACTATACTCTATTTAAACTTGTAAGCCACACAAAGATGGAGGAGATAACCATTATGCTGGCAAATGGAATCAAGATTTAGAAAGATCTGAATTGGTAGTTGGAAAAATAAGATGAATCTAATACAGGTGTTCTTAATCTGGGCTTCATGGACCCCCAAGAAGTTTGATTAGATTTCAGAGGGTCCATGAATTTAGGCAGTAACAAAAAAATACATCTTTATTTTAATATAATTGGTTTCTCTTATAATCCCGTGTGTTTAAAACATTTAAAAGCATTATTCTGAGAAAGCAGCCCAAGGGAACTGTTAAGAACTCCTGATCAAAAAAAAAAAGACCTCCTGATCCAATTTATTAGGAATAAATGTAAAGATTTACACTTAGTTAGAAAATCAGCTGTATTTAATTACATTGTAGATTAAGCTTGTTTAACACAGAAAAGAGCTTGCACATTTCACGTATGATACTCCATCTCCTGTCTCCAGGTCTTTGTGTAGGTCTCATGGCTATAATGCATTCTGCTTTCATCTCTGCCTTTTAAAACCCATAGTCTTCTTCAAAGCTCAGCTCTCAATAGACTTTTCCTGGTCCCTACAACTGCTAGTCCCTCCCCTAATTGGGGAGGACCCAATTAACTTATATTTATTTTATATATAATTATGTGTATGTACATATGGTCTCTTTCCAATAGATTGTTAACTCCCTTGAGGGCAGGGATTATTTCATTTTTATCTTCATACCCTAGTGCTTAGCATACACTAGGTATTTAATAAATGTTTGTTGATTAATTGACTATGGATTAGTTGTGTGATAGAACCTCCAGAATATGTAGGCTGAATTAATAGAATTAGCATCTGGAACCTGGGAGACAATTATCCTCTTGTACTGTTCCCCTGATTAGGCCACATCTAGAGTATTTTGCTTTGTGCTGGACATTATGGTTTTTTGGGGGGTGGGGCAGGGTAATGAGGGTTAAGTGACTTGCCCAGCATCACACAACTAGTAAGTGTCAAGTGTCTGAGGCCAGATTTGAACTCAGGTCCTCTTGAATCCAGGACTAGTGTTTTATCCACTGTGCCACCTAGCTGCCCCGGACATTGTATTTTAAGGACATTAATAAACTGGGATAGAAACTAGAGGAGATACCAGTAAGAGTTGTAAAGGATATAGAAAGCAAATATTTGTTGAGCTTAATTTAACAGAGATTAAGTGACATGCCCAAGATTATGGAGCTAGTAAGTATCTGAGGCAGGATTTGAACTTCAGACTCTAGGTATAGTGCACTCTCCACCAAGCCATCTAACTGCTTACACAAATAAATATGTTCTTTTCATCCACTACTAACAACTTTTGATTTAAATTTTATTGACATATTTTGTTTTTACATCACCTTCATTTCTGAATATATTCCTCTCCTCTCCCCTGCCCAGAGCCATTTTTTGTAACAAAATATTAAAAAACAGTTCATCAAAACTAACTTATCAATTGAATCTGACAATATGCTTAATATTCCATACTCTTGCAATAAAGAATTGGAGGTATACTTTCTTATTATTTCTTCTTCCAGACCAAGCTTGTTCATAAATGTAAATGTTAGTTTCGCTTTTTTTCTGTTGTTTTTTTTCCCTATTAACATTGTAGTAGTCATTTTATATACTGTTTTCCTGGTTAGGCTTACTTTATTTTGTCAGTTTATCAATGCCCTTTTTTTTTTTTGGTGGGGCAATGAGGGTTAAATGACTTGCCCAGGGTCACACAGCTAGTAAGTGTCAAGTGTCTGAGGTTGCATTTGAACTCAGGTCCTCCTGGATGCAGGCCCAGTGCTTTATCTACTGTGCCACCTTGCTGCCCCCTATTGTCAGTTTATCAATTCATATTTTTCCATGCTGCTTTGAATTCTCCATAATCATAATTTCTTATGGCATAATAATATTCTGTTAGTTTCATATGACACAATTAACTATTAATTAAGGCCCCTACTGTGTGTAAAACCCTTCACTGAAATCCTACTCCCTCATTGTGGTATGAAGGTGGGTTCTTGAAGGATGTATTAGTAAAATGCAAACTCTGGAAGGTTCATTCATTTAACTAGAAAGGATAAGCAACAAATGGTTTTTCAGGGACCAGTCTAGTTAATTTTGGAAAGGTATGTTACTAGAAGCTTGGCCATGTCTCTCATTAAGTCACTTAGTAAAGTATAGAAAGATTTTGAAGGAGGTACAGAACCATACTATAATACAAAGTATAGTGTGAAAATATAGTACTAGAGATTCAGAGTGCTATGGGATTTCAAAGGAAGACGTCAGAGAGGTGGTCGCATTTAAAACTGGGTCTCAAAGGAGAGAAAAATACCCTCCAGGGAGAAGGATTGCCATGAACAAAAGCATGAAAGCAGGAGAGTAGGGCATGTTTAGGGAATTGAATTCCCAGAATCTCAGAGGTGCAAGAGACCTCAAAAGTCAGCTAATCCAACCAGTAACCAAACAGAATACTCTTCAAAAAAATGATTAACAAATAGTCATCATCCATTCTGGATGACCTTTGGGGAAAAGAGATTTACAACTCACCAAAGCAGGCTGTTAGGTTCTTGGTCTGTCCTAATGATTGGGACCTTTTCCCTTATATCAAGCAAGCCTAAATCTGTTGTGTCCCTCTGCACTGGCTATGGGTTAAAATCCCATCTCTGACCCTTAGTGCCTGTGATCACTTAGTCTCATTTAGTTTCTTCATCTATAAAAGAGGGTTTGGATTAGTTGGCTTCTGAGATCTCTTCCAGCTATTTATAACCCTATGAATTTCTGCTCATTGCTCATAGTTATTCCTCTGAAATCAACCCAGAAGTCTGATACCACTTTCACATGACAAGCTTTCAAATATTTGAAAACACCTGCTGTTTTGCACTCTCTACCAAACATCTTGAAGTTTTTTCTATCTTACTTGCCAACTTCATCAACAGATCTCCATGTGGTCTATATAGTGCAATAAGCAGTCGTGTTGGCGTGTAAGTGTTGGTTATATGTAGGGGAGTAATGAGAGGTGAAGACAGATTGAGGTCAATTTACAGAGGGTCTCAAAGACTCTATGGAGGAGTGAGTCTCTATTTCCAATTTAATGGGGAGTTACTTGAACAAAGGAGTCATGTGCTTTAGGAAACTTTTACCTGTCTAGTATAGGACAGATTGCAGGAGAATGAAACTATAGGCAAGGAGACCAGTGAGGAGGTAGAGCAGCAGTCTAGGCCAGTAGGTAATTAGGTCATTAACCAGATTGGCAGCACAAGGAATGGATAGGAAAAGACTAATTGGAGACTGCAGAGGTAGGATTTAACAGTTAGCCTCAGGCCAAAGACCTGCTGGACGCCCCCAGCTTCCGTACAGAGATGTATGAAAGCGAGACTTGAGGGCTCTGGGAATAGACATTGGCAGCTGGGAGGAAATGGCCAAGGACTGCGCCCGATGGAGTTCAGTACTCAGGAGCAGCTTGTGCGCAGCTCAGGTGGGCCTCCAAGCTCGGGAGGAAGAAAAACGAATGAGTCACAGGAACCGACAGGCAACAGAGAGCGCAGTTTTCTGATGCCCTCGTTGCGGCAGGAGCTGTGGCTCCCGTATCGGACTGCACAGCCACACTGTGGCCTGTGGCTCTTCAAGGCACTGATCCATGGTTGTCCGTGACTGGCAGAAGCCTACTACTACAGTAGAAAAGCTGGTTTTGGAATCAGAAGATTTGGATTCCCATCTCTACCACTTATTACCCTGTGTGACCTTAGGCAAATTACTTTACCTCTATGGTTTCTTTCCCCAGTTGCAAAATTAAGTAGGGTCAACTGGGACCTGGGTGGTCCTTTCCAGCTCCGAATCTATTACTCTGTGACATTTACATGGTATCTTAGATTACACAACAGGACTTTTTCTCACAGCCACCCTGTAAAGAGTTGCGTGATTCTTTTACAGATAAGGAAATTGAGGTTCATAGGAGGTTAGTGACTTAGCATTGCTATGAAGTGTCAGAGCTCAAAACTGAACCCAGATCTCCTGAGCCCAATTCCTATATTCATTCTGGCGTCGATCATCAAAGGAACTAGAAATGTTTAGCCTGGAAGAGAGAAGACTTTAGGATGGGGAGGGCTTTAGATATTTGGTCTCTTTGTCTCCATTGGATAGAACTATGACCAATGAATAGAATTTACAGAGAAGTAGATGTTTATGACAACTGGAATTATTTTTAAATGAATAGACTACTTTTAAGGTTATGAGCCTCCTGTCACAGTAGTGTTCCTGAACTGGGTAGAGGATCAGATGACCTTTCTAGTTTCTTTCCAACTCTTAAGATTTTATGAGATTAAAATAAGGTACATGGATTAAAATAAGGTACATGTACTTCCATGGTTATAAAAAGAAATGTCTGGGGGCAGCTAGGTGGTACAGCAGATAAAGCATTGGCCCTGGATTCAGGAGGACCTGAGTTCAAATCTGGCCTCAGACACTTGACACTTATTAGCTGTGTGACCCTGGGCAAGTCACTTAACTCTCATTGCCCTGAAAAAAACAAAACAAAAAAAATGTCACTTCAGTGAATTTCAGTGATACTATCCTAAAATTCTTCAAGATGAGAATATTTTTGTATATGAAAGTGTACCTCCTTTGTAATAACTGACATTTATGAAGGCTAGTATAAAAAAATTAACTTATCTGAAAACTTATAACTTTGTTAGCATCTGTGGTGTTGGTGTGTGCAATTTGCTGAAAAAGTCAGGAGAGAAGACAATCCAAGGTCATTTGTAAACAGTTTTGTCTTGGCAAGGAGCAGAGCCATTTCTTCATCTGAGAGCAGTTAAAGGAGGAGATAGTGGAAGGAAATTTTTGAATGATGGGAGATGAGGAAGAAGAGGGAACTCTAGATGAATGGTCTACTTTTTATTTTAATTTATTTTATTTTACTTATTTGGTGAAGTATGAGGCAAAGTCCTTGACTGAGAGAATGAGAGAAGGAACGCTGTCAGAGATTTGAGGAGAGATAAGAAAATTTGGAATAGCCACTGAGAATGAGGGTAGTGAATCGGTGTGGAATAGAATGTTTGCCTAACTGTAGTGAGATTAGATAATATAAATTTGTAGTGGGCCCACTTAGCACGGCTTTTTGATTTCTTATAGTTCTGTCCAGCAACAAGTGATTAAGAACAGAGGAATGGATTGTGGGAGTAATCTATTGTTGGAGCTTGGCAGGATTAGAAATAGCACAAAGGGGCAAGGGAATCTTGAGGTTGGAGAATAGTGTAATTGGTTTTCCCAGGGATTGAGATAGGGAAGTGGGTAGAGGCTTCTGGCAGTAACAAGTAGAGAATGGGGAACAGAGGTGGTCTATATATAGGCAGCTGCATTCAGGATCACTGAGATGGGGTGAGGGTAAGAGGATGGGAGTAAGGGGCAGCTAGGTGGCACAGTGGATAGAGCACCGGCCCTGGATTCAGGAGGACCTGAGTTCAAATCCGGCCTCAGACACTTAACAATTACTAGCTCTGTGACCCTGGGCAAGTCACTTAACCCAGTTGCCTCACCAAAAAAAAAATAAAAAATCAAGAGGATGGGAGTATGATGAGCAATAAACAGTTGACTCCAACTACAGTGTCAATGTTTGGAGGGAAGTTCATTGAGAGAGGCACAAGATTACTCTCTAAAATCCTCCCTTGAAGTTTAGCCTCATACCAAATAGAGATGGGCCATGCAAAGGCCCAAGGAGGCTGCTTTCCAGAAGGGAGAAGGATCACATATAGGTATGGGACCAGGGTCAGGAGACCCTGAAGAAAGGCCTGGGTACAGCAGCTGAGCTGGAGAACATCCTCAATCAGGACCCTACTGGGATGGAGACAGTCAGTGATCTCTCCATCCTCTCCCATTTATTGGGCAAGAAAAAGCAATGGGAAGTTGTCAGATATGCTGGGGGGAACACAAAACCCCAATGCATCCCACAGTGCATGAGAGGCCAGAGCTGACAGCAGCCAAGCCTCAGGGCTGAGCAGGAATGAGGCAGCAGGGGGCACAGGGGCCTCTGGTATGCCTGTATGGTTGAGTCTTTTTTCCCCCCCCCCCCAGGGCAATGAGGGTTAAGTGACTTACCCAGGGTCACATAGCTAGTGTCAAATGTCTGAGGCCGGATTTGAACTCAGGTCCTCCTGACTCCAGGGACGGTGCTCTATCCACTGTGCCACCTAGCTGCCCCTGGTTGAGTCTTTTAGCAGGAATGTAGGCTAGAGACAAGGGGTAGTGATAAGGATCAGACCTGTGATTTCATTGGGAACTCCCAGAGGAAGAAACTCCTACCACTGATACAGGTTAGCACTTTCTCTGCAGCTTTGAGTTTTAGAGAATCGTTTAGAAATCCGAGTGATTGACTTGACAGAATATCACAGCCAGGATATGGCACAGGCAAGACTTCAATGAAAGCCTTCCTGGCTCTGAGGTCAGCTCAGTATCCACTACATCAGACTGCCTTTCACTTCTGTGAGGAAAACGACTCCTGCTCAATAATTCTCAGCAGATGTGTCAGAGGCTCATTTATTGTCATTCTCTTGAGAATGG
Organism: Dromiciops gliroides; assembly: GCF_019393635.1. Taxonomy (NCBI): domain Eukaryota; kingdom Metazoa; phylum Chordata; class Mammalia; order Microbiotheria; family Microbiotheriidae; genus Dromiciops; species Dromiciops gliroides. The sequence continues at coordinate 147,531,621 of NC_057861.1, read as the reverse complement.
GCAACCCACTGTGCAGCTGGTGGGTGCAAAGAATGGGGGCTCACAGACCCCATTTTAAACCCTAGTCCCTAACATGAATGGACCCTCCCCCTTTTCATCACAGGCCGATTACTCAAGGATTACAATCTACCAGAATGAAGTATTCCTAACCCTAATTTCCATAATTATTCTTTGGGTTCTTAGCCACTGGGGGAAGTGACACAGGGACATTTCTTTAATCTTCCTTTATATGGACACAGCCCAGGAGAGGACCTTATTGAGACCAGCTCAGGGCTCCTCGAACCATGTGATCTGTTTGCTAGAGGGAAAGGAGGGGGACTGAGACCTTGGTCCTCAAACAGGTCCAGTGTAATTTGAATGGTGACTATTATATCCTTATTGAGAGGAGACCATTCCCTATTTCCTCACAACTTCATAAACTAAATGTATTCAAAGCATCTATGTTCTTGCTGAGAGAGAGCAAAATATGGTGCATAAAGAATTGGCCTAAGAGCCAAGAAGATCTGGGTTGCAGCCCTGCCTCTGACATATCCTGGCAGCAGGACCCTAGATGAGTTACTAAATCATTCAGTGCCCTAAGCAGCAAAGACTTCAAGTTTCAGGGAAGATGTTGACCTTCATCAATAAAAGGAGTTTCTTCATGTAGGAATTCCTTATTCCAAAGAAAACATGGATCTAATTCCTATCCCATTCCAACTTTACATTTTAAAAATGATTAAGTGTAATATTTCAGAGTGTAAGGGGCTAAAATTCTAGCTAGTCTGTCTAAAATATCTAATGAGTGGTCGCCAATAAATTATAAGCTTTAGCAAGAGTCAGGCTTTTGGGGCAGCTAGATGGCTCAGTGGATAGAGCACCGGCCCTGGAGTCAGGAGTACCTGAGTTCAAATCCGGCCTCAGACACTTAAGACTTACTAGCTGTGTGACCCTGGGCAAGTCACTTAACCCCAATTGCCTCACTAAAAAAAAAAAAAAAGATTCAGACTTTTAAGCATTTATTAAGGAGAATAAGAATTTGGTGAAGAGAGAGAGAAAGAGGCCCAGATTCAGCTATCTATCTCAGGAAGCCTGCATTTCTGCTCCACTCTCCATGAGAGTCCTGATGAAAGAGAGCGAGATAGCCAGCCTTACCCCTTCTTCCTCCCACAAGCCTCCTGTGAAACTGGGAACATCCCGTCCACATGCACACACAGCTCCAAGCTAAATGGCTAGTAGCTTTGATAGACAGTACCCACGAGAAAATGTCACTTCCTGACGCCAAAGAAAAGCCCCATGGCTTGCCCTCAGACGCCTTCTCCTCATGGTGGAGCTTTCCTACAGTAACTCTCCAGCAGGTGGCGTCACTCCAATCGTTACAGTCCCCCCTTTGTTTTTTCAAGGAACACGGGGTGTTTCCTTGATGAAACAAGAGGGAAGGGTCATATAAGGTTCTTTTAACACTGAAACAGTTTTTGTCATCATCATAACAGCTTGCTTTTGAGGGCAGCTAGGTGGTGAAGTAGATGGAGTACTGGCCCTGAAGTTGGGAGGATCTGAGTTCAAATCTCACCTCAGACACTTACTGGCTATGTGACCCTGGGCAAGTCACTTAACCCCAAATGCCAATTGCCATTCAGGGCCATTACCATTCATCCTAATCTATATCTTGCCACTGGACCCAGATGGCTCAGGAAGAGAGAGTGACGTTGGTGACCTTGCACAGTTCTCCCTCACTTAAATCCAGTTCACTGCAAGTCATGACATCACCCCAATGTCATGGCCCTCTTCAAGAAGTAAGGACAGACAACAACAACCTTGCTTCTCCTAACCTGCCCTTCCCCAGTGATGAAGTAATAAGGAGGATCTGAGAACTCTTAGCTACCTCCTCATTAAAAGATCCACCAGTCTGGGTTGCCTTAAGTTTACCAGAGGAGGTCCAAATGATAGGACAAACAACAGTAACTTGCATTTACATAGTGCTTTAGGGTTTGCAAAGTATTTTACATATAGTATTGTGCTCTCTAAAACTTGTGAGTTAGGTGCTATTATTCCCATTTCGTAGATAAGGAAACTAAGGCTGAGTGACTTACCCAGGATATCCAGCTGTTAAAAAGTATGAAGAAAACTTTGAATTTTAGGTCATCCATAGGGAGGGGGGAGGGAAGGAGGGATAAAATTTGGAACTCAGAACTTTAAATAAAGGAGTATTTATTGAGGGGGAAAAAAGAATTTTAGGTCATCCTGATGCTAGGTCTAGCACTATATCCACATCACCTATCTGCCAATTATGATAATCATTGTAATTTTCCTCAAGTTTCTTTCACATGACTAATGTTTTACTGTTGTACTGACTAAACTCTCTTCTCCATTTTCAGGTTGCTTTGGAGGACTATTTAGAAAAAATTCAAAGAGTGGATTTTGATGTATTCCATCCGCGATTACAGCAGAAGAATACATTATTAGCACTGCACCTCTATATTCGGTCTTGGAAAAAAAGATATTAAAATCAATTTATAGTACCAAGATGGCTCATTTTTTCCTTGATAATTTAAATTGTGGGGGTGGGGCAATGGGGGTTAAGTGACTTGCCCAGGGTCATATAGCTAGTAAGTGTCAAGTGTCTGAGGCCAGATTTGAACTCAGGTCTTCCTGAATCCAGGACCAGTGCTTTATCCACTGCACAACCTAGCTGCCCTGATTTTAAAATATTTAAATAATCTTTAAACATTTCATAGCATGTGTTATTCATCTTTTTGTAAAATTTTTAATTTAACATAAATCACAGTGGGGGAGAAAATTGGCGAGAGCCTATAACCTAAGTTGTTCAGGGGTAGGCTACATCTCATGATTTTCTGTATTAGTTGCTTAGATAACTCTCTACAGAACAGTATCACTTGTGGTGTGAGGCTCACACAAAATCTTCATGCTTCTGACAAAACAATATCTTCTCTTGTTGAGTGGTGTTTTTTTTTTGGTGGGGCAATGAGGGTTAAGTGACTTGCCCACGGTCACACAACTAGTAAGTGTCAAGTGTCTGTGGCCAGATTTGAACTCAGGTACTCCCGAATCCAGGGCCAGTGCTTTATCCACTATGCCACAGCTGCCCTCTCTTGTTGAATGTTGATACGAGCACAATCTAGTTTTACCCCTTCACAGGTGAGGAGTCTCAATGAGGTTGCAGTGGTCATGCAGCTAGTAAAAGTGTAAACTGAGGGTGCCTAATCCTGCCACATGAGGATTGGTTGAAGGAATTTTAATATATTCAACTGAGTTCAAATATTTGAAAGACACTTGTTGAAGGGGGATTAGACTTCTGCTCAGCCACAGGCTGCATAACTGGAAGCAATGGACACAAGTTGTATAGAAGTAGATTTCAGCTTGAAGTAAGGATGGTTTTCCAGTCAATTGGAGCCATCGAAAATTAGAAGGAGCTGCTTCAGGTGGCAATGGGCCTTGCCCTTGTTGTAAATTTTTAAGTATCAGCTGGACAGATTTTCAGAGAGTTAGGGGTGTGTGTGTGGGTGTGTGTGTGTGTGTGTGAGAGAGAGAGAGAGAGAGAGAGAGAGAGAAGGCAATTGGGGTTAAGTGACAAATGTTTGAGAGTGGATTTGAACTCAGGTCTTCCTGACTCCAGGGCCTGTGCTCTATCCACTGCGCCACCTAGCTGCCCCTCACAGAAATAGTTGTAAAAGGTATCCCTACACAAATAAGGATCTGATTAATGTAAAATCCTGTCTGACTCTAAGATTGTGTGATCTGACCAGGGAAGGGAAGGAAAGGGGCTAGTCATGTAGCAAGGGCGTGAGACAACAGGTAACTCAAATGCTTTGTTGCATTAAGTATCCCTGAGATGCCAAAAGAACCAGAGGGAGGCCCCATTAACCTTAACTTGGTCCTTTGAAGTGTGATGTTTAAAATTAAATGTATGGTCGCCTATTTCTGTCCCATGTGTAGGGAAAATTAGCTGGGGTTTCTAATATATTTTTTACTTAGAAATTAGAGGCTACCGCACCAGTTTTGGGCATTAAGTATTTGTTAAAGTATATTAGATATTAGTAAAGAGAGAACACGTGCCTCTGAAACATAGGAAAGCTTAGAGAAGAGAGAAAATACTGCCTCTGCACTCACCCAGTTCCGCGCCAAAGCTCACTGAGGACAGGAGCAGAGCCCGCCCATAAACACTGTTCAAAGCTCATTGGCTAGCATCACTCAAATCTATTGGTTCACTGGGTTTGAGGGCAGTTTGGGCACAGTCATGCTGATGTCAGAGCTCAGATCCTGGGAACAAGGCTTTCAAGGTAGGTGTGGTTTGGGGGCCCCTGGACATCCCAAAACCCCTATTATTTTCTCACAGAAGCAATGGTCTCAAACTTAAATAGAAATGGGACCCACTAATCCATACATGAGGATCACACCAGTTACATACTTAGTTTTACATGTTTTGCCTATAGTTTTAAAATGTATTGCCTATGTTTCATTTTTTATTTCATTAAATATTTCCCAATTACATTTTGATCTGGCTTGGGCTGCATTCGGAAGTCTTATGGGCATGACCCTTCTGCTCTAAAGGATTTGCAAAAGGACAAGAATCACACAGGCTAGGAAGACATGGAGACACGGGAATCTCTTAGTGGAGGGAGCACTCACATAATTATAAAAACAGCTTCATCTAAGCATCTTAACAAAACAGGTCAGTACTGGAATGAGTGACTTTGGAACTCCTAATTCCCAATCAAATTTCCCTACTCTGAGACCAAACATTCTTCTCTGATTATTTAGAAAAACTGTTCTTGTTAAATTATAGAAGACTTCATAAGTACTGTCTTGGGGTTATAAAGCCAATGGTTAAGTTAAAGAGTGCGTGGTGTGATGCCTTGCATAAAGTTGGTACTTAGTGGTTTTTTAATCTGACTCTGAGGCAAAAGCATCTCTACATACATTTCAACCTCTTCTTTGCTTAACAAAAGACTTGTCTGGCAGTGATACTCAGATCTTTTCTGTAAAGCCTCAAAGCCTCATTCTCAATAACCTTTTCAAAAGCCTTGTGAAGTAAGTTAGAAACAGATTTTATACTCATTTTTCACAGGTGAGAGAATGCTTCTTTTGGTTTCTCTGAATGCAAATGCTGTTCTGAACTCACAATCATTTATTCATATAGCATATTGTACACTAGGGAAACCTAGATGGAATATTGTTTTCTAGGAATAATGGTTTAAAAGTTTATCTTATGAAATTCTCAATTGTAAAAGCAACAGATGCCCTTCTCTTGATCATCATTGAAAGATCAGGCTATAATATTCTAAGAAACCTGTGTGCTGCCACATGACAAATATGGACATAACATTGGAACTAATAAAATTTGCCCTGGGGCAGCTATGTGGTGCAGTGTAGAAAGCACTGGCCCTGAATTCAGGAGGACCTGAGTTCACATCCGGCCTCAGACATTTGACACTAGCTGTGTGACCCTGGGCAAGTCACTTAATCCTTATTGCCCTGCCAAAAAAAAATTTTTTTTGCCCACTGCTTCATTCTGGCTGCCAACAGAGATGTAGCAGCACACACACACACACACACACACACGCACACATGTGCGTGCGCACACACTACATACATACACATGTACACACAGTATATGTGTGTGCATATATATATATATATATATATATATATATATATATATATACACACACATACACATTTACTGTATATAGCTTTATGGTTTACAATGCCCTTTGATATATTTAAAAATCAGAATAGCTAGCATTTATATATTACCTGTGAGGTGCCAGGCACTGTGCTAAGTGCTTTACATATATGATTTCATTCTTCACAATAGCCCCAGAAGGTAGGTGGTGGTGGTGTTCCCATTTTACAGACAAGGAAACAGGCTAACAGTGATTTGCCCTTGGTCACACTACAAATGTTTCCAAGGCTGGATTTGAATTCAGGTCTTTTGACTCCAGGCCCAGCACTCTAACCACCTAGTTGCCTTAGAGAATTCTCAATGAATCCTCACAGCAACTTTTGTGATATAGATATTATTATCCCCATTTTGCAAATTAAGCAGAGAAGTTAAGAGGCTTGCCCAAAAGTACACAGCTAATAAGTGACAGAGCTAGTGTCAGTCAACAAACATTTATGAAGTGCGTCCTGTGTGACAGTGCTCTTTTCACTGTACCTCATTCTGCTATAAAACAACTGATACGGGCTAGGCTAGAATAGATTTTCTTTAAAAAGTGTCCTTGAGCCTTAATTGATCCAAGAGACTAAGACTTGAACCACTGACATAACCAGTGCAGGAAGAGCGAAGACTTACCCCTGTGCTTGATACATGCTAATGTGCTAGTGTGATCAACAAAGGAAACTGCATCCAACTGAATTCATGCTGTGTCCTTGCTGAGCATCCTTTCCATACTATGGCTAAGTAAATTTTTCTAAGTCAGGTGGTATGTGAACATCGTATATTATTTCAATAACATACCTGTACTATCAGACCAGCCTGAGTCAGGCTTGGCTTATTTAAAACAAAAAAACAAGTGTAGATATATGGTTATATTGATTACAACTACAAATTTCATTTTCTTTTTGTGACCAGAATACCTACGTGGTAGTGATACTTAGAACCTTTTTATTCAGCACTAAACTACTGGGAAAGTTCTTAAAAGTCAGCAAAAGCCCTCTGAGGTATGTTAGAGTTTATTTTATTAATTGTGGGCAGGTGGGAAAGCTAGAAATTAGGAAGCCTGAGGACTAGATTGGATTTATACCAAGAAGACATGGTTGGTGTAATATTAGGAAAACTAGACATAACCGACCACATTAATAACCTCAAAACAATAAAAACCAATATTATATCAATGTAGAAATAGCATTTAACAACTACCAATTTCTATTTAAAAAAACAAATAAATGTGTGATATGTGATAATATATGTGATAAATAGTATACATAACCAGGTTTCTTAACTTTTTTTGGGTCATGGACTACTTTAGCAGTCTCTTGAAGTCTGTGGACTCCTTAGAATAATGTGTCTCTGTGTGTGTTTGTGTATGTATTTTAAAATTCATAATTGAAGGAAATGGTTAGGTTGTGATTTTTTTCTCATCCAAATTTCTGAACTCCTTGGGGATCCTTGGCCCTTAAGAAACCCTGATATAGAATCAAAAACCAGCATTATATGTTTTTAGTATGATCCAGGGTAAAGCAAAAATGCCCATTTGCACCACATTTATTTGGTATATTACTAGAAATGCTAGCTTATAGCAACAGTTAAGAAAAAATAGATTGAGAGAATAAACATAGGTAAAAAGGAAACAAAATTATTGAGGGTTTTGGATTTTTTTGTAGATGAGATTACTTAGAGATTCAACTAAAAATAACTGAAATAATAATTTGCAAAACATAAAACCACCCAAATCATCAGCCTCTGCCTGCCTCCCCACCCGTGTGTATGTGTGTGTGTGTGTGTGTGTATTGCCAACATAACCCAGGAGAAAGATTTAGAGAAATTCCATTCTAATTAGTTATAGAATGCATAATATATTTGGGAGCCTGCCATAGTAGACATACATAAGAATTTTATGAATAGAACTACAAAACATGTATAGAAATAAATATAAATATAAATAATTGGAACTGCATTAATTGCTCATGGTTATGCCAAAAATGATGTTATTACCTAAATTCACTTAGTGCCATAGCAACAAACTCCTAAATGGTTATATTATAGAGCTAGGGAAAAAATGAAGTTCATCTGGAAGAACAAAAGGTCAAAAGTCTTAAGAGAAATAGTGGAAAAAAAAAAAGGAAATGAAGAGGGCCTACCAATAATCTAAAACTATACTATGAAGCAATAACCATTAAAACTACTTGGGGGCAGCTAGGTGGCGCAGTGGATAAAGCACCGGCCCTGAATTCAGGAGTTCCTGAGTTCAAATCCGGCCTCAGACACTTCACACTTACTAGCTGTGTGACCCTGGGCAAGTCACTTAACCCCCATTGCCCCGCAAAATAAATAAATAAATAAATATTATTAAAAAAAAAACTACTTGGCACAGGTTAAAAAATAGAAAAGCTTGGATAGATTAAGAATACAAGATAGTATTCAATATACCCAAAGTTCAATATAATCAGAAATTTCAATTACTGAGGTAAGGATTAACTAGTAAACAAAAACTTAAGAAATTAGACAACAGTCTGACATAAATTAGATTGTTAAGGGCTAAAATTCTAGTTAAACTGTCTAAAATATCTAATGAGTGGTTGCCAATAAATTATAAGCTTTAGCAAGAGTTAGACTTTTAAGCATTTATTAAGGAGAATAAGAATCTGGTAAAGAGAGAGAGAAAGGCCTAGATTCCTATCTATTAAAGGGAGAGCACATTTCTAGCTCCCTTCTCCACCAGAGTCCAGAGGAAAGACCGTGAGACCTAGCGCCAGTCTCTTCCTTCCTCCTCCCACTAGCCACGTCACTTCCTGACGCCAAAGAAGACTCCTGGTCTTGCCCTCAAAGACCTTCACTTCATGGGTGGAACTCTTCTACAGTAAATCTCCAGCAGGTGGCGTTATTCCAATCATTACAAGATTTAGACTGACATCTTACTATATATCAAAATAAATTCCAAATGGATACATAACCTAGATTGAAAAATCATAATGCAAACAAATTAGAGGGGAATAGGAAGAAGTACCTCTAACGACTGAATAGAGGAAGACAAACTAGGGAAAAGGTAAAATGGACAATTTTGAATCATAAAAAGCTCTTGCACAAACAAAACCAATGTAGCTAAAATCAGAAGGGAAAAACTGTGGGGGAAAGCCTTTGCAGGAAGTTTCTCTGGTAAAGATTTGATATGCAAGATATATGAAAAACTTGTTCAAATATAAAAGAACAAGAGCCATTACCTCATGATTTTTCAAAGAAAATTAACAGGCAGTTCTCAAAAGAAAAAAATGTACACTATCAACGATTAGATTTTAAAATTCTCTAAATCACTAATAATAAATGAAATGCAAATTAAACTCTGAAGTTTTACCTCACACTTATTAGTTTTGTTGGCAAAGAGTACAAAAAGGGAAAATGGCAACTGTTGGAAGAAATGTGGGAGAATGAAACTTAAACTGTGGGTTGAAACCCCATATGGGGTAGGGTAACAATGTGGGCATCAGGAAAACTTTGACAATGGTAAAAAGTTACATATAGCTCTTTTATATATCTATATACCTGGGGTCCTGTAAAAACTTCTCCAGCAAAAAGGGGTCATGAGAGGAAAAAATTTAAGAAGCTCTGCTTTAATACACACTGCTAATTGAACTGTGAATTGTTCTAACTATGAATCAATGTGATCATTCTGGAAAGCAATTTGGAACTCTATCCCCAAATTCACTAAACCATACACACCCTTTGATTCCCAGGAATACTAGTACTATTAGGTGTATAACCCCATAAATAAAAGTTTATACCCCCATAAGAAATAAGTATAAATGTATATATGTATCAATTATTCACTATAGCACTTTTGGTAGCTACAAAGGACTCATGGGATGCCCATCAGTTGCAGAATGGCTGAACAAACTATGCTGTGAACATAATAGACTATTGTTGTCCTATAAAAAAAGTGAGGGGCAGCTAGGTGGTGCAGTGGATAGAGCACCGGCCCTGGATTCAGGAGGACCTGAGTTCAAATCTGGCCTCAGACACTTAACATTTACTGGCTGTGTGACCCTGGGCAAGTCACTTAACCCCAATTGCCTCACTAAAAAAATAAAAAAATTAAATTAAAAAAAAGCGAAAAGATAGATTAAGAAAGACCTGGGAAGACTTTTGAATCAATGAAGAATAAAATGAGCAGAGAACCTGAAGAACAATTTCAGAGAAAATCAACTTTGAGAGATTTAACAACTCTGATCAGCGTGATAATAAACATGATTCCAGAGGACAAAGGACGAAGCTTGCTTTCTACCTCTTGACCAAGAGGTGATGAACTAGAGGTACTGAATGAGTCAAGCATTTTCAGACATGACCAATCTGTTTTCCATGTCAATGCTAATTTGTTATAAGCAAGGTTTTAATATAAAGGGGAAAGATGGGGACTAGTAATAGCAATGCAAGAAAGGAAGGAAGCAACTTCTTTGTCATAAGGCATGACTTCCATGGGGGGAAGAGGAGATACAGGAGGAAAATTAGGTAATGTAAATACAAGATATTGGAAATATTTTAAGGAAAAAAGGAAAAAAGAAAAAGATGTTAATAAAGTATTTTAAAAATGTACAGAGGGGCAGCTAGGTGTCGCAGTGGCACTGGATTCAGGAGGACCTGAATTCAAACCAGGCCTCAGACACTAAACACTTACAAGCTGTGTGACCCTGGGCAAGTCACTTAACCCCAATTGCCTCACCAAAAAAAAAATGTGCAGAAGAGAACAAAAGGAATGGGAAACACAAGTGTTACAACTGGAAAATATGCTGAGTTGAGTATATAATTTTTTTAAAAAGCTTTTATGTAATCAGATTCTCAATTTCATATACAACACTGTTCTTTGTATAGGGGAATGTTGGTGTTTTTCAAGTTCAGAAAAGCAAAAAATATATATATAAATTTTAAAAGTCATGAAGTCGGGGCAGCTAGGTGGCACAGTGGATAGAGCACCAGCCCTGGAGTCAGGAGTACCTGAGTTCAAATCCGGCCTCAGACACTTAATACTTACCAGCTGTGTGACCCTGGGCAAGTCACTTAACCCTAATTGCCTCACTAAAAAAAAAAAAGTCATGAAGTCTTTTGATTCCCAGTTTATAGTACAGAATAGTAAAATATCTAAATTCATTGACAAGGACCACTCTGACCTTGGTGACCTTAATTTAGCAATTCATGGGGGGGGAACCTAAAAATTGGGGAAAGGAGAACTGGTTACAAGGAGTGAATCTTAAGTTTGTAAGTTTTTAAGAATTAAGGACTTTTTGTCAGTAAAATTTTGGCAGGCCTACCTATAAATATTTGTTGTGGAGCAACTATGGTCTGTGCATTGATGGCTGGGATGGAGTGAACTAATCTACTTGTTTTACAGATTAGAAAACAAGCCCAGAGAGGTTGTGATTTGCTGAAGATCACAAAACATAATTAACATGGGACTAGAACCCAATTTTCTTTTTCTTTTCTTTTTTTTTTTTTTAGTGAGGCAATTGGGGTTAAGTGACTTGCCCAGGGTCACACAGCTGGTAAGTCTTAAGTGTCTGAGGCCAGATTTGAACTCAGGTCCTCCTGATTCCAAGGCTGGTGCTCTATCCACTGTGTCACCTAGCTGCCCTGAACCCAAATTTCTGAACCCCAGTCCAGTGCTAAGTGGGATAAGTCAGTTAGGGCATAGGGCAGGGGAGGGTGCAGGAGAGGTGATTATATAAGATTATAGTGTACATCACACCTATCAGATTGGCTAATATGACAAAAAAATGAAAATTATGGATGTTGGAGGGCATGTGGGAAAACTGGAACACTAATTAACAGTGAGTGGAGCTGTGAACTGATCCATTCATTCTGGAGAGCAATTTGGAACTATGTCCAAAGGCTATAAAACTGTGCGTACCCTTTGATCCAGCAATACCACTTCTAGGTCTATATCCCAAAGACATTAAAAAAAAAAAAGGACAAGGACATATTTGTACAAAAATATTTATAGCAACTTTTTTTTTTTAGTGAGGCAATTGGGGTTAAGTGACTTGCCCAGGGTCACACAGCTAGTAAGTGTCAAGTGTCTGAGGCCAGATTTGAACTCAGGTCCTCCTGATTCCAAGGCTGGTGCTCTATCCACTGTGCCACCTAGCTGCCCTGAACCCAAATTTCTGAACCCCAGTCCAGTGCTAAGTGGGATAAGTCAGTTAGGGCATAGGGCAGGGGAGGGTGCAGGAGAGGTGATTATATAAGATCATAGTGTACATCACACCTATCAGATTGGCTAATATGACAAAAAAATGAAAATTATGGATGTTGGAGGGCATGTGGGAAAACTGGAACACTAATTAACAGTGAGTGGAGCTGTGAACTGATCCATTCATTCTGGAGAGCAATTTGGAACTATGTCCAAAGGCTATAAAACTGTGCGTACCCTTTGATCCAGCAATACCACTTCTAGGTCTATATCCCAAAGACATTAAAAAAAAAAAAAGGACAAGGACATATTTGTACAAAAATATTTATAGCAACTTTTTTTTTTTTTGGTGAGGCAATTGGGGTTAAGTGACTTGCCCAGGGTCACACAGCTAGTAAGTGTCAAGTGTCTGAGGCTGGATTTGAACTCGGGTCCTCCTGAATCCAGGGCCGGTGCTCTATCTACTGTGCCACCTAGCTGCCCCTATAGCAACTCTTTTTGTGGTGGCTAAGAATTGGAAATCAAAAGAATGCCCATCAGTTGGGGAATAGCTGAACAAGCTGTGGTACATGCTTGTGATGGAATATTATTGTGCTATAAGAAATGACAAACAGGATGACTTCAGAATAACCTAGAAAGACTTACATGAACTGTTGTATAGTGAAGTGAACAGAACCAGGAGAATGTTGTACATAGTAACAGCAATACAGTTCTATGAAGAACTATGAATAACTTAGCTATTCTCAGCAATACAATGATCTAAGACATTTCCAAAAGACTAATGATGAAGCATACTATCCACCTCTAGGGAAAGATTATTGTTTGAATACAGACTGAAGCATGCTGTATTTTTAACTTTCTTTCATTCTTTTTCTTTTATTCAAGTCTTTTTTGTACAAAATGACTAATATGGAAATGTTTTATATGATTGCATATGTATAACCCATATCTGATTGCTTACCATGTTAGAGAAGGGGAAAGAAAGAGACAGAGAGAATTTGGAACTCAAAACTTTATTAAAAAATTAAAAAAGCAAATGTTAAAAAAAAGTTAAGGTGCTTCATTGGAAATAGGTCCCCAAAGTTACTAAACTGTGCATACCCTTAAGTAGGTGCTTATGGGCCTCCTAGAAGTTTGAAAAAATATATATTTTTAGAGCAAATAAAAGGAAATGCTGCTTTATAGTATGATATTCAATTCAATAAATATTAAGCACCTACTGTATGCAGAGTCCTATGCTACTTGCTGAATGGGATGCAAAGTTTAGACAAGATAGTCCTACCTCCCTATGGAACTTACTGTCTAGTAGGGGGATAAATACATACACATGAATATTCAATAGCACAGGATCAATGCTTTAGGTTTTTTTCCCCAATTTTCTCCAAAGTCAGAGGAAGCATTAATGACTGAAGGAGGTTAGTGAAGGATTCATGATCAAGATAACATTTGAGTTGCATTTTAAAGGATGGCTAGAAATTCAACATTCAAAGACAGGGAATGACATTCTAGGCAAAGAAAATTACCCTATTTGGACTACAAATATTAATAGACTCCAAACAGAATCAAAATATCAAGAATAGTGTAGATAAATTAATGGATGAGGTATCCATAACAGTAATATAGGGGAACATAGTTTATATGTATGTCTAACCCTTTGAGATTACCATGATGAAACATAACCAAGCTCTACAACAAAATGTCCATTTGTGTCACTGTCAGAGAATAGTGAGCTAGATTTACTGATAATCTATTCCCTTTCACTCCTGGAGATCAGGAACAAAAATGCTACCTTGTATCCTCTCTTAGTGTTCCCTATACTGGGCATGTTAACTTGACATTCCCCAAAGAAAGTATCAAATAAGCATGATAGAACATTTTGAGAAATGATACTTGAATAAGTTTGCAATCCGAAGGGCATGGTAGGTACTTAAGATATACTTGAGTTAAATTCTAAGAGTTCTATTTAATGGAAAACTATTTTGTCCTTGAGGCAATTGTCCATGATTATACACACACACACACACACACACACACACACACACACACACACACACACACATTCATATATGTGGACACACAAAGAGCTCGCATCCAAAGCAGGCAAAAACCTTACCCTTGGACAATAAATAAGTGAACAAAGCCACTGGCCCAAATGTGAACTACTTCTTGGTCTTTCAATGAGCATTTATTAAGTGCCTACTATGTGCAAGGCATAGTGCTAGACACTGGGGATTAAACTAGAAAGTGAGACACTTCATTTCCTTCAAGGGACTCTCATTCTGTTTTTCTTTTCTTTTCTTTTTTTGGGTGGGACAATGAGGGTTAAGTGACTTGCCCAGGGTCACACAGTTAGTAAGTGTCAAGTGTCTGAGATGGGATCTGAACTCAGGTCCTCCTGAAATCAGGGCCAGTGCTTTATCCACTGCGCCACCTAGCTGCCCCTGAGACTCTCATTCTAAATATTTCTTGTTATTAGTTTTGCCAAGTTGCCACTAGGGAAGCTTAAAAATAGACAAAAAAAAAATGTTTTTGAAGCTTTGGGAAAATAGTCTTAAACTGTAGACAAAAGTTTTATTCTTTGATGCTTGGTTTTATCTTTACTCCATTGGACTTTTGGTGTAAGAGGAGGTGAATAAACTTTTGGTTGGCTGCTATGATGATGGTTTTGAAGCATTATGTTTTGTAGATGTTGGGAGGAAAAGAAAGGCAAAGAGAAGACGTAGGATAGTACTAATGACATCTAGCATTTATAGAACCCTTTAAGCTTTGCAAAGTGATTTACATATCTCATTTTATCCTCCCAATAAACCTGGGAGGTAGGTGTTATTATTATCTTCATTTTACAGATGAGTAAACTGAGGCTGAGAGAGGTTAAGTGACTGGCCTGGAGTCAAACAGCTACTCAGTGCCTGAGGCAGGATTTGAACTCCAAAGCTCCATCCACCTGCCACCTAGAAATCAGAGGAATCTATCACACTGGTTCCTGTAATGGTTGTCAAGTAAGCTGTAGTTTCATAATGTTTGAAGTTTGGATTTGGGGGAAAAGTTTGTTTTTAAAAGAAATAAAAAGGTTAAATAAAATCGGAACCATAGCATTCAATATATTAGCAAGTGAATGAAATGGATCTATTTTAAAATAAGCCTTTCTCTCCAGATAGACACACAGTTACTTTTTAATTTTATCTCCTGAGTAGTGTATTGCTTAATCAAATGTGAGGCAGAAATAAAGGTGCAGTATTCTTATTTTTATTTGACTTTTTTTAAAGGGTTTGATTTATTTTTTCCACAAATGGTATTTTCCTTTGAGTCATCTTATTAAATAGTTCTTTTTGTGGGACTGTGTGTTTCCCCTTTCTGTTTTAATCAAGATTAATCTCCCCAGCTGTTTAGTTATATAATGATATCTTGTGTATCTGAGCACAAGTCTACATAATACACATTTCAGAAAACGAAATCATGAGCTTTTTAGTCCACAGGGCTGTCTTAATGTTGCTACTAAAATACTCTGGAAATGCAACATTAAACATGACTTGAAAAACTCTTTTCTTTATACTTTGTATTTCATTTCTGCCTTTCTGGTTTTCCCCACGAGGATTTTTTTAAAAACCCTGCCTTGCAATTTTTATGGAGAAGTTTCTCACTAAACCTCAACCATATGAATAATGATAACAACTGACATTCATATAGTGTTTTTGCCAGTTTCTAAATGGAGCTGTTGGAATCCTGGCTTGGGAAAGGATGTGAGAGTGCCATATCGGAATGGCATACCTGTGTTCTGGTATAATCTCTGTCAAGAGCTTGGTACAGTGGAAAGAGAACTGACTTTAGAACCAGAATATCTTGTTTCAAATGCTAGTTCAGATTTCTTATCTGTAGAATGAGGAGATTAGATTAGATAAGATCTCTCTCATATGTATATATAATAATATACTATATATAACAATATAATATATATATAATTTAATTTAATTCTTTTTTGCAGGGCAATGAGGGTTCAGTGACTTGCCCAGGGCCACACAGCTAGTAAGTGTCAAGTATCTGAGGATGGATTTGAACTCAGGTCCTCCTGAATCCAGGGCTGGTGCATTATCTACTGTGCTACCTAGCTGCCCCCAAGGGTGTAATTCTTTAAAGAAGAATTCCTAAGGACCCACATACCAACCATTTCCCCCTGTAACACTAGGTCTAAATCTATGAAGATTATTTTAACCTCCTTATTACAATTAATATTAGTTTTATTGTTATTATTTAGTATAAATAATTTTAAAGCTATAACTGGCATTGGCGAATTATATTGGGGAACTAATTGCCAATTTTTGTCTAGTGCAAAGGTTTGTGAATTTTAAAAATTATAATAATGATATTACAATTTAATTGGTTTCCTTTGTAATCCTATGCATTTTTTTTTAAGTGAGGCAATTGGGGTTAAGTGACTTGCCCAGGGTCACACAGCTAGTAAGTGTCAAGGGTCTGAGGCCGAATTTGAACTCAGGTACTCCTGACTCCAGGGCTAGTGTTCTATCCACTGCGCCACTTAGCTGCCCCCTATGCATTTTATTTTATCCATTTAAAAACATTAATCTGAGAAGAGGTTCATAGACTGCCAGATGAGTCCATGGCACAGAAAAGGTTAATAACCCCTGTTCTGGTAGATCCCAAAAGTAGGGCATCCAATAACCAGTGTACTGTATGCAGACTAAAACCACTCCAGTCGGTCCCTGCAAATGCAAAAAGCCTAATAGTTATCCTAGACAGGGACCCACATGTAACAGTCAGTCAGTTAACAAGTATTTATTAAATTCCTTCTATACTGGGGCAACTAGGAGATGCAGTGGATAGAGCACTGGCCCTGAAGTTCAGAGGACTTGATTTCAAGTCCAGTTTAGACACTTTCTTGCTGTGTGACCCTTGGCAAGTCACTTAAACCCAATTACCTTAAACATTTGCGACCATCTCCAGTCCTCCTGATAATATATCTTGCCACTGGACCCAGATGACTCTGGGGGAGAGAGTGAGGCTGGTGACTTTGCATTGCCTTCCTCACTTAAATCCAATTCATTGCAACTCACGGCATCTGTCATAGTCCTCTTCAAGAAGGAAGGATAAACAACAACGTTAGGCACTGTGCTATGTCCTGAGGACATAAAGAAAAGTAAAAGACAGTTCCTGCTCTTAAGCTGCTGAACTCACAGTTTAATAGAGGAAACAACTTACAAACTACTACAAATATTAGTCAATAGAGAGAAAGCACATGAATTAAGGCAGATTGGGAAAGACTTCTTGTAGAAAGTGAGATTTCAGCTGAGACTTTTTTTGGGCAGGGCAATGAGGGTTAAGTGACTTGCCCAGGGTCACACAGCTAGTAAGTGTTGAGTGTCTGAGGCTGGATTTGAACTCAGGTACTCGTGAATTTAGGGCTGGTGCTTTATCTACTGTGCTACCTAACTGCCCTCAGCTGGGACTTGAAGGAAGTCAGAGAAGCCGGGAGGCAGAGACGGAGGGAGACAATTCGAAAAGCACCAAGTTGGGAGATGAACCAGCAAGGAGGCCAGTATCACTAAACCACAGAGCATGTGGATTGAGGGGGAGAGGAGATACAAGAAGACTGGAAAAGTGGTGATGGGGGAAGATTATGAAGAGTTTTGAATGCCAAATAGATGATTTTATATTTGATCCTGGAGGTCATCGAGAGCCACTAAATTATTGAGTAGGGGAGTGACATCATTTTGTAAAACAAAATAAAATCACTTTGGGGGTTGAATGGAGGATAGGTTGGAGTGGGGAGAGACTTGATACAGGCAGACCAACTAGCAGACTATCACAATAATCTAGGTTTAAGGTGATAGGGGCCTACAGTAGGGCGATGACAGTGTTAGAGGAAAGAAGGGGTATGTACAAAAGCTCTTACAAAGGTAGAAAGGACATGACTGGGGCAGTTAGATGGCACAGTGGAGAGAGCATCAGCCTTGGAGTCAGGCGGACCTGAATTCAAATCTGGCTTCAGACACTTACTTACTTATTGTGTGACCCTGGGCAAGTCACTTAACCCTTATTGCCTCCAACAAAAGAAAAAAAAAAGGACATGATTTGACACCTGGGGAAGCAGTGAGAGAGAGAGAGAGAGAGAGAGAGAGAGAGAGAGAGCACAGAGTCATTGATGACACCTGGGTTGCAAACTTAAGTGACTGGGAGGAGAAGTTAGGAAGAGAAGAGGGTTTGGTAGGAAAGATAAGTTCGGTTTTGGACATATTGAATTTCTGATATCTATAGGACATTCAGTTCAAGATGTCCAATAACTAGCGATGGAAGATTGGAGGTCAGAAGAGAGGTTAGGGCTGGACAAGTAGATCTGAGAATCATCTGCAGAGATGATCATTGAAACCATGATAGCTAATTGAGCTAAGTCAGATAGTACACAGGGAGAAGAGGACCTGGGACAGAACCATCAGGGACACCCATAATTATCAGGCATGATATGGATGATGATCCAGTAAAGGGGGCAGAGAAGGAGAGATGTAATGGTAGGAGAAGATCCAGGAGAGAGCAGTGTCACAAACACTAATGAGAATATCATCTAAGGGAGAATGGAGAGATCAGCAGTGTTAAAGGCTGCAGAGAGACCAAGAAGGATGAGGACTTTGAAAAGGGTGAGGAGGAGGAGGAGAGTTGCAGAGGGCATCTGAGTATGTGAGGAGAGGAGAAGGAAAACAGAGAGTGCTCAGTAAATGGTCTCTTTTTTTTTTTTCAGTGAAATATAAGGCAAGATTCTTGGCTAAGAGTCAACAGAGGGGAAGTTATGAGAGGTTCAAGGAGGGATAAAAAACAGTTTAAAAAAAGTACAGCGGTAAGTGGGATAGTGAATGGATTAAGGATGGTATAAAAAAGATGCCTTGCCACAGTGAGGGCCCAGTTGAGAATCTGTAACATAAATCTGTATTGGACCCACTCAGTATGCTTTCGTATCTGCTTCATAGAGATAATTCCACTTGTAGGAGCTGATGAGGTCACAAAACTAGAGAGGATGCAGAACAAAGGCCTTAGGAAACACCCATAGTTTTGGGTTGGGATATATGGATGTTGTTGTAATTCAGTTGTTTCTGACATGTTTGACTAACTCTTCTTGACCCCATTTGGGGTTTTTTTTGGTAAAGATAACTAGAGTGGTTTGCCATTTCTTTCTCCAGCTCATTTTACATATGAAGAAATTGAGGCAAACAGGGCTAAGTGATTTGCCCAGGGTCATGTAGTTAGCAAGTATATGAGGCTGGATTTGAACTCATGTCTTCCTGACTTGAAGGCCTGTGCTTTATCCACTGCACCACTTAGCTGCCTTGAAGGGCATATGAATGATGATCCAATAAATGAGACTGAGAATAAGCAATTATAAAGATAGGAGAACCAACGGAGTAGTATGAAAACCTAAAGAGGAGAAAGTATTCCAGAGGACAGGCTGGTCAACTGTCAAATGTCCTTTAGACAGCCTGTTACTTCCTGGAAGCTCACCATACTGATGACAGACTGTACAGATAACCAATTGGCTTAGCCTGCCTATAGCTCAAAACTCCTGAGCTCAAGCAATCCTTCAGCCTCAGCTTTCCTAGAAGCAAGGATTATAAGCATATACTACCATGGTGGGCCAGCTACCAAATTTTGTTGATTCTATCTCTATAATATCCTTTATTTTTTAAAAATTTAATTATTAATTTTTTTTTGGTGAGGCAATTGGGGTTAAGTGACTTGTCCAGGGTCATACAGCTAGTAAGTGTCAAGTGTCTAATGCCAGATTTGAACTGAGGTCCTCTTGAATCTAGGGCTGGTGCTTTATCTACTACTCCACCTAGTTGCCCCTGTAATATCCTTTATATCTGCCCCCTTCTCAACTCACACATAGTCAACACCTTGTTAAGGCCTTCACAGTGTAACGATTGGAATAACGCCACCTGCTGGATACTTACTGTAGAGGAGTTCTGCCCATGAAGGGAAGGTCTTTGAGGGCAAGACCAGGAGTCAGGAAGTGACGCGGGCTAGTGGGAGGAGGAAGGAAGAGACTGGCGCTCAGTCTCGCGCTCTTTTCCTCTGGACTCTGGTGGAGAAGGGAGCTAGAAATGTGCTCTCCCTTTAATAGATAGAAATCTAGGCCTTTTTCTCTCTCTTTACCAAATTCTTATTCTCCTTAATAAATGCTTAAAAGTCTAACTCTTGCTAAAGCTTATAATTTATTGGCGACCACTCATTAGATATTTTAGACAGACTAGCTAGAATTTTAGCCCTTAACAACAGCCTCTGGTCTGAACTATTACAAATAGCGTCCTAACCGATTTCCTTTCCTCAGGTCTCACCCCTCCAATCCATCTTCTCTACAGATGCCAAAAGGATATTTCTAAAGTACATACAACCATGCCACTCCCCTGTTCAATAAGCTTTAGTGGCTCCCTATTGCCTGTAGGATCAAATATAAACTCCTTTATTTGGCTTTGTGTGTGTGTGTGTGTGTGTGTGTGTGTGTGTGTGTGTGTGTGTGTGTGTGTGTGTGTGGCATTGAGGGTTAAGTGACTTGCCCAGGGTCACACAGCTAGTGAGTGTTAAGTGTCTGAGGCTGGATTTGAACTCAGGTCCTCCTGAATCCAGGGCCAGTGCTTTATCCACTGAGCCACCTTTATTTGGCTTTTAAAGACTTTTTTATAACCTGACTCCAACCTATTTTCTAGGCTTATGTATTACTCCCTTTCAAGCACCCTTTGGTCTAGCCAAACTGACCTCCTTGCTCTTCCTCATGTGTGTCATTGCATTTTTTTGTCTCCAAGGCTTTGCATAGGCAGTCAGTCCCCATACCTTTAATGTATGCTGTCCTCTATGTACTTCTTCTTCTTCTTTTTAATTTTAAATTTAAAATTTTTGCAGGGCAATGAGGGTTAAGTGACTTGCCCAGGGCCACACAGCTAGTAAGTATCAAGTGTCTGAGGCTGGATTTGAACTCAGGTCCTTCTGAATCCAGTGCCGGTGCTTTATCCACTGTGCCACCTAGCTGCCCCCTCTCCACCTATTTTTTAGAGTCACTATTTTCCTTCAAAGCTCAGATCAAATGCCATTCTAGATGAGGCCTTTCATAATTTTTTTTTTTTTTAGTGAGGCAATTGGGGTTAAGTGACTTGCCCAGGGTCACACAGCTGGTATTAAGTGTCTGAGGCTGGATTTGAACTCAGGTACTCCTGACTCCAGGGCCAGTGCTCTATCTGCTGCGCCATCTAGCTGTGCCATCTAGCTGCCCCCCTTTCATAATCTTTTAAGCTACCAGAACCTCCTCTCACCGAACCAAACCAAACCAAGCCAAACCAAAATTCCTGTATATTTTAATCTGTATTTTGTATTTATTTATGTAAGGAGTAATCAGGGTGCTCTCCATGCATCCATCTGTTCTGGCACAACCCATGGAAGCCTGTGTGGAGCCAAAAATTGGCTCCCATGGCCCACTTCTTGTATTAGCCAGAGGGTCTCTGGCTTACTCTTTTTTTTTTTTTGTGGCTCTTCCTCACTCTTTTTAAAAAAATGAAACTAAATTAAATTAAATTTTTTTTCTGCCTCACTCTTAAAAGACAAAATAGTTTGGGATGATGCAGTAATCCCTCAGTCCCAGCAACTGCAGCAGAGGAAGGATGATGCTTCAAAGAGGACTGGCCACTGGGCTGCCCACTTAGTAGACTTTAAAGGGAAAAGCAACTCTGCCCATGCTCTTTTCTTCCTTTCTCCAGAATATGTGACATAGAATTCTCTCTTGGACTTGTCAGGGAGAGGGAGAGAGGGGCTGTGATTTCTTCTACCCCTCATCCATGGCTGCTGTTCCACAGGAAGCTAGGGTTCAGGTGAATTTTGCCAGGGGCTTCTGGGTAGGCATGTAAAGAGTCAGAGAATTTGAGTGTCTGATCCCACATTTTAAAGGACAGGCTCAGGGCAGGACTGAACCCAGTATCTGTGTAAGCTGGATCTGGGGCCCCTTAGTGGGAAAAGGCGATGGCCCGAGCCCTTCTAAGCCTAGTAGGTCAATTGTTAAACTTATTTGCGTACCTGGCCTCCTCCCTAGAATGTGAACTCAAGTATGGAGACTTTCATTCCTATCTCTATTCCCAGGCCCTGACACAGTACAGATAGCATGTAGACAGCTCTTAATATAAACCTATTGATTGAGTTCACAAAACTCTTCCTATATTTCTCTGAAGTTTGGTACAGTAGTCCATTACAGTTATGTACCACCTTTGTTCAGTCATTCCTAACCAATAGGCACATGCTTTTTTTCCCTCAGTTTTTGATATCCCAAATTGCTGTTATATATATATATATATATATATATATATATATATATATATATATTTGTTTTGTGGGGCAATGGGGGTTAAATGACTTGCCCAGGGTCACACAGTTAGTAAGTGTCAAGTGTCTGAGGCCGGATTCGAAGTCAGGTCCTTCTGAATCCAGGGCTGGTGCTTTATCCACTGTGCTACCTAGCTGCCCCGCTGAATGAATATTTTTTATATACTGGATTCTTTCCTTTTTTCCTTCCTTCCTTCTCACTTTATTGGATATTTCCCCAGTACTGTTATCTCTGGAACAACAAAGTCATTTTAGAAAAGGATACCTTATCTACATTTTTATTTACATCTCCTTGAGAGAGGAGGATATTCCATATCTGTTTGCATGAACTCATTTATAGCCATGCCACAAATAATAGAAGCAGCACAGATGGCATGTAGGTGTAATTTTCAGAATTTCCTTTCTTGCTTTTCTCTCTCTTATCGTCTCTTTTTAAAAGGAGGGATGGAGGAAGGGAGGGAAAGAGAGAGCCCAGAATATTATGGTGACATTCCAGTGGTCTCAGCTCACAACATTAGCTCTTCTTTCTTTCTTTTTCTAGGGGAATGGGGGTTAAGTGACTTGCCCAGGGTCACACAGCTAGTGTCAAGTGTCTGAGGCTGGATTTGAACTTAGGTCCTCCTGAATCCAGGGCCTGTGCTTTATCTACTGAGTTATCTAGCTGCCCCACAGCATTAGCTCAAATCACAGAGTCACAAACTTGGAATGATAAAAGCTTATCTTTGGAATAGAATATGGAGGTCATCTAGTCTAATCTGGATCTGAAATAAAAGCCCCCTCAATAACTTCCCTGACAAAGGGTCATCAGGACTCTGGTTGAAGACTCCCAGTGAGGGGGAGATTTGGAAGGTGGCCAGCAGAGTGCTACAGGTCAGAGCTTGATTTTTTGTTTTGTTGATTGTACAGACTTAAGAAAGTCTTAGTAATGCAAATTAAATTTTAAAATGTGTCCTATCTACATTTTTTTTTTCCTCAGAGAGGGTTGCTAAACATTTACCAGCATACTTCTGTATATAGGCCAACCATTTTATTTAGGAATAGCTCTGATAGGAAGTTTTTCTTTGCAGCAAAATGAAATTTAACTCACTATAATTTCCTTTCTTTTCTTTCTTTCTTTTTTTTTTTTGGTGAGGCAATTGAGGTTAAGTGACTTGCCCAGGGTCACACAGTTAGTAAGTGTTGTGTCTGAGGCCAGATTTGAACTCAGGTCCTCCTGACTCCAGGACCAGTGCTGTATCCACTGCACCACCTAGCTGCTTCTCACTATAACTTCCACCCTTTATTCCTAGTTCTGTCCTCTGGTGCCAAGAAGAATAATTCTAATCCTTCTTCTGATGTAGGAAGCAAAAAGGGGTTAAGAGAAAAACCTAAGACCTAAGCTCTAATTCAGATATGAGTCCTAAAAGGGATTCAGACCATAGTTAATGGATAACTTACAAGTCAGGATGCTAGTTTCTCATAGCCACAGTAATCAGTACCCACAACAGGAACATAAAAGGGGCAGGTCATATAACAATGATAAAGTTAACAGGCTATGGAAATTTAGACTAGAAATAAATGATTGTTTTGAAACTAGCCATGGGAAACAGAAAGAGACATGTGCAGAAAAGGCCAAATTTGTCCCCAGAGTCACCTTATGACGAGTAAACCCCCAAAACACACCTCCACAGAAAAAGATACTTGCTTCAGGGGTTGGCTTAAGACCCCAGGAACTCCAAATTAGGATAGGCTCTCCCCTGTACCTCCCAAAGGTGGAGATTACCATAATAAGATTGATAATCAATTTATCCATACTATAAATATAACTGTCTTTCCTTTCACTATTCAAGAGATACCTTTCCACTATTCTGGTTCTCCTGCTGTGGTCACTCACAGTATTGCAATAAAACTTGGGAAACTGAGTCACTGAGTCTTGTCATTCTTTTGGGATGACTCACGATCAACCCCAGATTCCAGCCCACATCACTTCTATATGAGAATCCTTAAAATACTTGAAAATAGGGCAGCTAGATGGCGCAGTGGATAGAGCACCGGCCCTGGAGTCAGGAGGACCTGAGCTCAAATCCAGCCTCAGACACTTGACGCTTACTATCTGTGTGACCCTGGGCAAGTCACTTAACCCTCATTGCCCTGCAAAAATTAAAAAAAAAAAAGAATATAATAGAATAGTATTAAACTTCAAGGAACAACAAATAAAAGATCAAAGGTTCAGAGGATTGTAGATGTAGAGCTGGAAGGATCCTCCAAAGTCGTCTAGTCAACCTCTTTCCTCCTCCCTTTACGGATGAGGACACTGAGGGCCAGGGAGGTTAAATGATTTTCTGAAGGTCGCACAGATCATAGAGAAGGGAGAATAGGGGAGGGGAGGGACATTTATATAGCATCTACTATGAGCCAGGCACTGTGCTAAGTAATTTACAAATATTATCTCAGTAGCACATTAAACAGTTGGAGAAGTGTTGGTATCACCTTATTGTTGTGAATTGAGGAACCCCAAACCGCCAAGGAATCCAGGGGCAGCTCTGTCTCCCACCTCAGGAATGGGTGTTGCCAAGCATGTTATCAGCATAAGCAATACCAAGGTCTGCAAAATGATATGCAGGATGGGGCAGCTAGGAGGCTCAGTGGATAGAGCACCGGCCCTGGAGTCCGGAGTACCAGAGTTCAAATCAGGCCTCAGACACTTAACAGTTACTAGCTGTGTGACCCTGGGCAAGTCACTTAATCCCAATTGCCTCACTAAAAAAAAAAAAATGATATGCAGGATGTGGATGGATGCTGCATATCCTACTGATACCCCATTATTCAAAGATCCCCTCCCAGTTATCTTGCCCTTCCCTCTCCTTTGTTTTATAAATATACAAAAGACCTGGTCTTTTCTCATTCTAGTGAGACTGTTTTCCACAGTGATCTGTCCCCTGGCCATATATTCCTCTATCTTAATAAATCTTTTTATTTTACAAGATTTGCTGTAAGCCTCCAGTTCTTTGGGCGAGCTAGCCCCACCCCCATCTGGGTCACAAATCCCCCCAAACATTATCAAAGTTTATGCCCACATGTCCTTTCTATTAAACTACAAGTGACCAGTATCATGAGTGGTTATTAGGCAGTTTTGCTTAAATATTTGCAGGGAATGTATTTTGAGGGCAGGGGTAAATTGTTTGGATATTTGTTTCTAGATGGAGCACAGTTATTCAGTTCTTGATGTCTTTTTTAAGAGCAAAGTTATTTTAAAATTTTCATGGATACTTTCATCATTGAAGCTTTGCTATCTGGCCCACTGAAATGCATTTCCTCTCTAATGGCAAGAAATATCTCTGCAGCTTAATGAGATATCTCTCCAGTTTTTTCTTTGTTGAGTCATTTTTCAGTCGTGTCTAATTCTTCATGACCCCATTTGGCGTTTTCTTTTTGTTTTTTGTTTTTTAAATGGGGGTTAAGTGCCTTGCCCAGGGTCACACAGCTAGTAAGTGTCAAGTGTCTGAGGCCAGATTTGAAATCGGGTACTCCTGAATCCAAGGCCAGTGCTTTTATCCACTGCACCACCTAGCTGCCCCTGGGGTTTTCTTGGTAGAGATACAGAAGTGGTTTGGCATTTCCTTTTCCAGCTCATTTTACACATGAGGAACTGAGGCAAACAGGGTTAAGTGACTTGCCCAGTGTTACACAGCTACTAAGTGCCCGAGGCCATATTTGAAGTTACAAAGGAAGAGTCTTCCTGATTCTAAGTTCTATCTACTAAGCTGCCTAGGCCTAGCTGCCCACTTTTATTCAGTAGATGGCTAATAAAATATGCTAAATAAATGATTTATAATTTTTCTTTATGCAGGCACTGAAAAACTAAGTTTGAAATGCTTTGGGTTTGTCATATTCAATCTGATGACATACCTACTTTTGTACTTTGTGAGAGCCATCACCAAACGAGAAGACAGTGTCATTGGGTTTTATTTGGCAAGGTTCTGCTGAGATTATTATTCAGAAATCATATTTTTCCTTCTTGGATGTTTTATGAATGAATGAAAAACATTTATGAGAAAGCAGTTATAATGAAAAAGCACCTACTATGTGCAAAGTACTATGCTAACTGCTGGAGACAGAAATAGTGTGATGATTAAAAATATGAGAGACAGTTTCTGGGTAATGTAATCATTTTATTAATAGACTGGCATATTATTAATAAAATGAAGTCTATTGCCCATCACTCTCAGACCAAAGACCTCTAATGGCAGTGGGGTTACAGTTCATATAACCTTCCAACTCTAGGAGGTCCATCATATAGCAATCAAATCTAATGGGTTAAGAAAAATCAAATATAATTAGTTGACATGATTGGAGGTAGGTTATATTAAAATGAAATCCAGGGATATGTGACTTAGACGACATCAGAGAAGGAATATGGACCCCTTACCCCAAATAGTTTCTATCTACCTGTGGTTGTGTAGGCCAAGTGTCATCAGTTAAATCCTTCAGGTATCTAGACAAAAGAATCTGTCTCCAACCAAGACTCCTTTGTAAGCTTGGGCTGCGTTTGACCCAGATGAATCTTACTTTTCTTTTGTTTTTGTTTGTTTGTTTTTGCAGGGCAATGAGGGTTAAATGACTTGCCCAGGGTCACACAGCTAGTAAGTGTCAAGTGTCTGAGGCCAGATTTGAACTCAGGTCCTCCTGAATCCAGGGCCAGTGCTTTATCCACTGCACCACCTACCCACCCCAGATGAATCTTACTTTCAAGGAGAGAACTTGCCTTTGGAGTGGCAGGGGAGAAAGGACCAAGAAAGAAAAAGATGTCACTCGGTCTCCCAAGGTATTGATTATTAATAATTATTTCTCACAATAGAAAGGTAAGACTGTCTCTTTCAAGGAGTTTACATCATCTTATTTCCATGAATTAAAATCATATTTTTTCCCAATGTTGAACCGTTTGACAATTCCAAAGACGTTTGTTCTAAGAGCTTTCTTTTCTGGGTCTTTGATAGCTGTGGCAAGCAGCACCTGCAGAAGCAATTGACAGGCCTCATCTGGGGGAGGGGGTTGCTTCCTGGGATGATGGATGTTGGAGCCTATCTGGAAGCAGGACTTTGGGTTTGGGGGGGGTACTACAACTCCCAGAACTCCCAGGGTTATCTGCCTGTCAGTGGAAGTTCATAAGCAGTTGGTGATAAGGAATATGGGTTCTTTCTTCCCAGGGATTGCTTCCTTCAGTGATGGCTATGGGTTCTTGATAGAAGCTGGGTTATTGGTTGGGGGTGAGGGGCACTGCTATTCCAATGCTTCTTAGGTTCAGAATCCAGTTTTACTGTTTCCCAGAAGGGTTTCTGGGAAGGGTGTAAAAATATGACAACCTTTCCAGCTTAGAGCCTAAGATTTAGAATCAAAAGATCTTGACTCAAATTTTTTTCTGACACTTATTACCTGTGTCACCATGAAAAAGGCTTTTTTTTTGGGGGGGGGGGGTGCAATGAGGGTTAAGTGACTTGCCCAGAGTCACACAGCTAGTGTCAAGTGTCTGAGGCTGGATTTGAACTCAGGTTCTCCTGAATCCAGGGATGGTGCTTTATCCGCTGTGCCACCTAGCTGCCCCCCAAAAAGTTATTTATCCTCTTTGGAACTCAGTTTCCTTATTTGTAAAAAGGAGCTGGAGGGGCAAGTCACTTAACCCTCGTTGCCCTGTAAAAAAGTGGGGGGGCTGGAGTAGATGATTATTGAGTTCCCTTCAAGCTCTAAATTCATAATCCTGTGGATAGAGCACTAGGCCTGGAACGAGGAAGAGTAGTGGTCCTGAGTTCAAATCTGGCCTCAGACACTAGCTGTGTGACTCTGGGCAACTCACTGAACCCTGTTTGCATCAGTTTCCTCATCTGTAAAATGAGCTGGAGAAGGAAATGGCAAACCACTCCAATATCTTTGTCAAGAAAACCCCAAATGGGGTCATAAAGAATATAACACAGGGGCAGCTAGGTGGCGCAGTGGATAAAAGCACCAGCCCTGGATTCAGGAGTACCTGAGTTCAAATCTGACCTCAGACACTTGACACTTACTAGCTGTGTGACCCTGGGCAAGTCCCTTAACTCCCATTGCCCCGCAAAAAAACAAAACAAGCAAAAAAAAAAAAAAAAGAATATAACGCAACTGAAATGACTAAACAACAACATGGACATCAACCCTAAAGAATAAGTTGAATGTTAGAGGCAATTACTAGATATTTCAAACAAATTTTCAACTGATGGTCATGACCCTGACCTCATCTCTCCATTGTGTTTTGATACAAAAACATATAAAAATCCATTATTTCCAAAGTTTTTTTTGGAACAGGTATGTGTTTTCAGCAGCTAACTAATGTACACCCCCAAAAAGTGAGTGTTAACACCTTGTACAACAATGAAAATGGGTCAACAATAGAGGTAATTAATAGAAATTGTAGGGGAAGCTAGGTGGCACAGTGGAAAGAGCACCGGCCCTGGATTCAGGAGGACCTGAGTTCAAATCTGACCTCAGACCCTTGGCATTTACTAGCTGTGTGGCCCTGGGCAAGTCACTTAACCCTCATTGCCCTGCAAAAACCCCCCAACAAAACAAAATAGAAATTGTGAGCATTTCTAGTACCAAGTCAATTAGATAAACATGCCACCTTTCATTTAGATAGCATTTTCATACTATAGTTGTGCTTTAATTGACAAAAGAAAGATAGTTTTACCCACTATACTTTTCCTGTTCCTTTTTTTCAGTGTTTTTTAATCCAAAAAATATACTTCCCACATCCTCTCTTGCCCACCCCTCCATTGTTTTCTGTCCCATCATCCTTTCCATAGTATGTAGCTTAGTGAGGAGAAAGTTATTGTAAGACACATCTATCAATAAACCACACAATTTCGAGTTTTCATAGGAATGTAGGATCTTCCTTTCCCAATAATTCAGATCAGTTTCTCTTTGGCATGGTATCTACAGAAGTTCCCAAAAATCTTAATGCAATTATAAAGACCACTCTACCCTCTTGTGTATGTGTATGTGTGTATATATAAATACACAAATATATTTACATATATGCAAATATATTTAGTATAACACATGCAAGTTCCCTATAAATTGATACCTATACATTTCAAATTCTAATTAATAACTCATTTTGGCAGTAAGGACCAGAATTATTCTTTTTTTGGATTGAATCTTTGATTTCATTGTCATTGGTATAGAAGATGAAATGCCCTCCTTCAATGCTGATCATCACCTGCCTGTAATTTATAATCTTGCAGAATTGCCTGGGGACCCTGAGAGGTTACACAGTAGGGATGTGTCAGAATCAGAACTTGAAGCCACTTCTCTTTGATTCTGAAGCCAGCTCCCTAGCGAATATCATGCTCTTACATGACCACAATACTCTCTGGTGTTTTTCTGGTATTATTTATTGCCTGCTGCTTTGTGTTTAGCTACAGCAGCAAATGAGGTACTGGAAGGAGAAAGCACTCTAGATGGGGCTGGTGGATCTTTGATAGGACTTGAGAGGGCAGCCTTTCATTGTTAGTTGGGCTCACTATGTTCTAAGTCATTGAAGAGAGAGCAACAGCCCACTCAGAGTTTCTAGTGACCTGCATTCAGCCAAGTAGGCAGCAGAGGGAAAACATTCCTATACTTAATGCCCTATTTGGTGCCAAATAGAAATCTTGGCAAAGCCATCAATTGGATGATGACAGAGAGCTGAATCTCCTACTTCAGCATGTGAAGGGTAAGAGCAGGTGTGGCATGTTGGAAATCTGAAAAGCCCTGCAAGGCAAACCAGTTTCTAGACCTCTGGCATTGATTCCAGTGCAGGACAAGGCATCTTTCAGAACTGCTCAATTTCATTGTGAGCTCTTGATTTGAGGAAGGCTTTTCTTTGTTTTTGGTTTTTTTTTTTAGTGAGGCAGTTGGGGTTAAGTGACTTGCCCAGGGTCGCATAGCTAGTAAGTGTTAAGTGTCCGAGGCTGGATTTGAACTCAGGTCCTCCTGACTCCAGGGCTGGTGTTCTATCCACTGTGCCACCTAGCTGCCCCGGAAGGCTTTTCTATAAAAAAATTAAGGTGGTCATGGCTCAGGACTGGCCTCCTAAGTTTGTTTGTTATCTCCCCTCGTTACCCAGATGACTCAAGACCAGCTGAAGTTTCAAAGAAGACTTAGAGTGGTCTTTCTGGGCTCCCTCTGCCCTCCTTCAAGTCCTTCCCTGCTCAGGAGAGAGGAAAAATGTCACAAATAAGTGAACCTCTCCATCTCCAAATAATGAAAATGCCACCTGAAGGGACTATGAATAATAACACTTTGACATTTATATGGAGTTTTAAGGTTTGCAAAGCCATTATTTCGTCTGATTCTCTCAACACTAGGTGGTAGGGGGTACTATGATACTAATTTTACAGAGGAGGAAACTGGGGCTGAGAAAGGCTAAGTGAGTCATCCAGGATCAAACAGGTACTATTAAGTAGTTCTGAAGCTGGATTATAACCTAAGGTCTTCCTGACTTCAAGGGCATGGAGAGTGGAATTTAGATAAAGTCCATTCAAGGGTTCACATCCTTTCAAAATCCTGCTTTAGGGATTCAGCACATCATGGGTCCAAAAGTTTAGAGCTGGAAAGGATCTTAGAGGTCATCTAGTTCTCCTGGTTTCCTTTCAATACTCTCCCCTCCACCAGTGCCCTCATGCAAACCCCCCTGTAAATCCAGTGACCCATAACAGACCATCACCCAGCCTACTCAGGCATTGCTATATGGCAGACTTGGCCTCCTCTATCAAAACGATCCAGTCCTGTGACCCAGTCCTTCAATTACCTGTTCCCAACTTTCCAAGGAGAAGGTTAAGAAAAACTAAACCATTGCTAATGGCAAATGACTTATTGTAGTTACCTTTTCTGGTGTGTGTGTGTGTGTGTGTGTGTGTGTGTGTGTGTGTGTGTGTGTGTGTGTGTGTAATTCCCAGGAGAACAAAGCCTTCCCACCTAGGAAGACAATGGGTTTGTACTTCTTTCCACCCTAGTGGGGTCCTCTAGTCTGTTACAGACCTCCTCACATTCCCTCAGTGTTCCTCCCAGGAGGTTGAGGGGGCAGGTAAAGTGAGCTCAGGTCTCAGCCTGGGAGGGGAGAAAAGGTGGTGGTGGGGATGGGGGTGGATTATTGAAGGGGAGGGTATGGCCCCTCTTTCAAGCTCCATTGGTAATCTCTTCAACTGGCAAGGAGCTGCCAAAGCCGATTCTGGTCTTGGACCAGCACCTTGCAGGTGTTGCCAGCATGAGAGGCCAGAAGGTGTCGCCACCAGCAACAGCTCAGCAGGTCCCCTACTAAGAACACCGCCACAGGAGCAAAGGGAGCAGTTTACATACATCAGGGTCAGGGCAGTGATGGTCTGAGCCGAGCGCAGTCCACACGTCTGCACTTCCGGGGGAATTGGCAGCTCTGATGCCTGCTTCCACATGGTAGCACCTGCCCTGGGGGGCAGCTCCCCCTCTTCCCTCAGTAATAGTGGAGTGGAGAAGTAGGGGCGGAAGGTGGAGAGCGGAAAGCACCCTGATAACCAGGGTCTGGCCTAGCTGGCTGAAGTCAAGGGCCTGGAAAAGGTAGAGCAGCCGCGGCTGGGAGCAGGCGAGCAGGCGGCTACATAATTGCATGTGCAGCTGCAGGAGTTGTAGCGAGAGCCACGCAGCCACGAGGCCACGTCCCAGGAGCAAGGGGCTGAGCTCTAGGGAAAAGCTCCCCAGCCACTATGGTCACCACCGTCTCCTTCTTCTGGGGACGAAGGATGACTAGACCTCTCTCAGTGGTCAGCAGGGAAATGGTACTGATGGATGCTAGCGAAGAGTGGTGCAAGCAAGTTGCAAGGCTTCAGTACGAGCCAGACCGAGAAGACCCAAAGTGTGGAGAAGAGCAGTGTGGAGAGTGCTCTGTATCCCGAGAAAGGTACCAATAGGACAACCAGGGCCTGGTACGCTGGGACCAAAGCGGCTTTCAGGCGGCAGCCCCGGGGCGTACGGAAATGCCTTCTGCCCAGCAGCTCGGCCGGGGTCTCGCCCAGCGTGAACCCCAGTACCGGCACAATCATGAAGGCGACTGTCAGCATCGCATTTAGGCCGCAGCCGCGCCTGCGCTAGGTCACGTTTGGTGTGAAGGCGGCTGCCTGGAGACCCTTCCTCCCTGAGTCAGAGGTTGCTCTGAAACTTGGGCCCTCAGAGGAGACTCCGCGCTCCCTGGGCCCCGAAGCCTTTTTTCCTGTCCTCTTGTCTGTTGCTCGGAGATGGCAAAGAAATGGGCCGCCTCTCCTTGTGTTCCTCAGCCGCAGCTTGACCCAGGAAAGGCGGCGCTCTTTTCTTTCGCCACCCCCCCCCCCCAACCACAGGGCTACCTGGAATGGCTCTCCTTCCCCATCACTATGGAACAAACGACGGCCGAAATAAAATACTTGTTTTCAGCAATCCCTCCGCTTGGGAGAGTTGGCAGTTTCCCAGGGCGGCTTTGCTCTCTGTAATGTTTTTATGTTACACAAATGAACCTTGAGGACAGACCTAAGGGAAAGCCAACGAAACCTGTGGTAGGTACTAAAGCCGAGACAAAAAAAAAGAGAGAGAGAGAGGTTCATGGGACTTTTGGGGAACAAGTCCTAACCTAATGGGTTTGTATCCTCTAGTTTTCTATTATTTTTGCCTGGTTTTAGAAAAGCATACTTTTAAAAAGTATGTGTTTTTACAAATGCTCGTTCTTGCCTGCCTTGTGTATGTATCTATCCAGCAATTGGTCCAGGAAAATTGCTTTCCTTCTCCATAACTTTCTGCCTGTTCGTTCTTGCCTCCTCACCTCTCCTACTGCTGCTGTTGTTGTTGGGTATTTTTTGCAGGGCAATAAGAGTTAAGTGACTTGTCCAGGGTCACACAGCTAGTAAGTGTCAAGTGTCTGAGGCCAGATTTGAACTCAGCTTTTCCTGAATCCTGGGCCGGTGCTTTATCCACTTTACCACCTAGCTTCCCTCAACTACAGCCTGAAGTCTGGATCCTCTTTGTAATATCTTGGACCAGTGTTTATGAGGAATTTGCATCCAAGAGACTTGTGATGTGCTTTAGAGAGCAGATAATCTAAAGTGTAGACCTTCTGTAATTGGTTCTGGCCTGTTAACCACTCAGTGAATGGCAGGTTCTTTGATTGGCTGTAGTTATAGAACAAGAACCAGAGGTGCCTTCAGAGGCCTTATGCAGCTTTGGTCTTTCTCTTCGTTAGATTTATCTGCTCTAGGTTTGACTGCTGATGACACTGGCTTAGAGATGTTGGGCCTTCTCCCTCTGAGACCAACATGTGGTCCTGTGAATATAGGCCTTGGCTTGTTGCCTCCATATTTGTTCTTTTTCATTTAGGTAAAGGAAGTTGGGAGCTATGACCTTGTGAGTTACAAAATTCCAGGAGAACCAGCTACCTAAGGTCTGGAATTCTAGGAATACATGAATCTGGGAGTCTTGGAATTCAGGTGTTGAGCCCATGGTGGGTTTTACAGCCATCCCAGTATCGATGCTAAGAGGAACAAGGAATGACCTTTGGGACCCAGCCTAGGGGTAGTTGAGATTAAGATTCAACCTGTAGGGGCAGCTAGGTGGTGCAGTGGATAGAGCACTGGCCCTGGAGTCAGGAGTACCTGAGTTCAAATCCAGCCTCAGACACTTAACACTTACTAGCTGTGTGACCCTGGGCAAGTCACTTAACCCCAATTGCCTCACTGAAAAAAAAAAAAAGATTCAACCTAATCGACATTTGGACATGCATATGGTAGAAACCATGTCATGTAAAAACTATACTAAGATAGGTCTTACTGTCCCGAGACCAAAGGGAGAGGGTGTGCCCCTGAGGTGTTGGGGGAAGTATTTATACTTTTGGTATTGCTATTTCTTCAATGCAAATATCCCTTTGTAAAACCTAATTGATGTTAATTGGTTAAATGAAACTGAGGCACAAAGGTGTCTAATAGTGGGAGGGGGAACCATACCCAGAAGGGGGACATATGTTGATGGTATTAACGAAGAGCTGCCCCAGCCTCTTCAGGGATACCCCTAGAATCTGAAGGGGGCAATGAAGGACCTCCCTCTGGGCTACTTGCTATATATACCCTTGCCCCTCCATGTAACATACCCCTCTCCAACTTCTTTAACCCATTCTTCTCTCTTCCTGTTTGTTTCTCTCCCCCCTGTTTTTTTTCCCTTCCTCTATCCCCTTTCAAAGCAGTGTTTATGCCTGCTGCAGTTTTCTCTAGTGAATCGATTTTGACTAATCAGGAGTTCTAAGGCAAGAAAGGAAATGTCACAGATAAACATAGATATTATTTCACATGCCTTTGTAACTCTTCCAGCATGTAATGTAGTACTTTGTGCACGGTAAATGCTTAATACATGATTAATCCTTCCAGGAACGATGTATAGATAGTACTGTTTAACCACACATATTTGGATTAGTTAGGGCCAGGTACTATTTGGGTATACAGAAGTGCAGATAATCTAGACTAACGTGACCAATCCCTTCCCTCACTCTCCTGTAGCTGGCTGATAAAATGGAACTGTGTCTGAGAGTGTAACAAGAAACATGGAGTTCATAGGTTCTCCTTAGAGAGGGAAATAAAGAATTTGGCTTTATCATACACAAAAAGGCAAGAAGTAACATTATCTCATGAAACTCTTGGTCTATCCATTCATAATGTTTTTGATGAGCATAACCAAATAAACTATCATGAAGATAATC
Source organism: Dromiciops gliroides (assembly GCF_019393635.1). Lineage (NCBI taxonomy): Eukaryota > Metazoa > Chordata > Mammalia > Microbiotheria > Microbiotheriidae > Dromiciops > Dromiciops gliroides. The sequence continues at coordinate 147,496,686 of NC_057861.1, read as the reverse complement.
ACCAAGTATGTGTCATCATCCTGGGTGGCATAGTGGATAGGAAGTTAGACTTGGAGTCAGGAAGGCCTAAGTGAAAATTCTGCCTCAGTCACTTACTAGCCTTTGTGTCCCTAGGCAAGTCATTTAACCTCTCAGCCTCAGTTTTCTTATCTGTAAAATGGGCATAATAATAACAGCACCTACCTCCCAGGGTGGTGAGGAACAAGTGAAATAACCCATTTGAAGTGTTTTGTGAATCTTAACAACATAAATGTAGCTGTTAGCATCAGAGAGGGCAAAATGTTTGTTGTTCAGTCTTCTGAGTCTGGTTTGACTCTTTATTCTTATTTTTTGTGTGGGGCAATGAGGGTTAAGTAACTTGCCCAGGGTCACACAACTAGTAAGTGTCAAGTGTCTGAGGTCAGATTTGAACTCAGGTCCTCCTGAATCCAGGGCTGGTGCTTTATCCACTGGGCCACCTAGCTGCCCACTGGTCTGACTATCATCCTATTTGGGGTTTTCTTGGCAAAGATACTGGAGTGGTTTGCCATTTCCTTTTCTAGCTCATTTTACAGATGAGTAAACTTAGGCAGAGTTAAGTGTCTTACCCAGGGTCCCACAGCTAATAAATCTCTGAGGCCAGATTTGAACTCATAAAGAAGAGTCTTCCTGACTCTAGGTCTGCCACTCTATCCACTGTGTCTCCTAGCTGCTTAAGCAAAACACAGTGGAAAGATCTCTGATGCTGGAGTCAGAGAACATGGGTTTAAATCCCACCTGGGGTCCTCCTTACTTGTGTAACCTTGGGCAAATCACCTAATTTCCTTGGGCTTCAGATTTCTCATTTGCAAAATGAGGGTATTACATTAGACAGCCTCTTAGGTCACTCTCAGCTCTAGACCAAAGATCCCGTGAGTCTCAGTTCTTTGCTTTATTATCTTTCCACTTGAGGCAGTAAATATTTGATAACATGAGTGTGTTTTCTTTTTGGATCATGGGAAGTTGGATGAGGGATAAGAATCTTAATGAGAAAGATGAGCTATACAGTATCTAGAGATTTCTGTGAAGGTTTAGGGCGGGGGACATGAGCAAATTTAGGAAATTTCTTATGTATAAATGTATAAATCCAGAGTGGGAAGGGACATTAGAGGCCTTCTAGTTCACCTCCTCTTATTTTATAGATGAGGAAACTAAGGCCTGGCCAGGGAAGTTAAGTGGCTTACCCAAAGTCATACAGGTAGTAAACATCGAAAGGTGGGATTAGAACCCATGCCCATGGGGTAGCTAGATGGCAGAGTGGATAAAGCACCTGCCCTGGATTCAGGAGGACCTGAGTTCGAATCTGGCCTCAGAAACTTGACACTTATTAGCTTTGTGACCCTGGGCAAGTCACTTAACCATCATTGCCCCACCCCCCCAAAATAAATAAAAATAAAGAACCCATGCCCCCAACTACAGAGCCAGTGTTTGTTCTATTGTATCACAGAAGTCAGCAAATGACTTTACATTTTAAACCCTAGACCTAACAGAGATCAAGGTAAGGGGGCAGGTGCTACCATGTTGAAGAAAACTTCCCATACCATCTGCAGCTAGAAGATTAGTTCTTTATATGTGGAGGGCACCCAATGATGCCCCTCTCTACAAGGGATCCCTTGGGGCATCTCTTTACCCCTCTCCTACATATGTTTATTTTTAACATGGGAATTTGTCCTGAGATATATACTTTTTAAGGTTCACAAATATGACATACAGATGCTCAGCATCTTTTTACCCCAATCAAAACTTTTCAAAAGTTATTTTCCAATGTATATTTTAAAATTTCCTGTTGAATTATGATTTTTTTTTTGCAGGGCAATGAGGGTTAAGTGACTTGCTCAGGGTCACACAGCTAGTAAGTGTCAAGTGTCTGAGGCTGGATTTGAACTCAGGTCCTCCTGAATCCAGGGCCAGTGCTTTATCCACTGTGCCACCTAGCTGCCATGAATTATGATTTTTTTCCCCCTTCACTGGGATCATCTTGCCATGAACCAGGCCTCTGACCATTCTCCATCATCTCCACACTGAACTGCCTACACTTTGTGCATTATCCTTATCCTCCCTCCCAGCCTTGGACTCCACCCTTGGGATGCCTGTCTCTGATAGTTGAACTTTCCTCTTATGTTCAAACACCATATAATAGGTACTTTATAGCTGCTTTATCTATCTGGAATTTGTTCTTTTTGGTTAAGGTTTGTCATATACTTTCTCATTAGGATTCTTAGTCTTCTCTTTTACTTGAGGAATAATTTTTGATGATTTAAACATTTTTTCCCACTTAAAAGGGTATCTCACTTTGAGGAGGAAGGAAACATCAAATCTTAGGATGGAAATAAAACACTTTCAGTGAAGAAAATTTAAAAAAAAATTAAACCACAAAATTTTAAGTGGAAAAACCAGGCAAGGTGAAGTAAGGCAACAAGCATTTATTAAGCACTTACTATATGCCAGGCACTGTGTTTGTCCTCAAGGAGCTCACATTCTAATGGGGGAAGACATACACAAAAGAGAGTTGAAAAGTGGGGAAGGGGCAGCTAGGTGGCGCAGTGGATAGAACACCGGCCCTGGTGTCAGGAGGACCTGAGTTCAAATTCAGCCTCAGACACTTAACACTTAGTAGCTGTGTGACCCTGGGCAAGTCACTTAACCCCAATTGCATGTGTCATTTTAGTGCTTATATTACTAAGGCATAATGACTACTTGTGTACTTGTTCTTTGCATTATTGATTTGCTTAGAATAGTTTTAGTCATCATATGAATAAAATATAGGTCAAAATTTTATAGAAATATGGTATAATAGGGGCAGCTAGGTGGCACAATGGATAAAGCACTGGCCCTGGATTCAGGAGGACCTGAGTTCAAATCTGGCCTCAGATAATTGATACTTATTAGCTGTGTGACCCTGGGCAAGTCACTTAACCCCAATTACCTCACCAAAAAAAAAAAAAAAAAGAAATATGGTATAATTAATTGGGTATAAAACCAGGAAGGAGGCAGTTAATTCCAGAAGTCAATCCTAAGCATAGAAATTGAAGGGCATTATCAAAACTTTGAAAGAAACTCTAACAGATTTGAGGAGAATTGAAATGACCACTGATAGGTAGAGTCGGAGAGACCACATGCAGCTGTTTTTCTATAAATTGGCGAGCAGTTGATCATTCCAACATTCTTGACCGATCTGGTCATAGTAAGGGTTAATTCTTGGAAACTGATCATTAACATTTCTTCTTAAGAGGGCTTCGGGAGTTTGAAACCTTAATAAACAGAAAAAATTGTGGATAAATTGAAATGTGTGATCTGGAAAAAAATACTGTGCCCATGGATGGTGGTGTGGGGGGGAATCATCTGCACCACAGGCCTGGATTAGTAGAAAACTTCCCAGGAAAGGCCTCCTGGCCCCACAGAGGCTCAAGCAAGTGACTGAATGACTGACTGCAGCATTGGTTGGAAAATAGAGGTAATCTTCTGGAAAGCATTGAAAGACCAGCTTCTGTACTTGTTCAGAACCCGGAGCATGTGAAGCCATTTGTGGCACTTGTAAAGAATAGAGAAGCAATTTGGATATGGTGAGACACCATGGCAAGTATATGTTGGGGGCAGCTAGGTGGTGCAGTGGATAAAGCGCTGGCCCTGGATTCAGGAGGACTTGAGTTCAAATCTGGTCTCAGACACTTGACACTTACTAGCTGTGTGACCCTGGGCAAGTCACTTAACCCTCATTGCCCTGCAAAAAAAAACCCCAAAAACCAAAACAAACAAGCAAGTATATGTTAAGTTCATATAGTCTCTCTTCAAATCTGGCCTCAGTGTCCCTGGGCAAGTCACTTAACCCTGTTTGCCTCAGTTTCCTCATCTTTAAAATGAGCTGGAGAAGGAAATGGCAAACTATTCCAGCATCTTTGCCAACAAAACCCCAAATGGGGTCCTATGAAGAATTTGACATGACTGAAAAAACAACTTAACAACAGAGACTGATAGCAAGAGTAGCAGTAAAACTTGAGGGAAGAAATAAGATTAGACTAGAACGAGTATGCAAACCATACATTTTTGTTTTTACTTTGTGTCAGGTACTGGGGGGTAAAAGCACAAAGAATGGAACAGTCCTTTTCCAATTAAACTAGCATTTGCCTTCTCTCTCAGTTCCGTCCCCTTTGAAAAACAAAACAAATATGTTTAGCTAAGCAAAATACCTTCCCACATTGGCCATAACCAAAAATTCATGTCTCATTCTGACCATCATGTGTCAGGAGGCGGCTAGCCTTCCTCTATAATTGTGGTTCTTTATTGTTTTTATTGGAATTGGCTTTTTAAATTGTTTGTTTTTACAATCCTCTGCTCACATTACTCTGTATCACTTCAAAGTGTGGTTCAATAACACCTGTCCCACTTCCAAACTTCTTTTTTTTTTTTTTTTTTGGTGAGGCAATTGGGGTTAAGTGACTTGCCCAGGTCACACAGCTAGTAAGTGTTAAGTGTCTGAGGCTGGATTTGAACTCAGGTCCTCCTGAATCCAGGGCCGGTGCTCTATCCACTGTGCCACCTAGCTGCCCCATACTTCCAAACTTCTATTTGTTGTTTCCCTATAGTGTTTTTGTTGTTATCGGTCAATTGTTTTCAGTTGTGTCCGATGTTTCATGACCCCATTTGGGGTTTTCTTGGTAGAGATGCTGCCATTTCCTTTTCCAGCTCATTTTGCAGATAAGGAAACTGAGGCAAACAGGGTTCAGTGAATTGCCCAGAGTCACACAGCTGGTATCTGAGGCCAGATTTGAACTCAGGAAGATGAGTCTTGCTGACTCTATCTACTGTGCCACCTAGTTGCCCTGATTATGTGAAATAATTATAATCTCTTCCCCCAAGCATTATTTTCATTTTTCTTCTCTAATATAGCCTTTTTTTCTTTCCCTGCTTCCTCTTTTTTCATTTTAGGCTCATCAAAATATAACAAAATCATACCCAGGACTCATCTTATTGATTTCTTTATGACTACTGCTGACATTATTGTTACTAGGGGATGCTTCTATTACCCCTACCCTCATTAGGATGTAAACACTTCATCCTTATAAAATCTTTTTGTATTTCTCTTTACTCCCATATCTCAACTCATACTCAGCTCAAATCTTTTCATCAGGAATGCTTAGAAGTCCACCATTTAATTGAAGGTGCATATTTTTCTTGTAGTATTGTCTATTTTGCTGGGCTGTTAATCTCGGTTATAAACATATATTTTTTGCCTTTTGGAATATCTTATTTCCTGCTAGGGATTTTGTATATTGAATCCATTCTTCTTGCATTGTTGGGTGACACCATATTGCCAACTGGTCCAGAATAGAATCCATGATCCAGGTTGAGTGTCCCAGTGCAGCCAGGCTAGCTTGGAGCCCTGGGCACTGAGTCTGTCCTCCTGAGCTTGAGCATCCCTGCAAAGTTGGCCTAATTTGGAGCTCTAGGCACCGATTCTATGATCTCTGAAATCCCTGTTCTGCAGTTCTTTCCGTGGCCATTGGCCCATAGGTTAAATTTGTGATTTGGGTTTGGCAACATAACCCACTGTACCCACTGCAGTTTCTCCTTTAATTTCTTGATCACTACTTGGTCTGGCATTGTTGGAGTAGTTCTGCGGGGAGTTGGACTGTGTTGCTTGTTTTCACTCCACAATCTTGGCAGTGACCCCAATATAACATTGTAATAGAGTGATCTGGGGAACCCCCCCCCAATATCTGTTGGATTGAGGCATTGTTTATGGAACTGAGCATATATCTTTTGGGAAAAGGATATGCTTTGGCCCCTTGCTAGAGGACATGTGAGACCAATAGCTACTCCATGGATCTTGTATATTCCTGTATCCCTGTAACTGGGCCTATGTCAAAGAGGACTGGTGACTAAAACCAGGAAGAGCTTGTGACAATGAAAAATATGGGAGACATAATTCTGATTCATTTAATTATTTGGTTAATGGCCATGTCTCTCAGAGCAAAGACCAGAATGGCAGTGGACTCACAGTTTATGTATCCTTCTAACTGTAGGTGGTGATTCAGGAGGACCTGAGTTCAAATCCAGCCTCAGACACTTGACACTTACTAGCTGTGTGACCCTGGGCAAGTCACTTAACCCTCATTGCCCTGCGCAAAAAAAAAAAAAAAAAAGACAGAGAAAGAATGTAGATCCAATCCAAGCTTGAGTAAAACACAATCATTAGATTAAATTCCTTGAAAGACTGGATGGGCCTGACCAAGATGAGATTCAATGTAATCTTATTTTCAAGGAGAACTGGACCTTGGGGGAAAGGGGGAAGGAGGAAGAAAGGACTAAGAAAGAAGGGGAAAGCTCTGAATCCCCCCAATATATCAGTTATTAATGATTATTTCTTATAAGCTGTTCACTCTGTGGGTGCAAAGAGGTGGGTGATAGGAGAGATATCTCCTCTCCCCCCTCGCCTTCTTGTAATCTCTGGACCAGTCAAACTGGACCTCTCTCTGTTCCTCAGACATATCTGTCTCCCCTCTCTGTCTTTGCACTGGCCACACAATGGATTGAATTGGGTGAGACTGAGAAACTGACAGAGAACCTACTTAAATTGATTAAATGATTAAATAATAAATATTTAGGTACATTATAAGATATATAAAAAGCACTAGCACTTGGGTAGATTGGAATGGCCTCCTCTAGAAAAATGTCTTTGGAGCATTTGAGCTCATACCCATATTGAATTGTTTGCTGCCTTGGGAAGTGGGAAGGGCAGGAATGATAGAGATTGGAACAGAAAAATATGAATAAAAATGTTTCATCTGAAAGAAAAATACAATTTAAAAAACCCAACAAACAGAATTAACAGCTTGCTAAAAGAGGCATAAAAATTACTAAAGAGAACACCTTAAAAACAGAATTGGCCTAATGGTAAGAGGCACAAAAAATCACTGAAGAAAAGAATTCCTTAAAATGCAGAATGGGCCAAATGGAAAAGGAGATAAAAAAACCTCACTAAAGAAAATAATTCCTTAAAAATTAGAATTAGGCAAGTAGAAGCTAATGACTTCATGAGACATCAAAACACAATAAAACAAACACAAGAAAATGAAAAATATTAGAAAATATATAATATTTCATTAGAATGAAAAAAGTGACCTGGAAAATATATCATGGAAAAAGAATTTAAGAATCACTGGACTACCTGAAAACCACGATAAGAAAAACGACATAGATACCATATTTCAAGGAAAACTTCCCTGATATCTTAAATCCAGAGAGTAAAATAAAAATTTTAAGAATCCACTGAATGTCTCCTGAAAGAGATACCTAAGTGAAAACTCCCAGTAATTTTATAGCCAAATTTCAGAGCTCCCAGGTCAAGGAGAAAATATTGTGAGTAGCTGGGAAAAACAATTCAAATCTAGAACCACCATAAATATCACACAAGCTTTAGAGGCTTCTGTTTTAATGGAGCAAATGGCTTGGAAGATGATATTCCAAGAGACATTTTGTCCAAGCCATTCTTGAGCAAGAAAATTTTCCATAACACCCCCAAGTGAAATCTTTTTTTTTTTTTGGTTTTAGAATAGAATTTTATTTTCCAAAATATATGAAAAACAAATTTTAACATCAATTTAAAAAAAAAAAATTGTTCCAACTTCTCTTCCTCCTCTATTCCCACCCCCACCCACTAGAACTCAAGCATTTCAAAATAAATTATACATGAGTAGTCATGGAAAACATTCCCACATTAGCTAGGTTGTGAGAAAAAAACAGTCAAAAAACTCCCAAACCTTCAGACTGAGGAATTGTCAAAGAGAAAAAACATTTTTTTAAAAAATGTGTTTCCAGGGGCAGCTAGGTGGCGCAGCAGACAAAGCACCGGCCCTGGAACCAGGAGCACCCGAGCCCAAATCCGGCCCCACATACCCAACACCCACCAGCCACATGACCCTGGGCAAGCCACCCAACCCCAATTGCCTCACCAAAAAAGAAAAAAAAAAAGAAAAGAAAAGAAAAGAAAATGTGTTTCCAACTATTTCAGATACTATCACTTCTTTCTCTGTAGATGGGTTGCCATTTTCATAGTCCTTCAGGGTTATATTGGACCATTGCCTTGCTGAAAATAACCACATGCTTCCCAGCAGATCATCTTACACTATTGCTGTTATTTTGTATACAGTGCATTTCACTCTGCTTCAGTTCACGTAGGTCTTTCCAGGTTTTTCTAATGGTATCCTGTTCATCATACCCTAAATAATGTACCTTAAACTTGACAAAGAATTTTCTTCGTATTAGTCCAGCAAAGTCATCATAACTATTTCCCTCCATCCTATTCCCTTCCCATGATATTTACTCTATTTTCCATCTTCTTTTAAACTATTCCTCCTCAAAAGTATTTTACTTCTGACTGTCCCCTCCCCTACTCTGCACTCCCTTTTTTTTCACCCTTCCTTTCTTATCCTCTTCCCCTCATACTTTCCTGTAAGGTTAAATAGATTACTCCTCCCAACTGGGTGTGAATGTTATTCCCTCCATGAGCCAACTCTGATGAGTTTAAGGTCTTTGAGCTAATTCTATGTTCCAAGTTTTCTTCCTTCCTCTCTCCTCAACCCTCCCTATGAAATCAAGCAATTCAATATTTCATACTTGTGCCGTTATGCAGAATGTCTTCACCTTCCTTGAAAGTATTTTGCTTTTTACTACTCTCTCCTAGAATCTGCCCTTCCCTCCTTCCCCTCTTCCCCCCCCTTATCTCCCTCCCCTCCCTCAGGGCAAAATATATTACTATACCCACTTGAGTATGTATGTTAGTCCTTCTTTGAGTCAATTCTGATGATATTAAGGTTCAATCACTCCCCAATTCCTTCCCCCTCTTCCCCTCCCCTCCATAAGCTTTTTTCTTGTTTCCTTCATATGAACAACCTCTCCCCAGACCATCTCTCCCCTTCCCCCTCCCCCAGTCTATTTCTCCTACACCTCAACCCTATTTTAAGGATGTCATTATGGGTTAGTTAGGTGGCACAGTGGACAATGCACCAGCCCTGGACCCAGGAGGCCCCAAGCCCAAATCCGGCCCCATACATAAGACACCCCACAAAGAACAAAACATAACTTCCCTTCATATTCAGTTCAGACCTGTGTCCTCTGTATTATCTTCCCATATAGGAATGTTAACAGTTTGATCTTTTAATATCCCTCATGAAGTCTTTTTCCTGTTTATCTTTTTATGCTTCTCCGGGGTGTTGTATTTGAAAGTCAAATTTTCTATTCAGTTCAGGTCTTTTCATAACAAATACCTGAAAGTCTTCTTTCTCCTTGAAGTTCCATGTTTGCCTCTGAAAGAGGATGCTTAGTTTTGCTGGGTACGTGATTTTTGGCTGTAGTCCCAGTTCCTTTGCCCTCTGGAATATCATATTCCATGCCTTCCGGTCCTTTAATGTAGAAGCTGCTAGATCTTGCTTTATCCTTATTGGAGCTCCACAGTATTTAAATTCCTTTTTTCTAGCTGCTTGCAATATTTTCTCCTTGACCTGGGAGTTCTGGAATTTGGCTATAATATTCCTGGAGGTTTTCCTTTTGGGATCTCTTTCAGGAGGTGATCAGTGGATTCTTTCAATTTCTATTTTAGCCTCTGCTTCTAGAATATCAGGGCAATTTTCCCTCACAATCTCTTGGAGGATGGTGTCTAAACTCTTGTTTTGGTCATGGTTTTCAGGTAGTCCAATGATTTTCAAATTATCTCTCCTAGATTTATTTTCTAGGTCAGCTGTTTTTCCAAGGAGATATTTCACATTGCCTTCTATTTTTTTCATTCAATTGGATTTGCTTTACTGTGTCTTGGTTTCTCATAAGCTCACTAGCTTCCATTTGTTCAATCCTAATTCTTAGGCAATTATTTTCAGCAGACAGTTTTTTAATCTCCTTTTCCATTTGGCTTTTCAAACTGTTGACTTTTTTCTCATGACTCTCCTGCATTGCTCTCATTTCTTTTTCCATTCCTTCCTCTCTTTCTCTACATCTTCGTTCTATCTCTCCTACTTTCTCTTCAAAGTCCCTTTTGAGAGCTTCCATGGCCTGAGACCAGTTCATATTTTTCTTGGAAGCTTTGGATGTTGGAGCTTTGACCCTATTATTATCTTCTTCTTCTGAGGATGTATTGTGGTTTACCTTTCCCCCAAAGAAGTTTTCGATGGTCTTCTGCTTTCTCTGCCTGCTCATCCTGGCTTACTGTTTCTTGGCTTTTTACTCCTTAAAGTGTAGCGCTGCTTCCCGGACACACCGTTCGTGCTACAGCGTGGCCCAGGGGGTGATTGGGCTTCTTCTGAGCCTGCCTGGCTTATGAGTAATCACAGCCGCTTTCTCTTTGACCCGGAAACAGAAGTCTGATTGAACTCTGATTCTCTATGGTCGGAAGCTTGGCGTGCTTTTACCCCTCCCCCACTGGGCCACCACTGCTCGATTCAGCCCACTGGTTCAGACCCAGGGCGCTTTGCCCCAACTCCAGCAGATACTGCCTCCACTTCACCCCGGCCTACCTCCGAACCCCCTCACCAGTCCGTGATCGGAGCCTCAGAAGCTGCTGGTGCTGAAGACTCTGATGTGTTGGAAGCACTGTCCCTGGCTGGGTCTGGACTGCGCGCTGAGCTGTTCAGCCTGATCAGTAGGTGATCAGAATCGCCCTCTTTTGCGGAGAAACAGTCTCACTCTGTTCTTATGTGCATTAGGCTGTTCTGGGTTTTGATTTTTACCGCATTATTTGGGCGTGAATGGACGGGTTTATCTGGAGCTTGTGGGAGTCACAGCCTCTCCTCCGCCATCTTGGCTCCGTCCCCCAAGTCTCTTCACTAACTTCTAATACACTTTAATAAATCCTTAAAAGCCTAAACTCTTGGGGCAGCTAGGTGGCACAGTGGATAGAGCACTGGCCCTGGATTCAGGAGGACCTGAGTTCAAATCTGGCCTCAGACACTTAACAATTACTAGCTGTGTGACCCTAGGCAAGTCACTTAACCCCAATTGCCTCACCAAAAAAAAAAAAAAAGCCTAAATTCTTGCTGAATTTATCAGTAAATCTTAGCCAGTTTCTCCCCCACACTGGGGGCAGGTTAGGACTCACATTTAGATTTTAAACATCACACCCCTATAGAATGTAAACTCCTTGACAGCAGGGAGTTTTATTTTTGTCTTTGAGTGCCAGTGCCTAGCACAGTAGTTGGCACATAGTAGGCCCTTAGTAAAAGCTTGTTGACTGACTCATTCCTTCATGTGTCTACCACAAAACCAAGGCAAGGGAACATCACTGGTCTGTGAAACTTAAAGGCAGGAACTTACAGAAAATCTACTAATTGAAGAGTAAGCAGAACTTTTTATTGGAAAGCTAAAGGATTGGGGGCTAGAAGTCATAGCATCCTAAGGCAAGGATTCTAAGGACAGCCAAAGCTGCCAAACTTGCTTCTGATACAGCTGCAACCACCCAGATGCTGACTGTACTAAAGAGGTAAATTCAACTTGGTCCAACAGAAGCTGCTGTCCACTCGTCCACCTTCAGGGAACAAGAAAGGACCATGGACAGAGGTCACCTCAGAACTTGAAAACATTAAGCCTGATTTTATTCTGGTTGTTTATGGGTCCATTAAACCCGGATTCATAGGACCATGAGGAATAACTCACTATGAAGATTTTGAAGATGTATCTTGAAGTAGGAGTATCTTGCTGTGCTATCCCTTCTATCCTAAGTTACCATTGTATTCCAGTCACTCTGTGAAAGACATTTGAGAAAAATATTTTTGTAATCTGTAAAATACCTAAGACTAATTCAAGAACAAGGATTAGTCATATTTGAGCTACAGTAGAGTGATACTAAAGTTTACTAGGGAAGTTGTTGGTATCAGCAAGAGGGTAGACAACATAATTCTGCTATGTCCAGACTCAGCAAATACCTCTGGAGTGCCAGAATTTTTTTGGAACCAAAAGCAGTCTCTGAGTTATTAGCAGAATAGATCAAGCAGCAAGCTGAAACCTAACATCTTAACCATCCAGGAATACTCTGCACAGTGGCATTACAAGAGGATGGGGCAAGTAGTGGTGGAGAACATCAAAAGAATATTGGTTCCACTGTCTCAGAGGTGGATCCAGAGAAATTTGACTTTGGTAACTCTCCAGTGTCTGAAAAATGAAGGATGGATTGGAGATGAGAGAGGCTATTATAATAGGACGGAGCAGCCAGGTGGCAAAGTGGATAGAGTATCAGGCCTGGAGTCAGGAAGACTCATCTTCCCTGAGTTCAAATCTGACCTCAAACACTTACTAGCTGTTTGACCCTGGGCAATTCACTTAGCTCCTTTTGCCTCAGTTTCCTCACATGTTAAATGAGGTGGATAAAGAAATGGTAAACCACTTGAGTATCTTTGCCAAGAAAGCTTCAAACAACTGTACTGCAAAATAATAGTAGGGGTGACAGGTGAAAGACAGCCTAAACTAGAATGATGATCATATAAATGAAGAGAAGGAGAAAAGAAGTATTTCAAAGCATCACATCACTCAGGTCAGACAGTATATACAGAGTTTCACACCTGTAGTCCCTCACCTTGGCCTCCTTTCTTCAGAACTAAGCTTAGTTTTCATAATTACTAAGTATTTGTTTGCATTTTTTCTTTCCATTTTCAATGTTGTCATTGTGCATAGTTTTCCCAGTCCTGCTTATTTAATTTTGCATAATTTCTTTTCTTTTTCTTCTTCTTTTTTTGGCAGGGCAATGAGGGTTAAGTGACTTGCCCAGGGTCACACAGCTAGTAAGTGTCAAGCATCTGAGGCTGGATTTGAACTCAGGTCCTCCTGAATCCAGGGCCAGTGCTTTATCCACTTCACCACCTAGCTGCCCCTCATTTTGTATCATTTCAAAGAAATCTTTCCATGCCACCCATCTATTCTACATAATCATTGTTTCTTATAGCACAGTAATATTCCATCACATTCATGTACCCCAATTTTTTTTGCCATTCCCCGATAGATGGGCTTCTATGTTGTTTTAAGTTCTTTGGTACTACAAAAAGAGCTTTGATAACTGTTTTGCTGTATGAGACTTTTTTATCATTTTCTTGGAGTAAATACCTAAAAATGGGATTTCCAGGTCAAAGGATATGTACTTTCTTAGCTTACTGCCAAATTGCTTTCCAGACTGGTTGAACCAATTCAACTCAGAGCTCCATCAACAGTAGATTGGTGTGCCATCTTTCCACAACCCCTCCAAAATTAGCTACTTCCATATTTGTCATTTCTGACAATTTATTGGATATGAGGCGAAATGTCAGAGTCGTTTTGATTTGCATTTCTCTGTGCTAGCTTTTCTTGTTAATAATTTGCAATTCTTTTCTGGAAACTATTTGTTCATATATTTTAATCACTTATCCTTTGGCTCATCTGTTAGTTTCCTGAAAATGGGCAGTTTCATTTAGACAATGACTAGGAGTTAATATGGTCCACTTGTTTGAAACACATATCTTTGAAATGTGAAAAATCATGTATTTAAAATTCTAGATGAAAGTCAGATTTGTGCCACTTTTATTTTAAGGTGAGAGGAAACTTTGAGGTGAGAAAATGTTTTAGAAAAATCCAATGAATACTGAGAATGGCCCGAAGGAAACCCTGCCATACATAAAAGCCACTTAACTAATACTCTGGAGAAAAAAAAATATTTAAAAATATATGTGAGCTTCTCCCAAGAGGATGTAATAGATTATTTTTGCTCATCTGACAGATGGAAGTGGGTGAACCAATTAACAGGCAATGAGGTAATTAATTTTAAATGAATCTCAATGTAAAGCTTTGACACTTTAATCATAGATACAGCTTTGACATGACCTGAAGAACATAGTATCTTGCTTAGTAAGGTAACCCCAGAGGTGAAGGAAATCCATTTATAATAATTAAACCAGGAAAGTGGTTACAATTTTTTTTTTAAAAAAGAAAAGAAAGCTTCAGCAGGAATGAGACGCAGCATAGTCCAGTAGAAGAAGCACTAGGTTTGGAGTCAGAGGCCCCAGCCTCCGATCTTGCCTCTGATAGTTACTTCTGGGGCATTCCCTTAACCATCTTGGGCCTCTGTTTCCTAATCTGTGAAATGAGAGAGATGGCCGGAATGATGAATGAGGACTTTCATACTCTAGATCTATGATTCCATGAATGAAAATGGCTAATGGAGAGTTGTCATTCTTTCAGAAACCACAACTCTGAGGTTAAGCTATATGGCTTCAGAGCCTAGAATCAGAAAGGGGGGCGGGGAGCGTTCCAGGCTGGAAGACAGCCAGTAAAAAAGGTAGAGACAGAGTTGGGAAATGGAGTGTAGTATTTGGGGAACAGTAGGAAATCAGGGTGGTTGGGTCATAGAATACTGGGAGGGGATGGACATGCCCTTTTCTAGTCTTCTGATCCAACCATCTGTTAATTCAAAATCAGACATGTATGGAATACAAATACATACATTTATCCCATTCATTAACATATACATGGAATGTAATTGTGAGGGGAAATCAATCCTTTTCTCAATAATTCTCGGGAACTCAGCAGCGATGTGACAAAGGCTCTTTTATTTCTTTTTCGTAAGGAGGCACCCTAGTGTGCACCTAATGGGTGCCCCGAAAGGGGGCTCGCAGGCCCTGTTTTATACCCTAACGCGAATGGACCCTCCCCTTTTTCATCATTGGTCCGATTACTTAAGGGTTACAATCTACACACAAAAACTAGCTAATTGGAACACAGTATTCCCATCCCTCTTCCTTATATGGACATGACTCCAGAGCAAACCTTATTGAGACCAGGGCTCCTTGAACCATGTGATTTTGTTAGGCTGAGGGGGAGGAGGGGATCTGAGACCTTTGTCCTACAAACAGGTCAGGAGGAGTATGATTGATTGTTATATCCTCATTGAGATAAGACAACTGCCCGTTTTCTCACAGTAATCAGTTCAATAAGTACAGACATTGCTATTGGAAAAGGTATGTCAATCTACTCTCTTATGACTCTCCTCAACACCTCAGTAAACTTTCCAAATCAAGATACCCTTCCCCAAGCCACTACTCTTCTTTAAGGATTGTCCTCCAAACAGAATCCTTGAGGGCAGTGTGGACTGTCTTTTCTTTTGTATTTGTATCTCCAATTTTTAGTACTGTGAATGTTCATTGTGTTTTTACATGCTTTTATTCATTACTGTACCTTGTCCAATACTCTAGTGCCAACAATTCTCAAAGTGGGATCCCAAGACCCTTTCAAAGGGTCTGCAAGGTCAAAATTATTTTCATGATAATAATAAGACATTACACGCCTATAAAAAAACCCTCCTTCCTTTTCCAATTACATATTTGCACGAGGCTGGATTTTCTTCAAATACTTCAAGCAAAACAACATATTACAACAGATTGAATGCAGAAATAGAGAGGAGAATCCAGCTGTCTTCTATTAAGCCAGACATAAGAAGCTTGCAAAAATACATGAAACAATGCCACTCTTTTTGCTGTATCCTTTTTGTTTTGGAAAAAGTTATTTTGAATTTTTTCATAAAAATATGTTATTTATATTAAAATATAATTGGTTTGTTGTTATTTTAAATTAATAAATATTTTTACAAATGATTGGCTTTAACTTCTAATATGGTAAAATATTGTTAGATATAACCTACATAATAAACAAAAGCTCTTTGTAGTCCTCAATAATTTTTCAAGAGTGTGGGGTCCTGAGAACAAAAAATTGGAGAACTACTTGCAAAAGTGTTTATGAAGGTTCGGGGAGGAGACCCACTGGTAGAGTTCATACCCTAAAGGAAGGAAGTATAGAATGCCTTGAGTGTGTGTCTGTGGCCATGATGGGGACTGGAGATAGATTGCTCCCTGGAGCAGGGAGCATTCCTCTTTAGGTACTGTGGGCCTGGTTTCTAATATCTGCTTCCCCTCCAGATAGAGGGTCCCTCATACATATTAACTCACCCATTTCAGCCTCAAATTTGATATTAGATAGACTTTTCTTATGGGAAGAAAAGCTGATGAGGATTTTCCCCTAGCTTTGGAATGACAGCTCTCTGTGTTTTAAAATGAGGAAACCTGATCAGTTTCTCTTACCCATTTAAATCCTACATTTGGTTGGTAAATACTTCTCCAAAGGAGTGATGTGGTATGTGGTAACCCAGAATCTGCACCAGAGAAGAGAAAGCTCATGCACAAGATTAATGTGTCCAAACTAGACGAGAGGATATTTTTATAGTAAGCTGGCGATGGGTGGAGGGTGCTGTGGTCCTCCAACTCTGTGTCTAAATTGGACAAGGACGTGGCAGCTCCTCTGAGACGGCTTCCCAGCTTTCCCTTTTGTATAAGAAGAGTCTCTTTCTCTGTCTGGCATGTGTTAGAAATGCTGCCTTCCTTTTGAGGCTTTTCAGGAAGATGTTTGGTGGGAAGCAAGGTACTTCTAGATCTATGCTTTGAGCTCTTTGAACACAGTAATTGGTTGAGGAGAATGAGAGTATAGGATTAAAATATTTCCTAATTTCTCAAGGTCTGGGAGGAATGTGGAAAATCCATATTATGGGCTTGGCCCAGATGGATAATTATCTATGAAATTGTAATTAAGGAAACTAGGGAAGACTTCTGGGGCAATAAAAACTAGGTAAGTATGCAGCATGTTGTTGTTCAGTCTTTTTCAATCAAGTCTGACTTTTTGTGACCCCATTCGGGGTTTTCTCGGCAAAGATACTGGAGTGGTTTGCCATTTCCTTCTCCAACCTATTTTATGGATGAGGAAACTGAGGCAAATAGGGTTAAATGACTTGCCCAGGGTCACACAGCTAAGTGTCTGAAGCCAGATTTGAACTCAGGAAGATGAGTCTTCCTGACTCTAGGCCCAGCACTCTATCTACTTTGCCACCTGGTTGCCCTCAGGCATGCAGTATAGTAGCCAAATAATAAGAACATGGGTCACCTTGAGGAGTCTAACCTTCTAAATTGTCTGGCCAGTAGTATAGCCATATAGCCTTGGGTGGTTCTCTGAGTGAGCATCAAAGATGGTCGTAACTTTTCTCTTTGGGGTTAAAAAAAATTTTTTTTGTTGTTGATATCTTTTGTTTTTCTACATCACCTGAATTTTCCCCACTATTCTTCCTTCTCTCTTCAGAGAACCATTGCACATAAACATCTTTATTTAATTAATTAATTTTTATTTATTTGGGGGGGGTAAGACAATTAGGGTTAAGTGACTTGCCCAGGGTCACACAGCTAATAAGTGTCAAGTGTCTGAGGCCGGATTTGAACTCAGGTCCTCCTGAATCCAGGGCCAGTACTCTATCTACTGTGCCATCTAGCTGCCCCTGCACATAAACATCTTTAAAGGAAAAGGAAAAAACTGGCAAAAGTTATCAATAAATTGAAAAAAGTCTGAAAATATACCCAATGTACCATACCCCTGCACCTTCCATCTCAGCAAAAGTGAAGGGCAGGAAGGGGCAGCTAGATGGTGCAGTGGATAGAGCACCGGCCCTGGATTCAGGAGTACCTGAGTTCAAATCCGACCTCAGACACTTAACATTTACTAGCTGTGTGACCCTGGGCAAGTCACTTAACCCCAATTGCCTCACTAAAAAAAAAAAAAAAGATTCAACCTGTAGCAAATCGACATTTGGACATGCATATGGTAGAAACCATGTCATGTAAAAACTATACTAAGTGACAAAAGTGAAGGGCAGGGGTGTTTTACCATAGATCTTTGGAGCCATGCTTGTACTTTATAATTTTCTAATATTTAGTTTTGATTGTTTTGTATTGGTTCTTTCCATTTACATTGTTATAGTCATTGTATATATTGTTTTCTTGAGTCTACTTAATTCATTCTGCATTGTCATGTAAATCTTCCTAAGCTTCTCTGTTTTCATCATATTTGCCATTTCTTACAGCACAGGAACATTCTATTACATTATGTATCACAATTTATTTAACCATTCCCCAATAAATGGACATCTACTTTGTTACCAGTTCTTTGCTAACACAGAAAGTGCTGCTATTAATGCTGTATTTGAAGTTTTCTTCTTATCAATGACCTCGTCGGGGTATGAGCCTGGGAATGAAATCTTTGGATCAAATCCCCTTGGGATTTTACATATGAACATTAATTAGCTTAATATTATAGGAGGTTAGGGATAGCCTTCTAATACTCAAAGATCCTAACCAGAGGAAAAGGCCTTAATTTAATTTTTTTTTAATTAATTTTTTTGGTGAGGCAATTGGGGTTAAGTGACTTGTCTAGGGTCACATGGCTAGTAAGTGTTAAGTGTTTGAGGCCACATTTGAACTCAGGTCCTCCTGACTCCAGGGCTGGTGCTCTGTCCACTGCGCCACCTAGCTGCCCCCTTAATTATTAATATACCTTTGTATAAATGTGTGTCATCAATTCTACAGTAAGCAATATCAATTCATCCTCATTTCTCAGTGAGGAAAGAATTGCACTTTCATTTCAAAAGTTACAAAGTTCTGAGATGCAAAAATAATCTCATACACATAACAAGGAAGGGTCAGAAAAACCACAAACCAGACACTCTGAAATGAATCATGACAGTCATAGTGTAAGGAGCCCTACAACCCTGGGTGTGTGTGGGAAGGGTTCTGGTCTTTCTAAAAGATTTGTGGCAAAATGTCTTTGGGAGTTACACTGAAAGGGAGATGAAACAAGGAACAGATGTCCCATCAGATGAGGATGACCTCTGAAGCCAGTAACTGGAAGCAGAGAGAAGCTCTGCAACTTTGTGCCCAATGGAGCTTTGCTTAGCAGCAGTTGGCATCAACTGTGACATTAGTAGAGTCCCATCTATCAGTGTCCATGCTCACCATGAGAGGAATAATTATTTTTCTCTCATGTTAATAGCTAATTATTAAAACTGGGGAAACAAAAGTTTTTCCCCCCTCCCTGTCCTGTTTCCTTGTTCAATCTCTCAAGGTGAGGGCTGAAAGAAGATAGAATTACTATTCTCCTCATTCTGGGTACTGCTATTCCACCCAACTATCTCAGCCTTCGTTTGGGGATATAGATTCTTTGTCTAGATTTCCTGAGGCTGGAGGTAGTCTGGGTATGGAGATAGTCTCTGTCTAAGAGTGACATGATATCACTCTCAACCCCTCAATGGAGTGAGCTCACTTAGAAATTTTATCTATCCTTCCCTCTCTCCCCTCCCTCCTCCCTGAAGTGGTAAGCAATCAGATGTGGGTTGTACATGCACATTACTATATTAGTCACTCTCATTAATTGTTAACTAGTTAGAGTTGATTACCACCTTCAAGAACACTCCTCTTCTAAAAGAGCATATAAGCCATGAACTCACAGCTATGATGGTCTTTGGTCTAAGAGAGAGATGGCCAAATGACCGTTCTTTTATTAAATTGCTGATGTTATTAATAGAATGACTAAATTACCCAGAAATGTCAAACTTTTTTAAAGGTCACAACCAGCAGAAGGAAGGAAGGAAAGAGGGAAAGTAAAGGAACATGCGTTTATGTAGAATCTTTCATATGCCAGACACTGTTAAGGGCTTTACAAATATTATTTCATTTGATTCTCACCATAACCCTTGGAGGGAGGTGCTATCATTATCTCCATTTTACAGTTGAGGAAACTGAGGTAGACAGTGGTTAAGTGTGACTTGTCTAGGATCACAAAGCTAGTATCTGAGGCTACATTTCAATTCAGGTCTTCCTGACTCCAGACCCAACAGTCCATGTATTGCACCACCTAGCTCTCTCCCATCAGGAAGCAACTCAAAGCAGAGACTACACTCAATGTCCCACACTCCCAGCAGAAACTACACGTCTGGTAAACCAATATATCCTAAAGGGTATATGGTAGCAGAGACTACATGCCTTTTTTGGGTATGTCATAGTGGGTATTCTTTCATTTATGGGTTAAATTAGATGACAAATGAAGTACCTTCCAACTCTCAGATTCTGTGATTGTGTGACTGCATGATGCATGATGCCAGTGGGGAACGGGAACAGGCTCAGCCGAAAAGCAGTTAGTCAACAGACATTTATTAAGGTCCTACTATGTGCCAGGCACTGTGTAGGGATACAAAGAGAGGCAAAAGATAGCACTTACCCTCAAGGAGCTTGCAATTAAATGTCAGCATGATGACATCACTAGATGCTGAAATTGTGCCTTGCCTCTTTACTATCTGCCCTGGCCATGGATACTCCCTGCATGTGCCCCTCCATGCATGTGCCCTGACCTGCTCTGTTCTTTGCTCATATGCCTCTCTAAGTATGTCTATTCCTTCCAATGATGGTGTGTATGTTTATAAGAGAGTGTGTACCACTTTCTTCCTATGATATTTCATTAAAAAACCTTTGCTTTCAGGGCAGCTAGGTGGCACCGTGGATAGAGCACCGGCCTTGAATTCAGGAGGACCTGAGTTCAAATCTGGCCTCAGACACTTGACACTTACTAGCTGTGTGACCCTGGGCAAGTCACTTAACCCCGATTGCCTCACAAAAACAAATAAACAAACAAATAAAACCTTTGCTTTGAAGTAATTGTGTCCTCTGGCTGTCTAGAAAAGTAAACATATCAGGAGTGGCTCTTGAGATAGTTTTGAACACAATGCTTGGCATATAGTAGGCATTTTTTTTTTATTGAGGCAATTGGGGTTAAGTGACTTGCCCAGGGTCACACAGCTAGTAAGTGTCAAGTGTCTGAGGCCAGATTTGAACTCAGGTACTCCTGACTCCAGGGCCGGTGCTCTATCCACTGCGCCATCTAGCTGCCCCCTTATAGTAGGCATTTAATATATGTTTGTTGATTGATTAAGCAAATTCAGATCCACAGAGTACCTTGAATCTGATATAGCCTTGTTTGGGGGACTCACATGTGAGCTGTCATATAATATATGATATTATATATATCCATATATATAGATGTGTGTATTTGTTAAATTCCCTTATTATCTTATAACATTTTTGCTGATTTTATTCATTCTGTTTTGCTACTGTGAACATTTCCTACTTTATACATTTTAAAAATCTTAAGCTAGATCTTCCTTTAACTGGACATATTCACTATGTCTTTCTCCTTACATTCTTCTTTCTCCTCGTAATTGTGCTCGTGTTTCCTCTGATTGGCCCCATGTGATGCTATACAGATAGCCTTGACTCTCTTCTATGCAACCATGATTTTTATCAGGTTATCATGTGCCAATTTATTTTTGGTTCATTTCATGATAATGGAAATAAATCTGTAATGGGGAAATACCATGAAATAATATCTTTTGTAATTAAAGTTTAAAGCTTATTATGAACATTTCCTAAGACTTGTAACCAAAGCATAAAAAGATGTTGGTTTTTCCATTTTTCATGTGATCACTCTTTTTAGTATTTAGTGAATTATTTTTTATTTGTTTTCCAAACATAAAAAAAAACCCAAGTCTAAAATTATGCCAGGAAGAAGAACAGCTCACATTTATATGTCTTTAGAGATTATGAAGAAATTTTCTTACAACATGAAGAAGAGGAACAACAGGAAAGCTGAAAAGGATCAAAGCCACAAGTAGCCTATCTCATGTACCAGCTGCACCTGCCACGTGTCTAAGGACAGGGCAACCAAGAAGCTTGTCACACACAATATCATGGAAGCTGAGACTGGCAAGGACATCTCCAATGCCACATGTGTACTGCCCAAGCTGCATGTGAAACCACATTACTGTGTGAGCACCCTGATAAGGACTCAATCCATTAGTGCAAATGAGGATTGAAGAGTGAGCCCCAGAGCTGATATGTGCTATAACCCATTCTATCCCTACATAAAGTTCACTCTGAAGCCAGAGAGGCATGAGTTCAAAATCCTTTCTTAGACATTTACTAGCTGTGTGACTTTGGGCAAGTCACTTACTCTCCCTCAGCCCAGTTTTCTCATCTGTAAAATGGGGTAAAAATATCACCTACCTCCCAGCAATGTTGTGAGAGTCAAATGAGATAACATATGTAAAATATTTTGCAGCCTGAAAGCATTATATGAGCTAGTTATTAACATATTTATTAAAATTATTGTTATATAATCTATATCTCATATCTGGGACATCATAGATGTGGGTAAAAGGGTCTTTTAAATCTTGTATAAGAGCTCAAGGTAGCAATGTGTTTATTGGGTAGAGGACAATTTTAATTTCACAACATGGAAAATATAGAGAATGTAAAGGGCTTACAGGGCTTCATAGGGAATGTAGAAAACATATAAAGGACTCTCAGAAGTCCATAAACAGTTAGTATAATACTTTTCTCTCTCCAGTAAGTTGTAATGTTCATTAGCTCCTAAAATCTCCAAAGGGCTTGTATTCTTCTGGAAACTATCAGACCTACTCTAAGTACCTTATAGTAATAAAAGATAGCAAAGTCCAGATCTCTTAAGAGTTCCCTTCATTTTGTAGCTTTAGTTGTCCCTTGACACATCTCCTTCCAGTTCTGCAAGCCATATCTCTCTCCAATATGCACACTATCCAGGAAAGTCCCCTTTTCTAGGTAGAAGGCAGGATCCCCAAGCTCTCAAACCTGGGGCTATTTTTGAGGCAATACCCAAGGTTGGCAGTCTCAAGACATAACCTCTTACCTAGCAAGAAAGCAATAATCTCAAACTTTGTCACAGCCCTCAGGAAGTCTCTCTGTTTGACCATGTATGTAGTAGCTCTCTTCTCCATAATTACTATGTGGTTGATGGTTTGGAGGATCAATTTGCAAGATATTTCAGAGGGGATGCTTCAAACAGTATGAATATGATTCTCCTCTCTTTAAAATCATGAAAATAGCTTATGTACTTAAAAGTTACCTATTTTAAAATATAAATAGGTAAATATATGGTTTTAACAGAATTCCACCTAGATGTTGTTTATTTATTTATTTATTTATTTATTCATTCATTTATTTATTTATTTTTAGTGAGGCAGTTGGGGTTAAGTGACTTGCCCAGGGTCACACAGCTAGTAAGTGTTATGTGTCTGAGGCCGGATTTGAACTCAGGTACTCCTGACTCCAGGGCCAGTGCTCTATCCACTGCGCCACCTAGCTGCCCTTCTGGATATTGTTTTTACCTTTGGTGTCATAAAATATCAGTGGAATGAATATTGTAAGAAAAAAATGCTCTCCTCTTCTCATTATCAAGTGTGTAGATCTGGTTGCCTCTGATTGTAAGTATTCTATGAGCTTTGGTACAACCATGCATGAGCACACAGGGAAGGGCTCAGAAAATACTAAAGATGTAGCTATTGCAGAACCCAAGACAGCATATTACTGACTGAGCCCTTTACTATGTGTAATATAGGTCACTACAGGAGACTCTCCCTGGGGATACACACAACACAGGAAAACACAGATATACAGAGAAGATCACCCAGCTAATTAAACTCCCCAGAACTCCGATGTTGTGCCACACAGAGTTCTTAACTGCAATCTTTCTGCTCCACAGAGCAATCACCCTGCCTTTTGGTTTGTGGTTACATGAAGCACATGTATGATCAGAAAAGGGCATGGGCTAGACTAGTAGGTAGGAGGGAGGGATAACCAATGGGCAGCCCAAGTGATATATTCATATCCACAAGACATTAGAAGAGGCAGAAAAGGAAGCATTGCATGATGGAATCAGAGACTTAGAGCTGGAAAGGACCTTAGGTGGTATCTACTCCAAACCCAATTTTGCCATATTTGTTTCCTAGTTGTCTTCATTGCTCATTCTCCCCTTTCTCTCTACCTTTTCTGTTTTGCTGGTATCCTCTAGTCCAAGGGTTTTCCACCTTTTCTTTTCTTTTTTTTTTTTTTTGCGGGGCAATGGGTGTTAAGTGACTTGCCCAGGGTCACACAGCTAGTGTCAAGTGTCCAAGGCTGGATTTGAACTCAGGTCCTCTTGAATCCAGGGCCGGTACTTAATCCACTGTGCCACCTAGCCGCCCCCTTTTCCACCTTTTCTGAGTCACAAACCCCTATGCTCATCTGATGAAACCTAGGTAGGGACCTCTTCTCAGGATAATGTTTTAAATTACTGAAAGAAATGCTTAATTTCAGTTAGTGAAAATAAAGACATAATTTTTTTTCTAACCCCAACTTAAAGACCAGCAGCTGTTGTGATCTGATGGTCCTTCTATGCAGTGATATACTTTTTTTAAATGGGTGAAAAAAGGATGCTGATGGCTACATTAACAAAGGGATCAATAACAGAAGAAAGGACTGATAGTCCCTTAGAGACACTATCTGGAAAAAGCTCTAGCAGTAAAACCCCTGACCTCATATATCTTCATACAAATGTACAAAGTATAGGTAATAAATAGAAGGGACTGAGAAAGGAGGGAAATTTTACCAAGGAGAGAAATGTATCACTGAGACTTGATGGGCCAGACTGGGGACTGGAATATGACTGTGGTTTATACCTTATTCAAAAGAAGTAGAATAGATTAAACTGAAGTACCCCTAAATCTTTTATAAAGCATGCTTCTGTGATGAAATCAGGAACTCAAGGGCAGAAGTATTGCAAAGAGCATTTGGGTGAAGATAAGTGGAAGTAGAGAGAGAAGTAATATTATTGTTTGTGGGGGTGGGGGTAGGGGTGGTACACTATATACCACCAGGTACACTATGTACCAGGAGAAATTAGATGAAAAGTTTGGAAAACAGATACAAAACCTGGCTTGAAAGTATGATACTGTAGTGATAGGGAACTTCAACAAAATGGACATTGCCTGGGTAAAACTCGGCCCAAAGCACAGTAGGTGATAAATTTATGACTTGTATTCCTTCCTGGAATATACTCAGGACCTCTTCTATTGTGGTTCAGGTCTTTAACCTGGAAATTCACTGCAGTCCCAGAATTCACACATTGGGAAGTTCCTTCTCCCTCCTTGGACCACTCCTCCCATAACCTCCATTTCAGGAGAGAACTCAAGTCAGCCATGTGTCTTTCCTCTCCAGGCTGCATTCTGAACTTTCTCTACCATATCTATGAACCAGAGACCTTTGTCCCTCCCCACAGTCTCCTTCAACTTCCTTTAATCTGCTGTCTTCCTTCATTAGTATGTAAGGATGGATGGGTTCGGGTAGTATGTAGTACGGGTTCCTTGCTTCTCAAGTCTGGGCTATACCTGCTACACCTGTCTAGATTCAGGAATGCCCAGATTGCTGTGGCTTATACTCCTTGGCCAGATCAGAGACATCATATTCTACATTTAGAACAGAAAAGAATGAAAAAAAAGGCCAAAGACCTAGGTCTGATTCTAGGTACCACATGGATTCAGTAGAGGAAGAAGGAGTCCCTAAGGATCTCTCTCCCTTATTTCATGGTCTCACTGGCTGTCAGTGGACTCATCTTGCTCCCTCAGACACAAATGCAACAAAAGCTATGGCTGGTGCTGACTCAGGTCCTCAAGAGTTCTGTCTCCATAGCCAGTAGTAAGTCAACAAGAATGTCCACACATGCTGGAGTTCTCTACTCTCCTGGAAGCAACTTCCTAGGGCCTTCCATGTAGATAACACCATCTTAGGAGGTATGGCCTAGAATGCTATTATGCAGAATAGGGAGTACAGGCCCAGGCCTAGGAAGCAAGAAAAGATGCAGGGAGAGTGGCTGACTCAGAAATCAGTGGTTGGTCCACCAAATAAATATTACTTAAGGCTGTAAGTGTTAGGCAGAGGTGGGGTATTCAAACCCTCCAAAATAAAAGACTGCTTTTAGGAGCCACTTAACTGAAAAAAATTTTTTTTTGTCTTTCTAATTGCTCACAGATTCCTTTGGTTCTGAATTCTCTAACTCTACCAAGTAGCTTAATAACTCATCTGAGCATTCTGGATTTCAGTACTTGTAGATACTTTAGTAACTGACCAGACTAGGATCTCTTAGTATTATTCCTGCTTTCCTCCCAAATTGGATCTTTTTTATCCTCTTCCAGAAGAGGATTCCCATTCCACTCTACCAATGGTGCCCTTAATTATTGGCTCTGGGTGAGTCACTAACCACTACATAGAATGTGACAAGGGCAAAGAAGGGACCCAGACAGAATGCTACCAAAAAAATATAAGGAAGGAAGATGTTGCTTTTAGATGAAGGAAACAAGGAAGGCTTCCTGGAAGTGGCACATGAGCTGACCCTTAAAAGAAGATGATTTCAAAAAGGTATGAAAATGCTCAAGGAGGGGCTGCTTGTAAACTTCATGAATCTCGGGAGATACCTGAGACCAGATGAAATTAAAGAATAGCTCGTAGGTCCAAAGTAAGTAAACTGGTGATAGAAATTCTAGTAAGCATCTGAAAAGGTTACCAATGCCACATTATTTGCCATGGTTGGCTTTCTTGCTTTTTTCCCCTTGCAAGCTCATGGATCAAGAGTTTCAGAACAAGAAAGAACCCTAGAAGTCATCTCATGCCACTCCCCTCATTTTTTAGATTAGGAATTGAGGTGCAGAGAAATCAGGTCACCTGCCTAGGGTCATGAAGGTGATGTTCTTATCTCTAAACTTTCATGACCTTTTTTTTTTAGCCCCAAGTACGTAGGCATACTTCACAAACTTTTTAATGAATCTAGTCTTGAATGATTCACTTTCTTATTAAATTGGGTGTTGGCAAATCTGTCACAACATACATAAATGCTATTCTATATAAGTTATTATAGCCATCTTGCCTTCTTTTTGTATTTTCTACCAATATGCCACAATTTCCTTCTCCCACTCCGTGTGTGAATGTGATCATTATATTTTCCTTTCTCTTATGTGTGTTTTTTTTTTTTCCAGGAGTGAAAGCACAAAAGGCTTTCTTCAGTTACTCATACTTCAATAGTTAATGGGTCTGAAATCTAATAGATGTGAGTACTCTTCCTATAGGTTCAGGTCCAAAAACCCCTGTGCATATAGATTCAGAGCTGGAAGGAACCTCAGAAGGCCTCTAGTGCAGCCCCCTCACTTTACAGAAGAAGAAACGGAGACTCAGAGAGCTGGAATGATTTGCCTTCTCATCGTTTGTGAACCATGTCCATGCACGTTTTTCTACAGAGGACCCATCCATCATGATGGAAGACTTTCTCTAGGTGGTTTGCTCTTCCTGGGTACTAGGGGAGCCCTCTGGCTCTCCATCTATTGTCCCACACTCCACATGCGTGGCTTTTTGCTCAGACATTTCTTCAGTGAGAATGCTGCTTCTTGAGTGTTAGTCATCCTGGGAAATAGGCTGGATGCATCTAGCTTGTGCCCATCATCCATTTCTCTACTGCTTTTTGTTTCACTCACAAATTTAATTTTTCAGAATTGAGAAATCAATATTTCACCTAGTTATGTTAAGCTGCTCTTAATCCTATTTTAACCTAATAGGAATAAACAAATGAATGAATCAATCAACAAGTATTTCTTAAACGCCAAGTGTTAGCTGGGGGAGACAATATATACATAGATTAATGTATAAAGAATAAATCCAAGATACATATAAGGTAGCTAAATGCAAGTAAAATTGAGAGGGAAGGCACCTGTTGTTAGGGGAGTTCAGGAAAGGCTTTGTGTAGAAAGTGGTGCTTGAGCTGAGACTTGAAGAAGTAAGAGATTCTAGGTGACAAAGGTGAAGGGGAATACATTTCAAACATTGGGATGTCCAGTACAAAAGCATGGAGACAGGAGATGGCATATCGTATGTGAGGAGCAAAGAGAGGCCAGTCTGGCTCGACTTTAGATTGTAGAAAAGGGAGTAATATATAATGTGGCTAGACTGGTTCATATAGGACTTTAAAGGCCCAACAGAGGAGTTTATAGTTTGTAACAGAAATAATGGAGAGCCACTAGAGTTTGTTGAGTAGGGCAGTGACATGGTCAGACCTATGCTTTAGGCAAATCACTTTGCTGGTCGTATGGAGGATGGATTGGAGACTTGAGACAGGGAGACCAGTTAGGAGGCAACTGCAATAGTCCAGGTGAAAGGTGATGAGGGACTAGAGTCAATGGAGAGAACAGGGTGTGTGCAGATGTTGGGAAGATGAAAATAAGACTAGCCTCTACCTTACCCTATCCCAGGCATTTTTATTTTGAAACCTAAACCTGGGGCAGGGATGATTAGGAATGTATGATTCTGTTAAGTTTTACCATACAAAATGTGATCTTACAGCTTTTCATCATTACTTGTTTGATATTTATACATGTTACTGAGAGAAATTATTAATAAATATCAAATTATTGGAGAGATCTCTGACCTTGCCCCAAAATTTACTCTACCTAGACCATCTTATTTAGATGGAGTTGTTGTCCCACCCAAGTAGAAAAATTTTACAGAGATTGTATTCATTGTGTTTTATTCAGCCAAGTCTGAGTGGAGGTGGACCCCCTTCTGTCTAGATTGCCCTAGGTGGGGGTAGTCTGGATAAGAGATAAATCTCTTTGTCCAAGACTGAGTTATCAGAGTCATGTCCCTTATCCCCTCATTATAATAAGCTCCCCTTTCATTATAATATTCATTCTTGGAATTGTTAACCAATCAGAGTTGATTGCCACCCTCAGAAATACCTGCTCTTCCAAGGGCACATAAGCATTGAGTGAGTTCTATGAGGAGTCCTTGACTTTTGTGAGTGCCACTAACCCTTTTTATTAATTATCCACTAGCATAATTAATAACATGATTAATTCCCCAGAAACTATGTCTCTCAAACTTTTTATATGTCACACTACACGTAGGGTACTAACAACCAGGTCACCAACCACAGTCCCTATTCCTATTCTACCCTCCTGCCCTCCACACACAGGCTCCATGTAAATGGCTATGGTGCTCAAGCTCTGTGCCTCATGCCCACGCAAGCATTTTCTTGCTAAGTTCCAGAAGGCACTACCAAAACTCTCCAGCTCCATTTTCAGTTGCTTATCCTTATTGCTTATTCATTGAAACCACTCTCCTTCCATAATAAATGTGCTTTTAGCACTTATAGCAGCCTCCAGACGGCTCCAGCAAATGGCATACACCAGCGTGGTGGCAGCTTCCTGATCATTTTTCCCCATTGGAAACTGTGGTGATAGGAGATGAGGAGAAAATGATCTTATGGAATGGGGACACTTTTGTTTCTCCTTTTCCCTTTTAGCCCTAGAACATTGCAAACTTCTTTTTAAAAAAAAATAAACATTTAAAAAATTTTGTTGTTGTTGTTTTGGTTTTTTGCGGGGCAATGAGGGTTAAATGACTTGTCCAGGGTCACACAGCTAGTAAGAGTCAAGTGTCTGAGGCCAGATTTAAACTCAGGTCCTCCTGAAACCAGGGCTGGTGCTTTATCCACTGTGCTACCTAGCTGCCCCCTAAATAAACACTTTTATTTATAGTTTTGGGTTCCAATTTTTATCCTTCTTTCCCTCCCTCCCCTTCCCCCTCCCTGAGGTGGCAAACAATCATATATGGTTATACACATTGCAAACTTCTGACGTTATCTGGAAGGGGATGATATGAAGTTCAATGCATATCTCACCTTCAAAGTCCCACCCTTCATTCTGGTCTCCCTTACCCTGGGGAGATAAATTTGGGTGTGGCTGCGGCCTTTGTGTCCTGAAGAGAGATTCGTAGCCACCCCTCACCCAGTTCCTCCAGTGGAGGATGGTCCTCCCTCACTAAAGGAACTTTCCACAGGCAGATGGTTCACCCCCATCAGTCCTCTATAAAAGTACCTTCCAGTCTCCTGCTCAAGGAGATTAGTACCTCTGAGCCACGTGCTTTGTGCCTATCTCCCCATGAGAAGTCCAAGGACACATATATATATATGTGTCATGGAGTGCATGGTTTCCCTTCCCTCCCCCCTTCCCTTCCCTTGCTCCTAAATAAACTACCACCTTATTCTAACTACTTTTGTGTGCAAGAGGGTGTAATTCTTTAAAGAGAAATTCCTAAGAACCCCTAACCCAAACCTGTACCCCACTTCCCCCATTGCATATGTATGTATGTATGTATATGTATATATGTGTATCTGTGTGTATATGCATATGCCAGTTTAGAAGCACCTATAAATCAAATGTTGATAATATTTGTAAAGTGCTTAGCTCAGTGCCTAGCACATAGCAGGTGCTCTATAAATCTTTATTCCCTTTCCTTCCCCTATAAAAGTTTTAGTGTCTGTGGACATAGAAGTTAGCCAATAAGTCAACAAGCATTGATTAAGTGTGTACAAAGTGCTGGGCATTGTGCTAAATGAGAATACAAATACAAGCAAAAGGAAAGTCAGTCCCTGGACTCAGCGAGTTTATATTCTAGAGGAGAAGACAACATACAATAGGTAGAGCTCTAATTCTCACAAGGATGAGGTAGAGAAGATACTCTCCAATGGTGGCAAAGTCCAGAGAGTCAGAAGTAGAACTGGGAGAGGAATGAAGGAGGGCTAGTGTGGGCTCTTCCTCAAAATAAAGGTTACAGGAGAGGAATTCACCAATGGGAGGAAGGGATAGTAGGGTTAGTGAAGGCAGATGGGACACGGTGGAAAAATCTAAAAATCTAGAGCATCAGAAGTGGAGTTAGGAGAGGAGCGGAAACCATAAAAGGTTCCAGAAATGTCCTATACTAAGTGGCACAATAGATGGGCCTTCTCTTTACTTTATAGGATGGATGTCTTCTGGAGAAGGTAAGTGGTGATTTGAATTCCTTAAACAAAATTTTATTGACACCTTTTGCTTTTGCATATGACTGTCATTTTCTGATGTGCCCTCTCCACCATTAAATACTCCCTTATAATACTATATGCAGCATTTCTATAACAAAACTGCCCCTCCTAAGAAGTTGTTGTTCAGTTGTGCCATCCCGTTGTTAAGGGCTAAAATTCTAGCTAAACTGTCTAAAATATCTAATGAGTGGTCGCCAATAAATTATAAGCTTTAGCAAGAGTTAGACTTTTAAGCATTTATTAAGGAGAATAAGAATTTGGTAAAGAGAGAGAAAAAGGCCTAGATTCCTATCTATTAAAGGGAGAGCACATTTCTAGCTCCGCTCTCCACCAGAGTCCAAAGGACAGAGCCCCAGAGTCAGCGCCAGTCTCTTCCTTCCTCCTCCCACTAGCCCGCGTCACTTCCTGACTCCTGGTCTTGCCCTCAAAGACCTTCGCTTCATGGGCAGAACTCTTCTACAGTAAGTATCCAGCAGGTGGCGTCATTCCAATCGTTACAGTCCCCCCTGTTGTTCCTCAAGAAACAAAATGTTTCCTTGATGGAACAGTAAAAACAATATAATAACTATTGCTAACTAATAATATGTGAACAACAATATAGAAAAGGAAGAGAGGAAAGTTTTGTCCAGAGGGGCGATTTTTTGTCCTCATGAACCGACGCTTTGACGTTAGTCTTGCAAAGGGAGGGCCTCTGCAGAGAATACATGTTACAGATGGTGTATATTATAACAGAAAGAGAAAAAAACCAACAAAAACAACAAATCAAAACTGTTCATTTAAAGTCTCTGAAAGTCTTTTCTCAGATGTCCTCTAGGTGTAGTCGTGGAATGGAAGTCTTTTCAGGGGTTGATGTGTGGATGCTGGTAATCAGCCAGGAAAATTTCCTACAACATTGAGCTTAACACAACTTTAAAATAGCTTTGTCAATAATCAAATCAAACAATGAAAGTTCTCAAAAACATGTCTAAGGGAATTCAGAATCTTAGTTGTTACACATGAAACATATAATAAAACAAAAATTGAACCATTCTTTAAAATTATAATATTATTATAGTCCCCCCCTTATGGAGGGTAATTGAGAAGACAATTGCTGCGATATTAATTTTTAAAAAATAATTTTTATCTTTGTTTCATCACTTTTTGTATCATCTGCCTAATTATCCTCATGCCATTATGAGAAATTAAAAATCTAATATAATTGGTAACAGGTGTCAAGGCCAAATTCAACACTGTTATTTATCATGACACCTGAGATAATTATGGGGGTTACCATAAAAGAACAGAGAAATGATGGGATATGAGCATTCCCACACTTGAGCAATATGTACTGCCCATGCAGTATGCCAGGATTAAAATAGGTGGATGGAATACATGTCCATGCCACCGAACATATTGGAGGAAACTGAGTCAGACTTAATCAGATGCATGGGATTGAGATGTCCATGGCATCAGGCATATAGGAAGGGAGCATAGAAGCCAGGTGTGTAGAAGTGAGATGGATGGGATAAAAACTTCCAGCCATCTGTGCAGTATTGTGGGGAAAAATAAAATATTAAACCAAGAGAATCCAACCTCAACATTTGTCAAAAGCCGTTCCCTCGGCCATACCTTGACTTCATGCATGTCTCCCCTCATGTGACAGTTCAATGTCTGCTCTTACATGTATTCCTCTTGTGATTGGATGGCATCTTGGCCAACTGGCATCTGATAACTCAGAATAAAGGCAATTAGAGTCTTAAATGATAAGTTCCCATAATCCAAGTCTCATATGGATTTAAAAATTGAGGATAATAAATGATTGCAAAAAATGTGAATACATCTTGACTCAGAATATAATATATAATTATGCAACAATTTCAAATAATACCCCCTTTTTATTCTTAGTATACAATTACTTTTGTGAAAAATCAGAACATATTTAAATACAAGTTAAAGCACAATAGAATCTCAAAGAAAACTTTTTTTTTTGAGAAAAGAAAACTTTTACAAATGTTCCCCTCTTTTTTTTTTTTTTTGGAATATGCTTGTCAAAAATAATACTTCTTTACACATGCCATGGCAACCAATTTGCCAGGGAAATGCTTCAAAGAGTTTGATCAAATAA
This sequence comes from Dromiciops gliroides, assembly GCF_019393635.1. NCBI lineage: Eukaryota > Metazoa > Chordata > Mammalia > Microbiotheria > Microbiotheriidae > Dromiciops > Dromiciops gliroides. The sequence continues at coordinate 147,463,949 of NC_057861.1, read as the reverse complement.
TCAGTTGAGAAAAAATAACAAAAACAAACAACTCAGAATATGGGAGCACAATACTCCTAGAATTAACATTGTATTATGAAATCAAAACCATCTCTCAATTTTTTAAAATTAGATAAATGAATAGAAGAAAATACACATGGAACAATAAAAAACAGTGAAATTCAAACTAAGGAAATCTAAATGAGCATGAATTTAATATTAATAAGAGTATTATAAAATATAAACTTGATCACATGACTATAAAAAGCTTTTACAAATATTCTCCTTGTTTTAAAAACTAAGTATGACACAATCTCAAAAGCATGAAAATCTCTATGAAAATAAACCCATACCATTAATTTCAAAATGTACATGTAATAGCATAGAAATCCTATGTAACCTCTGAACTGATACTATTACTCTGAGTGAATTCAGAACACTTTTGATTCCAGTATCTAAAATCCCCAATACTCATATCAATACCTTGCTGCTTACTTCTACATTTCTGTAAAATATATACCCTTCCATGGCAAAAGAATCGGAGTCTTGAACTATGTTGATGATTGTCATTCTTATTCGGCTTAAGTTTTTCTTCTTTAACCCCTCTATATTGTCTGTCAGTCTTTTCACCATACAAATGCTTTATAAAATTACTAATTAAAGACAAAAGCAGGTTAGCAAAATTATGAACAAAACGAGCATATCTGGAATTTAAAGAGTTTTCTAAGATTGTCTCAAAAGCACAGCCAGGCTGGGGAAGGGCTGAGCCTGAAGCTGCAAATGTAGTTAGAGAAAGTTGAGCATGCGCATCAAATCTCTGGACTTCCCAGGCCAGGGAAGCAATGGGCTTGGCCATGGGAGGAGTAGAGGGTGGGGTCTGGAGAGGAGGGGAGGGACCAGCACAATTTGAATCACACTTGATTTTGAACTCAGGCCTGGATTCCTCTTCCCCCACTTTGCCTCCAGGTGCTAGGGGATTAAAAGCTTCAAGAGGGTGGGTCATTGCCTCCAGGCATGCAAAATAAGAGCAACAATTAGTGTTGGAACTGGGAAAAGCTGCGGGAATCTCTTCAGGTTTCTCTGAAAAAGCATGGTTGGGAGAGGGAGAGATATTTCCTTGTGTGAGTAAGTTGCTGGCTCTTTTAACAAAAAGAAAAAGAAAAATAGAAAATCCACAAAAACAAAGCATTAACATGATCTTATCTCCCATTTGTCTGGTTAAACAGACTAAAATCAAAAATAGGGTAATTAGGGAGTTTAAAAGGTCCATTCGAAAAAATTTAAAGGGAAAACACAGCCAGTACGCCAGTACTGAGCAGTTAAAGGGAGAGGGAGGGGAAATTTCTTACCCAACCAGAAGATCAGAAGACTGAGGTTTAGCTTATCCCTTCGTGGTCGCCATCTGTTAAGGGCTAAAATTCTAGCTAAACTGTCTAAAATATCTAATGAGTGGTCGCCAATAAATTATAAGCTTTAGCAAGAGTTAGACTTTTAAGCATTTATTAAGGAGAATAAGAATTTGGTAAAGAGAGAGAAAAAGGCCTAGATTCCTATCTATTAAAGGGAGAGCACATTTCTAGCTCCGCTCTCCACCAGAGTCCAAAGGACAGAGCCCCAGAGTCAGCGCCAGTCTCTTCCTTCCTCCTCCCACTAGTCCGCGTCACTTCCTCCCGCCAAAGAAAAGACTCCTGGTCTTGCCCTCAAAGACCTTTGCTTCCTGGGCAGAACTCTTCTACAGTAAGTATCCAGCAGGTGGCGTCATTCCAATCGTTACACCGTAGACCATAACACACTTTGCTCTTCTGTCCTCTACTATTTCTAGAAATCTGTCTAAATTCATGTTCTTTGTTTTCGTGACGCTATCTATCCATCTTATCCACTGCCTTTTCCTTTTGCCTTCAATCTTTCTCAACAGGGAGGTATATTTCTCATGATGCTAATGTCTATTTGGATAATAAAAACCAAACAGCTTGTTATTGGCTCAGGCCACCCCAGAAGTTTTCTGGGCTACATCAAAGAACCTTCTCCTTGAGAAACTAAACCAAAGGACAGATACACCTAAGAGATAAGTGGAGGGGGCAGCTAGGTGGCTCAGTGGATAAAGCACCAGCTCTGGATTCAGGAGGACCTGAGTTCAAATCCAGCCTCAGACACTTGACACTTACTAGTTGTGTGACCCTGGATTAGTCATTTAACCCTCATTGCCCTGCATTTAAAAAAAAAAAAGCGATAAGTGGAACCAGATCAGACTGAGCTAGCTCACGGACCACCACTCTTCATTCCAGTCTCCCCCAACCCATGGGATATAAGATTAAGTGTGGCTGCTGCCTTTGTGGTGGGAGGAGGAGAGAGATGGCTTGAGAGATCAGCAGCCACCCGTCACCCAATTCCCCCAGCCACCACCAGTGGGGGATGGTCCTCTCTCAATAAGGGAACTTTCCACAGTTAGATGATCACCCCCATCAGTCCTCTAAAAAAATATCTGTCTGTCTCCTGCTCCAGAGTGGTATTTCAGAGCCATGCTCTGTGCCATACCTTCTCCCCATGAGAAGAAGTCCAAGGATTTCTCTCTTGGATTCCCTTCCCCAGCCCCTAAATAAACTATTAAATTATTCTATTGGATTTGTGTGCAAGAGGGTGTAATTCTTTAAAGAGGAATTCCTAAGGACCCCAAACCCCTACCCCTATCCCAAACCTCCTCCCCTATTTCTCCATAAAAAACATTAATAAATGCAAAGCAACCTATTAGCAAGTGAATATAAAAGTGTCAAAAAGCTGTAAAGAGCCCAATGGAGTTAATGCAGGGGAGCCTCCTAGAAGCCAGGAATTTAAGGCCAAATTTTGATTGAGGAGAAAGAGCAAGACTTAGCTGAGTAATTAATACAAGTGTAAAGTAATAACATAAGCAATGGCATGAAAATGGAAATTAACAAGCTAAGTTTCAGTTGCAGGAAGCAGAAAGACTACACCTGGTTGGTTATTATCCAGGTAAAGACTACATGCTCAGCAGCTGTCAAATGGCCTATGGTTCCAAGGTTCCTCATTTCCTCAACTACAAAGCAGCCCCTCTCCCAGGTGGTTGAATGGGAAAGAGAAAAGGGGAAACAAAGCTAAACTCAGGGGACCAGATCATTGTCTCTCATCTTTAGTCTAGCTACATTCCTGGCCTTTCGTATGTAGATTTGTCCAGTCAAAGGGACTTTGGGCTGCCTTTTACATTTCCTACATCAAATCATCCTAAATCTTGAATTGTAGTCAAAGGTTCTCCCTGGCTGTTTGTTCTTAGTCTGGGTTTATTTGGAATCTGTGTCCCAAACTGTTTATCTCTGAGCTGGTAGGTATCATTTTTCTGTTTCAACTACAAACAGTCTCTTCATCCTTACTAAACTAGTAGAATTGGATACAGAGAAAGCTTCCCCCTACCCCCAACATCCCTGGGGTCAGAGGCCCTTCTTCTTTTCTCCATGGAATGGAAAAGAGAGGAAAAATAACTAGTGGTATGTACCATTGGCAAGACAAAGTCATTAGAGCTGGGTTTTCCTAATCAAAAGGAATTATTTTCTTACTAGCTGAGCAGAGGAGTAGAAAAGTGATCTTTCTTTTTCTTGGACCAAAGCAAGTGTTTTTTTAAACAATGTTCTATTGATCATTTTTTTCATTTTTTATAATCATTATTACTTTCAGCACAATGAGACATTCTCTTCCACCCACAGAGCTCTTCCTTATAATAAGTGTAAAGGGATGTATATGTGTATGTTGTTTTTTACCCATGTAGGTTACATATGTTCCTGTGGTCTGTCTAAATGTGGCTCAAAGGAAGGTAAGAATCAATACTAGTATTTCCTTTCCCCACATTTCTCCAAGTGAGATGTTGGCTCCTGCCAGGAGAAGCAGAGGCTGTCCACTCTGCTTTCTTTTTTTTTTTTTTTTTTTTTTTTTTTAGTGAGGCAATTGGGGTTAAGTGACTTGCCCAGGGTCACACAGCTAGTAAGTGTTAAGTGTCTGAGGCTGGATTTGAACTCAGGTACTCCTGACTCCAGGGCCGGTGCTCTATCCACTGCGCCATCTAGCTGCCCCACTCTGCTTTCTTCAGGGAGAGAAGGATTAGAATTAGATTTAGATTACTGGGTCAGAATTAGATCTATCTGCTCCTTTATATATTGTTAGTCAAGAGGAAATAACTTTTAGACTCAAGCTAGAATCCTGATCGCTATTTCTTTTTTTTTAAGTTTAAAGTTTAATCTGCATGATCAACATTTTCTCCATGACTTTCTTAAGTCTAGAAATCAACAAAACAATAAATCAAGCTTTGATTTTGAGTGTTTGCCAATTTCTTTTTTATTTCTTTATGTCTTTTAGTTTTCAATATTTGTTTAGGTAAGATTTCCAATTTCCAATTTTTCTCCCTCCCTCCCCCCTCCCTAGACAGCAGGTAATCTGATATTCCTTTTATTTTTATTTTTTCTGGATTTGGAGAGCCTTTTCCATCATGAGTCCTTTGGAACTTTCTTGTATTGTTGGATTGGTGAGAAGAATCTAGTTTATCACAGTTGCTGATCGTTATTTCTTAATGGGAAAGGGGTGCCCCAAGGGATAACGAAGGTTTGACCCTCTTCCCACCAAATGTCAGTTCTACAAAGAATACACATAGCAAAGAACAAGTAAATAGAAAAACAGAGATCAGAGAAAGTATATATAGGAGAACATATACCAGATAATACAGAGTTAAGGAGCTCTCCCATTGGGAGCAAGATACCTCAGCACAACCAAGAGGATTCACAATCAGATCCAAAGGAAAATCCCCCAAAGTCTCTAGTTTAGCAAGCTGGGGATAGGTTCATAATAGGGACAGTCACCTCCTCTCATGTTGGTTTCTTCCCAAAGTCGTTCTATCCATTCAGTGACCTGAAGAGAAGTTGAAAATATACTTTTCCCAGGATTCCACCAACCACTGATGTAATGAACTGTGGAATCTCTGGAGTTTGCAAAGAATTCCAGGGTTAAGAAGAAAGGAAGTCAGGTCAAAAGGTGAGAGTTGTGGTCCCCTTCCATCTTGACTCAATATGGATTTGGTAGAGTCAAGTATTTGAGATTATTTTTATGATAATGATTATAATAGCTAGCATTTATATAGTACTCACCTCATGCCAGCCACTATTCCAAATACTTTATAAATATTATTTTATTTGAGCCTCACTACAACCCCAGGAGATGGATGCTAATATTGTCCCCATTTTACATTTGAGGAAACTGAGACAAATAGAGGTTAAGTGACTTATCTAAGGTCACATAGGTAGTAAGTGTATGAGACCAGATTTGAATTCAGGTCTGCTTGACTTCAGACCCAGTGCTCTATCCACTGTGCCACCTTTATGCCTACATAAAGACTTCCACAAAGATTTTCCAAAAGACTGCTATTTAAACCCCCATTATATCTGCTACTGGAGTGTTGGGTGGGACTGTGGCCATGCTTTCAGACAGTAGCAGATTAAGAGCTGAACTCCCCTTCCTTCCTTGCTTCAGAGCTGGGAAGGACATTACACATTTAACTGACCTATTTCTCCAAAGTAACTTGCTAACTTCCCCATACATATATGAAGACTGAACTGATAAAATTGCCCAGTTACAGTGAGAAGCATTTTGCAATGACTGCTGATCCAGTGCCAGTGAACTGTACTGGTCAGCCGTTCATGGTCCTCTTCCACCATCCCCTTCTCCTCCTTTCCACCACCACACATACTTTTTGTCCATTCTCTTGATACTGATTATACCATTGTTATATAAAAAAAATTAGTTTGTGATGGATGTTGTTTACAGTGATAGCACCTTTTAAATAAAAGCACAGTCTGGATAAAAGTGGTAGACACATCCATCCTCCCTAGTGAGAGTAATGATTTTTCCTGGGACATCACAAGCTTGGTATCTGCCTATGATAGTTTTCCTTAACCAGCCTGAGGTGAAAAGTAGGATAAATAATAAGCAGGGAAAGATTAGGAACTCCACAAGAATTCAAGAAAATTTCTCTAAACTAGTAAATGAGATATTTGAGAGAGAAAGGAGTAGTATTTTGGAATACCTTAGCAGAACACTTCTAGGTACCGAAGTATCTCCCCTTATTTCTTATTACATGTAATATGTCTATGTTACACAGCATTCTTATTACACTCTTCCATCTTGTAGTGAGAGAAAAACCATTTCCTTCCTCACTCCTTTCACCAAGGGGAGGGCCAGAGCAAAAACCTTTTACATCATTGGTGGAAACAGACTCTTTTCTTTTCTTCTCTCACAGAGAGAAGGATCAAAGCAAAACCTCAGTAGTTATGAGAAAATTCCTTTTTCTGGTTATTTCATGGAAGGAGAGGCAAGAGGTTGGTGAAGTTGTAAACTGATTCAAACATTATGTACTGCAATTTGGAAGGGCTATAAAACCATGCATACTTTTTTTTTTTTGGTGAGGCAATTGGGGTTAAGTAACTTGCCAAGGGTCATACAGCTAGTAAGTATCAAGTGTCTGAAGCTGGATTTGAACTCAGGTCTTCCTGAATCTAGGGCCAGCGCTCTATCCACTGCGCCACCTAGCTGCCCCCATGCATACTCTTTGACCTATTAATACCACTACTAGATCGGTATCCAAAAAGAGATTAAAAACAAAAAGTTGAATTCAAAATTGAGGAGATGCCCATCAATTGGGGAATGGCTGAACAAATTGTGGGATGAGATTATGATGGAACACTAAAGAAATGATGAGCAAGATGCTATCAGAAAAACCTGGAAAGACTTACATGAGCTGATATAAAGTGAAATGTACTATGTATACAAAGTAACAGCAATATTGTAAGATGATCAGCGGTGAATGACTTAGCTATTTTCAGCAATACAATGATCCAAGACAATTCTGAAGAACTTATGAAAAATGCATCCCTCTTCAGAGAAAGAACTGATGGTGTCTGAATACAGGTTGAAGTATAATTTTTTTTTTAGTTCCTATTTCTTAAGCTTTTTTGTCTGTTTTCTTTCATAACCAGACTAATGTGGAAATGTTTTGCATGACTACACATGTATAACATATTGAATTGCTTGAATTCTTAAGGGGGGTGGGGAGGGAGGAAGGGAGGAAGAGAATTTGAAACACAAAGTTTTAAAAATTGACATTAAAAATTGTTTTTACCTGTAATTTGGGGGAAAAAGAAATTCTAAATAAATGGGGGGAAAAAGGAGAGGCAAGAGGACAGTCTTTTTTCCCCCCAAGTTTGGAAGGAAATGCTTTCAATGGTTTCCCCACCTCCTACAGGTGTAGTGAGCTTCTCTCCCTAGCAGATCAAAAGGAAGAGAAGCAGGAGGTATTGTACACAGGCTGACCCCATGCTTGGATGAGTCAATGGCTATAGATGGTTCTTTTGATATGTAAAGTTTCATTATGCAAATTTGACTTTACATAAAGAATTGGGAGGGGCGGGGCAATGAAGGTTAAGTGACTTGTCCAGGGTCACACAGCTAGTAAGTGTCAAGTGTCTGAGGCTGGATTTGAACTCAGGTCTTCCTGAATCCAGGGTCAGTGCTCTTTATCTACTGTGCCACCTAGCTGCCCCCTACATAAAGAATTTTGAAAGAAATTCACATTCCAAAAAAAATGCCCATATTAACTTTACTGTATAGTACTATGCACTCTCTCCTCTCTCTCTCTCTCTCCCTCTCTCTCTCTCCCTCTTTCTTTCTCTCTCTGCTCCTGCCCTGGTCCCTGCTCTGTGGCCTTTCCACCTACCCACCCACCAAAAAACAAAATAAAACCAAATTCAAAAAACCATCCCTGTGAAAGCTGAAGAATGGCATAAAAGAGACTACCATCACCTCCACCACCACAGCCAGATGGGGATCTTGGCTTGAGACCTCCAGTAGGGAGAGAGAAAACCTTTGCCCCATTTTATGAACAAGTCCAACTTTCTTGTCTATGTCCATAGCCTGTGTTTCTCCTCCTGCTCCTTGCTTTTCTGTTCCCAGCCCCTATATGTCCTCGAACTATGTGCCAGCCATCTTCCTAAGTCCCTTTGCTCCCTCCCTCCCTTCCCCACATCTTGGCAAATTTGCATTATGGGAAAAATCACTTTATATAGGAGTCTGTAGAACAGTCCACTTATATGTAATATGAGAACTGTCTATATAAAATTGTCAACAAAACATTCAAATAGACCTAGAAGACATAAGTTGCACTGGTTTCATTATGAGAAGAAATAATACTGCAGTGATAAGACAAAATGTGTTTGAAGGCTATTGCACTGGTAGTTTTATTTGGGTCCACTGAAGTGAGGAGAAAATGGAGGCTAGAGACTAGTGAGGGAACTTCTGTCACAGCTCAAGTGCAAATTCTAAAGAGGTAAATTATGAAAAGTAGGAAAGAAAAGATTGTCCCAGTGATTGAAAAATGTTATCTCAATTTAATTTTTGCTAAAATTGAAAAAAAATCTCAGGCTTAGATTAATAAAGGTTGAACTGAATTACCGCATTGATTGCAGCAAGATTGAACTAAGAGGAACCCATACTTCCTCATTTATATTACCACATTAGGAAGTAAAAAGATATTTTTTACTCAGTAGGGGTGAAGACTTAACTTCCATATGATACGAAGATGTATATGAGCATAAACCATATTATAGCAGAGGTCATAGACCTCTTTGATAGTCTTCTGCCTATGGATCCCTTCTCAGAATGCCTATGACTACATTCACAATTAAATGAAATGCTAAATTTTAGTTAAAGGTTAGTGAAACTAAAGATGTACATTTTTCCCATCCAAATTCATGGACCCTGTGAAATCTATGTACAGATCCTTGGGGTATCCATGGACTCCAGGTTAAGAATCCCTGTCCCATAGGGAGAAGCAGAGACAGTCAGTTCCAAATACAGGCTGCCAGGAATGCCTCTGGTCAATCTCTTACATATGTGTGTACAAACACACACACATACACAACACACTTATTCAACCTCTACTGTGCATACACAACTAATAACAGAATGAATATTACAATGAGAAGTGAAACTATTCTAATGAGGGGGCTAGGGCGTGGACTTTGATTATGTCACTCTTACTCCCAGACTACCCCCTGCATCTGGCAATCTAGACAAAGGACCTACCCCCTCACCCCAAGTCTAAGTAGAACATAATAGGTTTCCCCAATTGGGTGAGCTCTGAACAAGATTGAGGATAACATTAAATGCAATCTCATAATCAACCTTATTCTTCACAGAGGCTGATTTGACCTAGTAGAGAATGAAGAAACAGGAAGGGGAAAAAATCTTGTATTTCCTCAATAGTAATTGGTTTTCAATATAAGAGAGAATAATCATTATTCTCAGCAGTGAAATGCTCAGGTACTGGAATATGGCTTGGTAGTTGGTGGAACAGCAACCATACCCATTAGCCAATAATCTTTGGAAATAGCCAATAACTTCTATTCAAGGACTACTCTGATGCCTTATCATGGTGTGGAGGTGACCTTCTCATCGCACAAAGGTTATGTCAGAAGAATGCATGTTCTGTGAGTCACATTCATTCAAGTTGGAAATGCTTCAAGCATGGGCCTATTAATGATGAGCTCATTTTTGTCATCTGAGGATCAGTCTAATTAAATTCAGATAGGCTCATCATAAGGTTGGTTGGAGGATGATGGATTTTTCAGTCGTAATAACTCTTAAAAGTCATCTATTGGGGCAGCTAGGTGGCGCAGTGGATAGAGCACCGGCCCTGGAGTCAGGAGTACCTGAGTTCAAATCTGGCCTCAGACACTTAACACTTACTAGCTGTGTGACCCTGGGCAAGTCACTTAACCCCAATTGCCTCACTTTAAAAAAAAAAAAGTTATCTATTAGGGGCAGCTAGGTGGTGCAGTGGATAGAGCACTGGCCCTGGATTCAGGAGGACCTGAGTTCAAATCCAGCCTCAGACACTTGACACTTACTAGCTGTGTGACCCTGGACAAATCTATTAATAGAAGAGTTCCAATCTTTTTTTTTAATTTAAATTTTTATTTTATTTTTCCCCCAATCTTTTTTGGTGAAAGAAGTACCTGCACCAAGAAAATCACATCTGGCTGAATTGTTGAAGAAATTAACTTTTGAAAAACAGGGTTCTTAGACTTTTTCCTCCTGTGACCTTCTGATTAACTCCTATTTTCCTCTTTTGTGTTTTCCAACACCACTACTATCCCTTTCCCCTTAAAAGAAAATGCTAAGAATGTTTTGTCCTTTATGTATGCGATGATAAGAATACTAACCTACTATCAGGCCAGGGTATATCAGGAGTGGCAACACTTTAAAGGGTAAAATGGAAAGAATATGGATTCTGGAGTCAGAGGGCCTGGGATAGTTCAAATACTGTCTCTGATACTTATTGCCTGTGTAACCATGGGACACAACTTCACTGGACCTGTTTCCTTACTGTTAAAATGAAGGTGTTGGTGTAGATCAGAGGTTCTTAAACCTTTTTTGTGTCATGGACCTCTTTGCTAGTCTGGTGAAACCTATGGATCCCTTCTTAGAGTAATATTTTTAAATGCATAAAAAATATATATGTATAGATAGATAGATAGATAGATAGATAGATAGATAGATAGATAATTACAAAGGAAGCTAATTATATTGAAATAATGATATAAGATAAGAATTGGAAATTGAAGGAATGTCCATCAATTGGGGAATGACTGAACAAGCTGTGGTATATGATTGTAATGGAATATTATTGTGCTATAAGAAATGACAAGCAGGAGGATTTCAGAAAACCTGGAAAGACTCATATGAACTGATTTATAGTGAAGTGAGCAGAACCAGGAGAACATTGTGCACAGAGATAGCATTATTGTTCTATGAGCAATTGTGAATGAGTTAACTACTCTCAGTAGTACAATGATCCAAGACAATCCCATACTATCCACCTCCAGAGAAAGAATTGATATTGATTGAACACAGACTGAAGCATGCTATTTTGCGTTTTCTCTTTTTCTTCATTTGAGTCTTATGTAAAATGACTAATATAGTAATGTTTTACAAAATTGCACATGCATAACCTATACTGATTGCTTGCAACCTAGGGGAGGGGGGAGGGAGGGAGGGAATGAGAGAAAGGGAAAAAGGGAAAGGACACAGGTAATTAAGTGGCTAAAAAAGAGGAAAGACAGTGTTGTTTCAAGAACATATGAGATCAGGGCAGCTAGGTGGCACAGTGGATATAGCGCTGGCCCTGGAATCAGGAGGACCTGAGTTCAAATCTGGCCTCAGACACTTGACACTAGCTGTGTGACCCTGGGCAAGTCACTTAACCCTCACTGCCCTGCCCCCCCCCCCAAAGAACATATGAGATCATATTTTAAACTTTTCTGCTATCACCACTAAAAGGTTCTTTAAGAGCTTCTAAAGAATCAATTTCCATGATCTCGTGGAATTTCCTCCATTACCCTTCAGGGATTTTTACTCTAAAATATAAGAAATATTATTCCTATGTTAGGTTCCCTAACTATAGGCTCACTTTTCTCATTTCTCTGTGCATCATGGGTTCCCCTCAATTCCAGCCAGTTCCTTTCCAAATTTTGGCATACATTTCCTAAGAGATGACTTGCCTTGATTGATATGAATCATAATGTGGCAGACAGAAAGACATACACAAATGGTAAGAATATTTTCTATGTTAGTTCCATTGGACCAAGAGTGATTATTTTCTAAGATACAAGTTGAACTCTTTCACTCAGCTACCTTGTCTAAACTGCTTAATTCTCTGTTTTTTATTATGCAACACTATTCTATACTTTGTTGAACACTAAAAGGGAAAGAATTCTGATGGAGAGTGTGAAATGGTTAGGATAGGGACACAGGTAGAAATAAGTTAGGAAAGCTGAAAGTTAGAGGTACATTTTTAGAATCTAGAAAATTCTTATTATTTCTCCCCATTAAACCTTTCACCTATTCATTCATTCATTCATTTATTATTTATCCATTTATTTATTTGTGTATTTATTTATCTATTCATTCATTCATTTATTTATTTGTTTGTTTATTTAAAGTTCTGAGTTCCAAATTCTATCCCTCTCTCATTCCCTCCCTCCCTACCCTTCCCCCTCCTTGAGGCAGCAAGCAACTGTTTTGGTTATACATATGCAATTATGTAAAACATTACCATATTAGTCATTTTATGCAAAAACAACAACAACAAAAAGCACCAAACAGCATGCTTCAGTCTGTGCTCAATCAACATCAGTTCTTTCTCTGGAGGTGGACAGTATGTTTCATCAATAGTCCTTTGGGATTGTCTTGGATCAATGTATTGCTGAGAGTAGTTAAGTCATTCACAGTTGCTCACAGAACAATAATGCTGCCACTGTGCTCTCCTGGTTCTGCTCATTTCACTATACATCAGTTCATATGGGTCTTTCCAGGTTTTTCTGAAATCATTCTGCTTGTCATTTCTTATAGCACAATAATATTCCATTACAATCATATACCACAGCTTGTTTAGTCATTCCCCAATTGATGGGCATTCCTTCTATTTCCAATTCTTAGCCACCACAAAGAATTGCTATAAATATTTTTTGTACAATTTTTTTTCCTTTTCTCTTTTTTCACAATTACTATTGTTAACTGTTTTTCTCCATCCTATTCCCTTCCCCATGATATTTACTCTGTTATAGATCTTCTTTCACCCTATCCCTCCTCAAAAGGGATTTGCTTCTGACTGCCCCTCCCCCATTCTGCCCTCCCTTCTTTCACCTCTCCCTCTTTATCCCTTTCCCCTCCTACTTTCCTGCAGGGTTAGGTAAATTACTCCACCCAGTTAAGTGTGTATGTTAATCCCTCCTTGAGCCAACTCTGATGAGATTAAGGTCTTTGAGCCAATTCTGATGTGTATAAGGCTCATTTGTTGCCCTGCTCCTCTCCCATCTCTCCCCCAACTCCATAAGCCCTTTCCTGTTTCTTTCATGTGGGATTTCACCCCATTCTACCTCTCCCCTTACCCCCTCGCCCAGTGAAATCCTCTCACCTCTCAGTTTTACCCTAAAGATATCATCATGGGGCATCTAGGTGACACAGTGGACAAAGCACCCACCCTGGACCCAGAAGGACCCAAGCTCAAATCTGGTTGCATACACAAGCCACTCATCCACTGCTCGATCCTGGCATGTCACCCATCTCCAACCATCCCACAAAAAAAAAAAAAGATAAAAAATAAATGCTTTACAGATCTGATCCCTTCATAATCAATTCCCATCTGTGCCCTTTGTCTAAATTTATTTCTATCATCTGCCCTAATACCAAGATATTTCTTATAAGTTAGAGGTATCATCTTCCCATGTAGAAATGTAAGCAGTTTAACCTTTTAACCTCTTTACCTTTTTATATTTCTCTAGGGTCTTGTGCTTGAAAGTCAAATTTTCTATTCAGTTCAGGTCTTTTCATCGCGAATACCTGAAAGTCCTCTTTTTCATTGAAGTCTCATTTTCTCCCCTGGAAGATTATATTCAGTTTTGCTGGGTAGGTGATTCTTGGTTGTAATCCCAATTCTTTTGCCCTCTGGAATATCATATTCCTGCCCTCTGATCCTTTAATGTAGAAGCTGCTAGATCTTGTGCTATCCTGACTATGGCTCCACAGTACTTGAATTGCTTCTTTCTGGCTGCTTGCAATATTTTCTCCTTGACCTGGGAGCTCTGGAATTTGGATATGATATTCCTGGGAGTTTTCATCTTGGGATCTCTTTCAGGAGGTGATCAGTGAATTCTTTCAATTTCTATTTTACCTTTTGCTTCTAGAATATCAGGGCAATTTTCTCAGACAATTTCCTGGAAGAGTATGTCGAAGCTCTTTCCTTGATCATGGTTTTCAGGTAGTCCAATAATTTTCAAATCATCTCTCCTGGATCTATTTTCCAGGTCAGCTGTTTTTCCAAGGAGATATTTCACATTGCCCTCAAATTTTTTTTTTTTTTGGTTCATTTGGATTTGCTTTCTTGTGTCTTGGTTTCTCATAAAGTCATTTGCTTCTATTTGCTCAATCCTAATTTTTTTTTTGGCAGGGCAATGAGGGTTAAGTGACTTGCCTAAGGTCACATAGCTAGTAAGTTCAATCCCAATTTTTAAGCAATGATTTTCTTCAGAGAGCTTTTGTATCTCTTTTTCCATTTGACCAATTTGGCTTTTCAAGCTGTTGACTTTATTTTTATGACCCTCCTTCATTACTCTCATTTCTCTTTCCATTTTTTCCATCTACCATTCTTACTTTTCCCTCTACCTCTCTTACTTTATTGTCAGAGTCCTCTTTGAGGGCTTCTACAGCCTGAGACCAATTCATATTTTTCTTGGAAGCTTTGGAGGTAGGAGCCCTGATGTTGCTATCCTCTTCTGAGGGTGCACTTTGATCTTCCTTGTCACTAAAGAAAATTTCTATGTTCCACATCTTTCTCTGTCTTCTCATCTTGCCCATTTTTTACTTGACTTTTAACTCCTTCTTAAAGTAGGGCACTGCTTCCAGGATGTACTATTCCAAGCTTCAGGGGGTCTAAAGTGGCATGATTTAAGGAGGGGCAGGTTCTTCACTTGTCTGGCCTGTTCTCTGGTCCTTAGATAACCCCAGGAAAACTTGCTAATTAACCAGGCAGCAAAACTTTGTGTGCTGTGATTGTTAGTTCTGATGAGCCTGCCCCCCTCCCCAGCCTTGGCCACTGCTACTTGAGCCTACTTCCTGGTTCCCAGCAGGGGTGAAAAACCCAAGTTCCACCTCAGTGCCAGCAGAGACCCCTGTAATCTCCCCACGGCCAACTGCCCAGCCCTCTCACCAGACTGTGGGCTTAGTTCTAGAGGACACTGGTGCTACTGCTAATTCAGAGTCTTTGGGAGTCTCTTTCTCTGGCCCGGCCTGCCTGGGACTGGCTCTGTGTCAGCATGACCTTGGGGCTGAGCTCCACTCCCTCCCTGGCATAGCAGCCCCCTCCTGCCAACCTTCTAAGCTGTCTTTGACTGGAAAATGATCTCAGGCCATTTTTTTGTAGGTTTAGCTACTCTAGGAATTGTTCTATGGCATCATTTGGAGGTTTTTTTGGAGTGATTGTGTTGTGAGTTCTGAGAGCTTACTCTCCATCAAACCTAATTATATAATCATAGAAGTTATATGTATATCAAAGCATGGACTCAGGAATTGACTGGGGTGTAGCTTGGTAGTTACTACATTTCTACTACTGTTCTCATTTGAAGAATAAAATAAACTTTATGGTTTTGAGAAATAAAAAAATATTTTCATTTACGAGGGGAGGGAATAAGCATTTATGTAGCACCTACTGTTTGCTAGGTGCTAAGTGCTTTTTTTTTTAAACAAATATTATTTCAGTTGATCCTCATAAAAATTCTCTAGGTAGGTACTGTTTATGATCATGACAATGTTGTCCAGAAGGTAAAGACAGATTCCAAAAATTTTCTGGATATAAAAAGTAAATGTTTTAATAACATACTTATGCCAATAGCTTTGAAATTTTAAAATTCTGTCAAATGGGTTTTTCTGTTAATAGATCTTTGGACTAAAAAGTTACATTTAAAATTCAATCTGGCTACCATTAAAAAACATTGTAGAGTTTTTTATTTTATATTTATGAGCCCTGTATAATCTCAGTTTTGCTTTCTTCTGCTGCTGCTGGCTGTAATAGTAACTCAAAAAGAATGCAGAAAAATTCTGTAGCAGAAACCAAACATTTGGTGCCCTTTTGAGTTCCAATAGACTATATTTTTTCTTTTTTGTTTTTATTGTGGGGCAATGGGGGTTAAGTGACTTGCCCAGGTTCACACAGCTAGTAAGTGTCAAGCGTCTGAGGCTGGATTTGAACTCAGGTACTCCTGAATCCAGGGTCGGTGCTTTATCCACTGTGCCACCTAGCTGCCCCCCAATAGACTATATTTTAAAGTGAAATATAGTTAACATCATTATCCTCAGTTGTTAAATCCATATGAGACTTGGATTATGAGAATTTACCATTTGAGACATGAATTTCCTTCCAATCAGCTTGAAGCAGTGTGTAAGAACCGCCTCTGCTCCAGACCTATAAAAAGCTTCCACACACAGTTTGAGGAGAGTTCATGGTTGAAGCAGGCTCATGGCAGAGGGCTTGAGGAAGAACCAGACCAGGCTGGAACTCTAGGCTAGATAGGACTGTTCTTAACTCCATGTGTTCTCTTTTTTCTAATACCTAGTATGCTTTAATAAATGCTTAATGCCCAAAGACTGGTGCTAAAGCTTCTAATTTTAAGGTGACCACACATTAGATTTTTTTAGACATCACAGTTAGATTTTAAACATCACAGAGCTCTGGAAGCTGCTATTGCTGCTGTTCTGGCTGCCTCCAAGGCCCACTGCTGGGGTTCTTGCTGTTCTCTGGGCCTGTACCCACCCTGATTTTATAGACTTCTTCAAACTTCTTTAAGTTGTCTTAGGCTGGAAAGATGCCTCCTTCTGACCTTGAGTTGGCTCTGCCACTCCAAAATTTGATTTGAGGCATTATTTTAAAAGTTGTTAGAAGGAGAATATTGGGAGGAGTTAAGCTGGGTCCTGTCTAAACTCTACCCTACTGGCTCTGCTTTCAAGTAACTCATTTCAAGATAGCACTTTAAGGTTTATAAAATAGTTTCCCTCTACAACAAACCTACAAAGGAAGAAGTGCAAATAATTAAAAAAAAATCAAAGGGTAGGCAACTTTTGGGCAGCCAGGTGGTACAGTTGGAAGAATACTGAGCCTGGAGTCAGGAAGATCTGAGTTCAAATCCGACCTCAGACATTTACTAGCTGTGTGACCTTGGGCAAATCATTTAATCCTATTTGCCTCAGTTTCCTTATCTGTAAAATGAGCTGGAGAAGGACATGGCAAAGCACTCCAGTTTTTTGCCAAGAAAACCCCAAATGGGGTCACAAAGAGTTAGACACAGCTGAAACAACTGAACAGCAACAACAACAAAAGGTAACTCTCAGAACCCTCACTCCCCTGATGATCTGTAACTTTGCTGTGATTTATGGTTTTAGACAGTTATCTGGGGCACTGAAACTTGCATGTGGTCAGTATGTCAGAGTCAGGAAATGAACTTAGGTTTTGTTTTTGGTTTTATTGACTCAGAGGCCATCGCTTTCTCTAGTCTATGCTACATTGCTGCTCTGCGCAAGTGTTATCCTTTACAGAGAAGGAAAATGAGGCTTGGAGATGTAATGATTTGTCTATAATCCCTTAGCTAGGAGGAGCCCTGATTCAAATCTAGGTTTCCTGTCTCCAGGCCTTTTTTTCAGTACACAACCCTGCATCTAATGTGGTGGCATGTATGCTAGCCAAAATCTACAGGCATGATAAAGTCAGATATGACCTATATATAAATACACAGAGAAAATATGTTTTTTTATGACATGGGTACAGGATGGGAAGATATCTTCTACAACTGCCCTGAGGCCACACAGAAGTCTTGAATTTAAATTCTATGTAACTGGACCCTTCTTCACCTTTGTCTTTGTTGACACATTCTGGCTGGTTGTTCAGACTCTGAATAGCTCTTGTTTAGGCTTCCTTGGGTTCCTAAAGTTTTGTATTACTTAAGGACAAAAACGGAGTTGCTGGGGAGTCAGAATTTTGAAATAAATTGTCCTGTTGTCCTATTGTCTCCTGAAGTTTGTTTAAAACCAAAGCCCAGAGCTCTAGAGGTGGAATGGACCTGAGAGGCAGGTCAATCCAGTCATTGTGGGCCAGACCATGGAACATGTCAGAGATGGGATTTGAACACAGGTTCTCTGACTTCTGAGCTAGTGCTATTTCCACTTTACTGTCCTATCTTCCTGACATCTTCTCCAAATTCTCCCATCTCAGTAAAGAGCATTGTCATCTTCTCTGTTTCTTACACTTGCAGTCTTGGAGTTTTGACTCCTCTTCCACTTATTCCTTGATATCCAATCAGCTAAGAAGATCCAATGTTCTCTGCATGTACATTGTCATGAAAGGCAATCCACTTTTATATATCGTGTTTGCAAGGAGCTGTTTGTATGTCATTCCCCCTATAACCTGCCATTAGAAAGTTAGTTCCTTCCTTGTATCTTCAGTACTTAGCATTGTGTTTGGAATATAGAAGCCTTTAATAAGTACTAGTTGGGGGGCAGCAGTGGATGAAGCACTGGCCCTGGATTCAGGAGGACCTGAGTTCAAATCTGGCTTCAGACACTTGACACTTACTAGCTGTGTGACCCTGGGCAAATCACTTAACCCTCATTGCCCCGCAAAAAAACCCAAAAAAACCCCCAAACCCCCAAAAACCCAAACCAAAACAATAAGTACTAGTTGAATGACTAACTGACCCCAATGTGTAGAAGGCCAGCATGTGGCTAAATGCTATGATTGAATACAGACAGTATATACCATGAGTTTATAGGAGAGAGAAAAAGAGTCATATCATTGTCATTTGCTTACCTAGGACATACATCACTTCTTCCACCATGTTATCTCTTACTTCCAGTCCATGCTTTTTCTAAGACCTGGCTTAAAAAGTTTCTTGAAGTTCTTTCTGATTGATCCTATATATTATTCCTCAATCTTTAGCACTTCCATATTATATAAAATTTGTTATCTTGGATTTGTCATATATTTAAGAAAACCCTACATATATATATATATATATATATATATATATATATGTGAGATTAAAATTGGATATTAGATCATAAATCTCCCCTACTTAACCTTTCCCTTAATTTATCTCCCAGACTAGTAAATGGAAGAAGCTTCTGGTTTTCTAGATAGAGCCTTTATTGTATGGTAGTCACAAGGTGATGTTGATTAGAAGGATAGGAAAGTAGAAATACAATACAAATCGTCTTAAATCTAGGCTTAGTCTATATTCTGTATAAAACTCACCAAAACCCAAGGCCACTTTTGGGGAGAGAGACCGAGTCAAGCGCGTGCTGTTAACCGAGAGCCGGGCCGAGTCAAACTCCAGTCCACGTCTGTCTGTGCAGCGCAGCCAGGAGACCAGCCGGAGCAGGAAAAAGCCCCCACTTCCGTTCTCTCCTTGCCTTTTAAGCTCGCACCTCGGAAGTCAGAAGTCGCGTGCTCAGCAGGCAATGCTGTTGGTCTCCTCCCCAAAAGAGTGGTCCTAAAAAAACCCAAAAACTGGCGTCTCTCCATTATCTAACCGACTGTTACAACTTTTTACCACTATATATATATATATATATATATATATATATATATACACACACACATACATATACAGAGAGAGAGAGAGAGGGAGAGAGAGAGAGGAGGTGAAGGCCCATGTATGGAGAAGGGACCCTGTATGTTGAGAGTGTTGTCTTTGTGTGACTCCAAGGGAGGCTTTCATTCCTGCCAGGAGGGGAAGCAGAATGTTGGGACTGAGGCTCCTCAGAGAGAGGGAGGGCACTGGGCTGGAATTACACCTGTTTATTCCCTTAAATATTACTCTTTTAAGGGATATGATCAGGTTTGAGCTAACTTCTTATTCTGTCAATTTTAGGGGAAAGGGAGACCCCAAGCTCTAAATCCAAGGCTTTACCCTTTGTTCCGCAATGAACATGCATAACTAGGGAATGGCCAAGAAACTTATTCAAATCATAGTAAAACAGAAACCAGAGAAGGTATTTATAGGCGAATATATACCAAAGAATACAGGGTGAAGGAGCTCTCCCACTGGGAGCACGATACCTCATTTCAACCAAGAGAAAGTGTCCTAGATCTTGGTGAAAGGGAAATTCTCTGGACATGATGGAGATTCCCATCGTGAGAGGCTGGACTAGATAATTTCTAAGGTCCCTTTGAGCTCTAATATTCCATGATGCTTCTTTTTTTCCTAACATCTTAGGCTGACAATTGGACTGTGAGCAAATTGACTGTGCCTCACCCCTCTCTATCTCTCTGTTTCTAAGCAGATGTCGATGGCACACTAAAGGCTAACTCTATCTGCAGGTCTGTTAGGTTTGAATCCCACCCGGGATAAACTGATCACTGGAAATTTCATCATTCTGCTGTTCTACTAAGTTTTGGACACTGCACCTTGTTAACTCCTTCAGCCTCCTCTTCCCTCTGGATAGAGGACTGAAGGGGGGGTGGGGTGGAGCAGTAAACTCCCAGAGTTGGGATCTGAACTTTCCTACTCATTGTACACTTTTCCATCAGCAGCTCTGCTTGGTTTGAATTCCTGGAATATCATGCTTCCTGGTGGCCCCCTGCCCCCCATTTTATGGCTTCCTTTTTACATGCTTTCTTTCCCCCTTAGATTGTTTGTTCCTCAAGGGTAAAAAGCTTTTTTTTTTTTCTTATTTGTATCCCCAGTGCTTAGCATGGTGTTTATTGAATTGAATTGAATCTCAAACTCTACATGTCCAAAACAAAACTCATCCCGTCCCCTCCCCCCAAAAAAACCTTCTCCTTTTGCTAACTTCCTTATTTCTTTTGATGGTTTCATTATCCTTCCAGTTACCCAAGTTTGAAACACCAGAGTCACTACTGATTTTTCCATTTCCTTCACACCTGATATTCCATTAGTGGGGCCCATCCTAGAGTCAGGAAGAACTGAGTTCAAATTTGACCTCAGACACTTAACTAGCTATGAGATCTTGGGTAAGTCACTTAACCTTTGCTTGCCTCAGATCCCTCATCTGTAAAATGGGGATAATAATAGCACTTACCCCTCACAGTTGCTGTGAGAATCAAATGAGATCATTGTAAAGCACACAGCACAGTGCTGGACACATAGTACATGCTACATAAATATTATCTTTTGTTAATACTATCATTATGTCTTGATTCTGCCTCCACAACTTCTTGCATGTGTCTCCTCTCCACTTTCACTTATCATAGTTCCGTGGACTATTTCAATAACTTCCTAACTAGTCCTCCTGCTTCCAATTATCTCCTCCTTACTACCCCATGAGCCACAAAGCTGCCAAATTGATATTCCTAAAGCACAGGGATGGCTTCAATGCTGGAGAGAGTCTCATGCTTCCTTCTTGAATCTAGGATAAAATAGAAATTCCTGTGTTTGGTATTTCAAGCCCTTCACAGTCTGGCTCCAGTCAACCTCTTACTTTACATTAATCTCTTCATGCATTTTACATTCAAGCCAAATGGTCTCCTCATTATATTCTGAACACTTTTATCTCTGCCCTGAATTCTACCCTCATCTCTCTTCTAGAAGCCTTAGTTAGTGTCTTTAAAGGTGCAGCCTGTGAGGGCCTAGTGCCCTCTTCCAGACCAATTACTTTGTATTTACTTTGTCAGTCAGTCAACAAGCATTTAATACTTACTGTGTGCCTGGCATTGTGCTGAGTGATGGAAATGTAAATAAAAGCTGAGAGTCCCTGCTCCTCAAGGAGCATTCTTTTTTTTTTTTAAGTGAGGCAATTGGGGTTAAGTGAGTTGCCCAGGGTCACACAGCTAGTAAGTGTCAAGTGTCTGAGGCTGGACTTGAACTCAGGTACTCCTGACTCCAGGGCCGGTGCTCTATCCACTGCACCACCTAGCTGCCCCTCAAGGAGCATTCTAATGGAGGAAGACAACATAAAAATGGGAGCTGTGAGGGGAGAAGAAGGTATCCTTGGGTGCAGAGTAGAGAAAGCCCTGTGGATGTGAGTCAATAGTGCAGCCTGAAGAAGAGTGGATGAAGACATTTTTGGCCTGGATCTCTTCCTTAAATTGGAGGTTCTGAGAGGAACTGGCCAATCAGCAGGGGTTGGACACAGGGTGTGGAGGGAGAGTCCCATGTGAAGAGGTTTCTGTGACCTGCTAGAGAAAATCCTGTGGTGGTGATGAGTCAGCAAAGCAGCAAATTTTATATTTATTTCTGAGTGCTTGTTGTTTCCTTCAAGAAAATACAGGCTCTCTCAAGGAAAGGTTCTGTTCCATTTTTGTCTTTATATGCACAGTGTCTAGCACATAGTAGATGCTTAGTAAAAGTTACCGAATGAATTCATAAAGTTAATTGTACATATTTTAGTTTCTCCTGACTCAATAGTAAATTCCTTGAGGGACTTTTGTGTACTTTTTTGGTATTTACCTTTTAGAGTGAAGCTCAATAAAGGCTTTTGGAATGAATGGGCACTTCCTAAATGGTTTAACAACCAAGGCTATAAATGACATTACATTTTTCAGGTGGGGAAGTAAGTTGAGATCAGAAAATATTTTAAAAGATTTATGAACCACTTCGAAGCCCTTCAAAGGAGTGTGGTGATGTCCTAGATGGAGATAATACTAGAGGATGGCCTGGGTTCAAAGCCAACCCTGATACATAATTAGCTGATGTGTGACCCTGAACAAGCTACTTATGTTACAGGAAAAAGGCTGATGATAGGCATGATAGTTGGAAGTTTTTTTCGAGGAGTTACCTTCCTATGTTGTTGTTTGTCCTTTATTTTCTAAGAGGACCATGACATCAGGGTGCAATCATGACTTGCCTGAATTGGATTTAAGTGAGGGAGAACTGTGCAAGGTCACTAACCTTATTCTCTCCTCCAAAGTCCTGTGGCAAGATATACATTAGGACAACTGGAGATGACCCCAGATGTTTGAGGCAGTAAGGGTTAAGTGACTTGCCCAGGGTCACACAGCTAGTCCGAGGTGAGATTTGAACTCAGATCCTCTCGACTCCAGAGTCAGTACTCTATGCACTACACCAGCAGCTTGGTAGCCACCTGGCCTGGAGTCAGGAATATCTGAGTTCAAATCCAGCTGAAGACACTTAGTAGCTGTGTGACCCTAACCTCAGTTTCTCATCTGTAAAATGAGCTGAAGAAGGAAATGGCAAACCACTTTAGTATCTTTGCCAAGAAAACCCCAAATGAGGGTTTTCACAAAGTGACTTGAACAACAGCCAACGAACTAATTTTGCAGATAGATAAATTATGGCCCAGAGGGAGGTTACACAAATAGCCAATCAATCCAATAAATCTAGCAATCAACCAATAAATGTTTATGAAGCCTCTACAACGTAGCAGGCATTTGCCAGGCACAGCACACTGCCCAGAGCACAGGCTTTCTTTTCCAATTCAACAAGTATTTATACTAACAACAACTATCATGTATATAGCACTTTTCTTTCAACAACCCAGGAAGGCGGGTGCTTTTTTTATCCCCCCTCCCTTTTTTTTGCGGGGCAAGGAGGGTTAAGTGACACGCCCAGGGTCACACAGCTAGCAAGTGTCGTGTCAGAGGCCGCATTTGAACTCAGGTCCTCCTGAATCCAGGTCCGGTGCTTTAGCCACTGTGCCACCTAGCTGCCCCCCACCCCCTTTTTTAACCAGAAGAGGAAACTGGGGAAGAGTTTAAGCGTCCAGAATCACATGGCTAGTTAGTGACTGAGGCAGAATTTGATCTCAAGTCTTCCTGACTCAGGGGCACAGTACGGCTCCACTAAGTGCCTACTGTGTGCCAGGCATAAAGGACTATTCCATGGCTTCAGCGAACTGACATTCTACCGAGTGGGCTTCCATCGCTTTTACATTCCACAAGTGAAATGGGATAGCCGGCTTTCTTTCATTCTGACTTCGTTAAAAGTTAATCAAGCCGGGGGGCAGCTAGGTGGCGCAGTGGATAGAGCACTGGCCCTAGAGTCAGGAGTACCTGGCCTCAGTCACTTAACACTTACTAGCTGTGTGACCCTGGGCAAGTCACTTAACCCCAATTGCCTCACTTAAAAAAAAAAAGTTAATCAAGCCGGGGCAGCTAGTGGCACAGGCCCTGGATTCAGGAGGACCAGAGTTCAAATTCGGCCTCAGACACCTGTGTGTGTGACATTGTCACTTAACCCTCATTGCCCCGCAAAAAGAAAAGAAAGTTAATCAAGCACTTCCAGAAAGGGGTGAAGATGATAACAAGCAACTGTGACACCACCTAGGTTAGGAAGGACAGAGCAGTACGAAACAAGCCCTGCCCAAAATGGCGACGAGACCCTCCCTTCCTCGGTCTGGTCCAACCCCACCCTACACAAACCTCGGGAGGGGCGGGGCCCGTGCAGCTCGTCCCGCCCTCCGCGCGACTCGAAGGCGGGGTGGGTGTGCTCTGAAGTTCGTGCGCGCGCGGGCCGTCGCGCACGCGCTGCCGCGGAGGAGGCGGTTAAGGCCGCAGTTGGCTGGTGGAGATGGTGGTGGCGGGGGGCGGGGGAGCCTCAGGAGCGGCGGTTAAGAGTCACCTGTGAACGAACGGCCGCCCGCCGCGCTCCTGACTCCGCGGGTCCGGATCAGGATCGGCTTCGAGCGGGGGCCTGGGCGGCGGCTGCGACGCCTCCCCCTCCGCGGCGTCTGCTCGCACCCTCCGAGAGGGGCTCGCGCTGCCCCCGGGGGAGGGCGGCCGGGCGGGGACGGCGCTAGCCGTCGGCCGCTCCTCACGCCCCGCTACCGGGAAGCTCTCGAGCCTCTCTGACTGCTGCCGGGCGTCCGGCCGGGTAAGTGTCTCTCGCGGCTCCGAAGGGAAACTTTCCAAGCTCTTTCTCCGGCGCGGGGGAGCCGTTGTCCTCCCCCTCTCCCGGGCGGCGGCGGCGGCGGCCGACGCCATGTTGGGGTCTGGGGAAAACGGGGCGCCCGGCTGCCCCCTCCCGCCTCAAGCCGGGCGCGCGGGAGCCCTGCCTGCCGGGGCCGGGGGTCGAGGGAGGGGGCTGCCGCCGAGGCTTCCGTTCCGCTCCCGCCCACCTTGGCGCCCCGCGTCCAGCCCTGGACCTCCGACTCCCCGCACTGGAGGCCCGAGCGCGCGCCCCGGGAGCGCGTCCCTGCCCCTGCGGCCGGGTATCCCGCGGAGCCGGGGACGGGAACCAATTTCAACCGGTTAGAGAAAGGTGGCATCCACACCCCTGCGGTAGCTTTGGGTCCCCAAAGTGCCCAGGGTGGGGGGGGACCTTTTTTACTCGGCTTGTTTGAGCCCCCGGATTTTCTCGGACGCAAACGTTGGTTTCCCGGCGTTATTTCTTGGGAGGCTTTTAAAAACCAAGGGTGGTGTTTTGCCAGGCTCTCTGTCCTATTATCTGTTGCTGTGTATACAGCCCCTCGCAGGCTTTGGGCACGTTTAGTTATAGAAAAGAAGGTACAGGAGGCAATTAACCAGGGACATTACCTGTATATTATTAGTGCCTATTATTGCAAATTACGTTGAAATGACAGTTGGCTTCCCCCCCCTTAGAGGTAGTTGACTTTTTCTTAAACAGTCGAAAATAGCTTAAAGAGATTTAGACCAAAAAAACCCAACAACAACAAAGAACAAAAACAAAAAACAACGTGCTTAGACCTGTTGTCCTAGAAATAAGGTGAAGTGAGTTAAACACTGACAAGTAATTTTTCGCTCGTTCCCGGGAGCCGCGTGTGTACCACATTCCTAGTTCAGGATATTTATCTGTTCTCTGACCTCTGCTACTTAATAGGGAGTTGAGGTTATTCAGCATTATGAAATCCCGAATAATTAATTTTCCCTTTGCTCAAACTCTGACAATGATGGAATTGAACTACATTAAACATTACGTTTATGTTAAATTTAATATTTAGCAATATCAATCACCAGTTTGTTTAAAAATTAAAAAAAAACTAGACTAGGATGTTTAAATAGGGTAATACATTTAAGGATTTAAGTACACTCAGAATTAATTCCTAGGAAACAATTGATCGTAGACCTGGAAGATACTGGAAGAGGCTATCTGGATCTAGTCCAGACTCCTCATTTTACAGATCAAGAAACTGACCTGGGGAAGTTGCAACTTGTCCAAAGTCACAAAGACTGGAGACAATTTGAATCTAAGTCCTCTAACTCCATAAACTTTGTTTTTTCATTGTCCTACACAATCTAATGTACTGAGTAAGATTATTTTTTCTAAGGCATCATTTTTGTGTGTTTTGCTTTTTTTAAATGTTTTTTTTTGCTAAGGCGTCATTTTGATAAAAATGTGTTGCAATTCACCTGCTTTTTCCAGAATGAAATTGTTTGCTTTTGGAGGGGGGGTTAACCTTTAAGCTGAATCTTAGTTTTTCACAGTAATTATCTTAGAAGGTTGTGGAATAAATCGATAGGTGTATTAAATACACTTTTTCCCCTTTTCTACTCTGCCCATTGCATCCACAATTTGTGTCTTCCTTTCTAGTCCTAAAATTAGCCTCCAAGTATTAGAGCTCCTCCTTTAAATTCAGACCCCTTTCCTAGCTGCCCAGCTGAAAGACCAAAGGTAGGCTGCCAGATCGTAGAGTGGAATGGTTGTGAACGGTTTAAAAACCTAATTACATGAATTAGTATGGCAATAGGGCATAGCCACATGGCATTTCTGATAGTATTTGGGTCCATCTGTCTTTTTTGTGAAATGGATGAAATCAAAGCTAAAGAGGATCATCAGTAACGCATGCCACAAGTCAGAATTATGATGTCCTTAGTAAGTACAACTCAGTTTCCAAGAACAGTTACATCTATTAAATACCAGTATTCACACTGATTGAAAAAATTGATAAGGACTAGCACTAGGCTTGTAATGGTACACTTTTTAATGAACAAGATTCATTGCTTTTGTAAACTGCTGTAAATCCATATTTTTTTGTATAAGTAACAGGCTATATTTCACTATTTTAGTTGGGGATTAGAGTGGATCTTTGATTAGATTGCTATCATGCACTCCTGGGGGAGAAAATGCCTTCTACTAAGGCAGATAGACCCCTTCTCTGCAACTTAAGAGTATCATAGAGTTGCCTAGAGCTTTGAGAGATGAAATGACTTGTTCAGGGTCACAAAGTCAGTGTGTCAGAGGCAGAATTTATATCCAGGTATTCCTGGCTTCAAGGCTGACTGTCTACTCTTCCTTGCTGTCTGTCTTGTCTTTCTTTACCATTATTGGAAATGACTAAATCAGACTTGTAGACATTTCTGACCGTGTGGTCTGCTGTTGAAAAAAAAAAAAACTGGGGACATCACTACTCTAGAACATGATTGACTCTTCATCCTATGGAATGTTCTTCCATTTGTTCACCATATTTCAACTTTTCACAGCCTTATGGAAAACCCATCTTTCCTGACTTGAAATCAAGTCTCTCTAAACATCTGTTTTAGTTTGCTCGTTAATCCTAATCTCTTTGAATATAGGATGTATATTATGTCTGTATGCTGAATCTTTAATACAGTGCTATGAACTTTACTTTTTCCTGGGCACTCATTTTAAATGCATGGACATACTCAACAGTGTGTTTGGAAACTTCAGAAGACTGACTTTGAATTTCTTTGGATGACTTAGTGACTCAGCATTAAACTATAGTTGATTAAATATTTGTAGAGGACTTGTAAATACCACGGAGGGTGCAGTTACTTCAACTCCACTCTACACCAGTAACAAAAGGGAAGTAGTAGGTCTGCATAAGGAATTGTATGGACATCCCTCACTAAAGTTGCCCCAGCCAACTTTCTTTCGTAATAATATACCTAGGAAATAATAAACCTAACAAGATGTTGCTATAATGGTGTACCAGAGGATACAAGTCCTTCTGTATCCTCTGTCGAGTAGCCATTTGGAGCCCTTAATACTAAAGCTAATCAGAAATGCTAGGGGTGGGTGGGGGGAGAGGCTCATCAAGTCCGAGGTTACTGGAAGAGGGTTCCCCCCAACCACATCCTAATTGACTGGGACTACAGAGAGAGGCATGTGTGGCCCAGCTCATTCTCACCCTTACTTAGTCCCTAGAACAGTGCCTACCAGCACTGTGTTATGTGCTTAGTAAAAATGCTGGTTGAATTGAATGTATTAATTTTTTTTTTTTTGGTGAAGCAATTGGGGTTAAGTGACTTGCCCAGGGTCACACAGCTAGTGTGAAGCATCTGAGGCTGGATTTGAATTTAGGTCTTCCTGACTCCAGGGCTGGTGCTCTATCCACTGCGCCACCTAGCTGCCCCTGAATGTATTAATTTTTGAGTTAGACATGTGAAAGATAGTAAGTAGTTCCATTAAAGTGCTTGTTTGTAGGATGAGCTGTAAGAAATACAATTGTTTTACAAACTAAACGCAAATATTTTGAATGGCATGTGAAGTTAATCTTCAGCAGTGTAAAGTAGTCATTGGTAGTGACAGTAGTAGATTCTGGGGTTCTCTTCAATGATAGAATCACAAAAAATATAATGACTGAAGTAGGACAGAAAACAATTATAGGCTATGTAAATCCTCTGAAACAGTTCTTGATGAAAAGACAAGCTAAATTACTGGTCATTATAGAAGGGACAAGAGTGACCTTTATACATTGATCATGAGCAGTTTGGACATCATACTATGATCTTTGAATAAGTCTACATTTTTGTTTGTAATTATTATATACAGTGACTTAAGTACTCAGTAAAATTTGGATGATCCCATGAAAGACATTTTAAGATTTTAAGTGTTTCTCGCAATTTTCAGTAATCAAAAAGTTTTTATTTTATCTTGTAAATAAGTAAGAAAAGAGCAGTGACATAGTGGATTGGGGCTGGGTGTGTGGGGGGGTAGTCCTAGACCTACTTCTGACACTTTATCTCTGGACAATTCACTTAACTTCTCAATGCCTCACACAACTCTTAAAGACAGAATTACAATCCCTCCCCCCCCCCTTTTGGTGAGGTAATGGGGGTTATGTGACTTGCCCAGGGTCACACAGCTAGTAAGTGTTAAGTGTCTGAGGCTGGATTTGAACTCGGGTCCTCCTGACTCCAGGGCAGGTGCTCTATCCACTGCGCCACCTAGCTGCCCCTGAATTACAGTGTTTTTAGAGTTTAAGGGACTAGAGCAACCAGCTATTCCAATATTGACCTTGAGTTCTTTCAAAGCAGATTAACAAAAAGTTATCTTTTTTGGGGTGACACCAGACATATGCTGTCCTGGCACAGGGAAAACTTCCATGGGTGCTGATCCTGTAATTCATCTGTAACTTTGAGGGAAAGCAATTTATGGAGAAGAGAAAACTTGGGAAATCATAATAGCTGTCTTCCTGTATTTAAAGAGTTGCTCTCTTTGGCAGAGGTCAGAACTGGGAGCAATGGGTGGAAGTTGCAAAGAGGAAAAAAGAGCTATAAGAAACTTTAGATCCCATCTAGTCCAACTTAACTTGTAGATAAGGAAACTAAGACCCAGAGAAATCAAATGTTTTGTTCAGGTTCACTCAAGCATTAAAGAGCAGGTAAAGAATTTGAAGTGGGTCCTCTTCAAAATCTGTTGCTCTTCCATTGTACCATGAATGCCCGGAAGGTAGTAGGTTTTCCTTTTTTGGAGGTCTTCAAGCTGAGACAGAATGACCACCATTGAGGTTAGGCCTACTTCACTTCTTCCCTGGACTATAGCAGTGACTCATAATTAGTCTCCCTGCTTCCAGTCTCCCTCTTTATTCTATCTTTGTAATAGCTGTCAAATTGATATTCCTAAAGCACAGTTCTGTCTCTTCTTTCCTGCTCAAGAAAATCTTTTGCCTCTAGGAGGAAACACAAATCTTTGACTTTTAAAATCCTTCACAGTTGGGTTCCAGCCTACCTTTCTAGGCTTTTTGCTCACTGCTTTCCTTCATGTAATCTGTGTACTTGCTGTTTCCCCATTCATGGCATTACATTTGTATTTCCATGCCTTAGCACTGGCTGTCTTCCATAGCTATAATGCACATT
Organism: Dromiciops gliroides; assembly: GCF_019393635.1. Classification (NCBI taxonomy): domain Eukaryota; kingdom Metazoa; phylum Chordata; class Mammalia; order Microbiotheria; family Microbiotheriidae; genus Dromiciops; species Dromiciops gliroides. Next base: position 147,434,344 of record NC_057861.1, on the reverse strand, counting down.
CTTTGTTCTACCTTTTAGTATCCCTAGCCTTCTTTAGCTCTGGTCACCTTTAGAAAATCCATCCTGATTGTTCAGTCACTGTTGCTTTCCCTCACTTAAATTATATCCTTTTTTAATTTACTTTTTTGTGTACATGTCTTTTCCTTCAGTAGAATGTAAGTTCTTGGATGGCAGGGACTGTTTTGTTTTTATCCTTGCAAAGTGTTCAACATAGTTCAATACATTATACATATATATATCATTAAGCATTGATCAAATACTTTCCACGTGCCAGGCACTGCACTAAGTGCTGGGGATACAAAGAAAGGCAAAAGACAGAATCTGCCCTTAAGGAGCTCACGATCTAATGGGAGACACAACATGCAAACAAACAACTATGTACAGACAAGCTGTATCCAGAATAAATAGGAAGTAATTAACAGAGGGAAGGCACTACAATTAGAGGGATATCGGGAAAGGCTTTTTGTAGGTGGAATTTTATCTGAAACTCAAGGGAAGCCAAGAAGCAGAGACGAGGAGGGAGGAGTGTTCCAGGCATGAGGGACTACCAGAGAAAATGTCTGGAATGGAGAAAGATGGAGTTTCTTGTTTGAGGCACAGAGGGTGTAAGAAGATTGGCAAGGTGGGGGGAAGGGGGTAGGTTATGAAGAACTCTGAATGGCAAACAGAACATATGATGTGTCATCATAGGTCAGAGGTGTTAAACACACAGTCTGCCACATGCTGCTGACAACACTCCTGAGTGGGGCCAGAACCAAATTAAAATGTAATTGGAAAATATTTAACAAAATAAATAAAAATAACATTTTAAAATAATTAAGTAATTACATATGAGGGTCCTTAGATAATAAGGAACCAATTGAGTTTGAGGTGTGTGTGTGTGTGTGTGTGTGTGTGTGTGTGTGTGTGTGAGAGAGAGAGACACACAGACACACAGGCATGGTCAGACTTACACTTTAGGAAAATCAGTTTGACAGCTGAATGGAGTTTGAACTGCAGTAGGGAGAAACTTATGTCAGGCTATCGGAGTAGTTCACGTGTGTGGTGATACGGGCTTGAACAGGTTGGTGGCACTATCATAGAGAAGAGGGAGTGTTTGAGATTTGTTACAAAGAGGTGCCAAGGATGACATTTAAGTTTTGCAAGCTTGTGCAACTTAAAATTAACAAGTAACTTGTGGTAACAAGTGCTTGTAGAATTGAATTCAAGACAGTACATTATTTGAAATTTGAGGTGAATAAAGTGTAGTCAGAACCAGGAAAGGATAGAAGGTTGTGGTGAGCTTGAAGGATGAGTTTAAAAGTGAGTCAGAGGCAAATACAATTAAAATTAATGTTGAATGTTGAAAGTTCTAGAAATGTTTTATATCTGCCTGCTTTATGCATTAGAAGAAAGTCCTAGAGAAAGGACTAGATAGATGTAAAATTTTCCACATGTTGAAGTCATGGGAAAACTATTTAAAAGAAGAAAAGAAAAAAAATAGATGGAGAGATGGAAGGACAAGAAAACTATGATGAGAGGAATTTCACAGTTTGTGATCATGGAAATGAAAGTTTGGGTTTAAGGTACTGTCACCTTTTTGGATAGTTGAAGTAGAGTTATAGATCATGGGAGTTTGCCTTTGGACTGATTTTCTAGGGGACTTTTCTCACAGTCCCCAAGGGCAAGAAATTTGGTGGAGAGGATCTAGGTGCTCAACTTTTGAGGGGAGTGTAAGTGGCCTCGAAGATAGCAATAGCAAGAAGCTTGACAGGGTGAGAGAGTAGAAGTTGCAGGATGATGGCAGCAAAAGGAAGGCTTGGTGGTAGAATAGGGATTATAGGATCATAGAATGTTAGGGCTGGAAGAAAGGTCATCTATCTGCCTTTTCACTTCCTCCTCCCCCTCCAATTTTACAGATCAGGAAACTAAGTCTCAGAGAGGTTAAGTGATTTGTCTTAAATTCAGATAGGATTAGACTGAATATTTACTGAATGGGGAGTTTTCTGGATATATCAGCCAGTCAATAATTAAATGCTGGGAGCAGCTAGATGGCTCAGTGGATAAAGCACCAGCCCTGGATTCAGGAGGACCTGAGTTCAAATGTGGCCTCAGACACTTGACACTTACTAGCTGTGTAACCCTGGGCAAGTACCCCCAATCTAAGTCTGGGGATACAAAGAAAGGCAAAAGACAGCCTCTAGTTCAGAGAAACCTGGAGGGTCTTGCGTGGGCTGATGATGAGTGAGATGAGCAGAACTAGAAGAACATTGTACACAGTAACATCAACATTGAGTGTTGATCTACTGTGATGGACTATATTCTTCTCACCAATGCAATGGCACAGAAGAGTTCCAGGGAACTCGTGATGGAAGAGGATCTCCAAGTCCAGGAAAAAAAAAAAGAACTGTGGAATATAGATGCTGAATGAACCATACTATTTCTTTTGTTTTTAGTGCTGTTGTTTTTTTTCTATTTTGAGGTTTTCCATCAGTGCTCTGATTTTTTCTCTTATAACATGACTAATGCAGAAATAGGATTAATGTTATTATGTGGGATGGGGAGGGAGAGAGAAAAATCTGAAATTGTAAAGCTTGTATAAACAAAGGTTGAGAACTATCTTTACATGTAACGGAAAAAAAATAAAATACTTTATTAATTTAAAAAAAAGACAGCCTCTGCCCTCCTGGAGCTCACAATTTAATGGGAAAGACAGTATATAAACAATTATGTACAAAGAAGCTTATATCCAGAATAAATAGGAAGTAATCTACAGAGGGAAGGCACTAGAATTAAAGGGATTGGGAAAGGCTTCTTGTAGGTGGAATTTTAGCTGAGACTTCAGGGAAGCCAAGAGACAGATGAAGAGGGAGAGAATGTGCACATGTCGAGGACAGCCAGAGAAAATGTATGGAACTGAGATGTAGTATCTTGTTTGAAAAATAGCAAGGAGGCTAGTGTTAACTGGATCTCAGTGTTCTCAGGTTGGGTCTTGGTGTAATAAAACTAGAAAATTGGGGGTTTGGGAGGGCTGGTTATGAAGGGCTTTGAATTCCAAATAGAGGATTTTATATCTGCTTAAACAAAAACAATCACCAAGATAATCTTAAAGCACAGGTATATAATTGGTGTTCTGGTTTCTGACTTTGTGTTTAGTATATTGTGTATGACTGTCACTCCCTTCCTCAAAAATCTTCACTGACCCTCTATAACTTTTTTCCCCTTTTTTTTTGCCAGGCAATGAGGAGGGTTAAGTGACTTGCCCAGGGTCACACAGCTAGTAAGTGTCAAGTGTCTGAGGCTGGATTTGAACTCAGGTACTCATGAATCCAGGGCCGGTGCTTTATCCACTGTACCACCCAACTGCCCCTATAACTTCTAAGATATCTTCACAGACTGGTATTTAAAGCCTTTCACAATCTGGCTTCAGCTTCATAACCCCCTTCACACCCTTTTAGCCAAGCTGACCTACTTTCTGTTCCCTAAACTCTATTCTATCTCCTTTATTATTTCCCACAAGCTGTCTCTTAGTGCTTTTAGTGTACTCCTTCCTTACCTCAGTCTCTTAGGAGCCTTAACTTCTATAAAGCTTATTTTAAGTCTAGCTCTTATGTACAACCTTTCCTGGTCCTCCCAGTTATTACTCTATCCTTCTTCAGATTATTTTCTATTTACATTTCCTTTTTATCTTCCCCTCACCCCTCACTTTTTTTTTTTTTTTGCAGGGCAATGAGAGTTAAGTGACTTGCCCAGGGTCACACAGCTAGTAAGTGTCAAGTGTCTGAAGCCGGATTTGAACTCGGGTACTCCCAAATCCAGGGCCGCTGCTTTACCACTGCGCCATCTAGCCGCCCTCATTTATAAACTGTAGTTTATAAATGGCAGTAAGAGGTAGTAAGAATAATGCAGTCGGTAAAAATCTCATTTAAAATTGAAAAAATTTTTTATTTATCTAGGACTCATTGCCAAGCTAGAAATTTAAAGAAATAACAGTAAATTTGAAATTTTGACATTATAAAATGACAGTAAATCTGCATTTTACAACAGTATCAAGTTCTCAGATTGGCAAAGCATTGTGACATTTGCTTTGGGAGAGTAGTTATTTCACAAGACAGTTTAGTTCCTGAGCCCCTTAGTCACTTTATTATTTAAAAAAATTTTATTTTTCAAAAGGACACTCGGAAGATTTACTACTGAGGTATTAAAACTTGAGTTTTAATTATATATGACTACATGTTGCTAAACCATCCTGCTGATAAATGACAGCCTGTACATAGTTGGTGGAAGGAGTAGCACATTGGAATAAAATGTAAGCGTTCCTCAGGGAGTAGGTGATGGCCTTTTTTTGGTTATGAGTAATCCTTTGTCATAACAAACATCATCTATAGTATTAGGCAGGTATATATGTGTGTGTGTGTGTGTGTGTGTGTGTGTGTGTATATATATATACACATATATATATATATATATATATAATTGGTTCATTGGTATCTGACTTTGTATTTGGTATAGAGTAAGGGTGAGGAAACTAATGATCTTGGGGTCAGATTTAGTTCCAGGCATAAATTTTATTTTGGCTAGATCCAAGATGTGATGGGGATAATATCTGCATCTTGTGCTTACAGTTGCAACACCTTAGTGAACTTAAAAATTTTTACTAGCAGTGTTCTTTAAGTCCAAAAATCTGAATGTTACTCTTACATAATTATATAATAATGAAGATGGTGACCTAATGAATACAGTTCTGGAGTTGGAACTAGGAACTCCCAGGTTCAAATTTTGACACTTAGGATATCTGTGTGACCCTGGGCAAGTCACTTAACCTCTCTATGCTTCAGTGTCTTGGTCTTGTCTGTAAAATTGTAATATGTGTATTATCTACTTTATAAGGTAGGTAAAATGATCTATAAATGTCAGTTATTTTATAATAATAATGAAAGGAACAGCCAGCATTGCAGAAGAATAATGATGGTTGGCATTTACATATTTTATTTGATCTTCATGACAACATTGTTAGTTTCTACCGTTTCTATTACTATCCTCATTTTAAAGATGAGGAAAACATTCTGAGATTTGCTGAGGGTCATGGAGGTGTGTAGTAAATATGGGATTTGAATGTAGGTCTTTCTGACTTCAAGCCCAGCACTAAAGTTAGTCATTAAACAATTAAGTACCTCCTATTTGTCAGAGACTGTGCTAAGTTCTGGGGGATATAAAGAAAGGCAAAAGGGGCAGCTAGGTGGCGCAGTGGATAGAGCACCGGCCCTGGAGTCAGGAGTACCTGAGTTCAAATCCGGCCTCAGACACTTAACACTTACTAGCTGTGTGACCCTGGGCAAGTCACTTAACCCCAATTGCCTCACTAAAAAAAAAAAAAGAAAAAAGAAAGAAAGGCAAAAGACAATTCTTGCTTTCATAGAGCTCACAATCCATTGGGGAAGACAACATGCCAACAATTATGTAAAAGTGATCTATGTTTTGAAGAAATTGGAGGTAATCAACCAAAGGAACATACTACAGATGAGGTCAAGAAAGCCTTCCTTTAGAAGGTGGGATTTTAACTGGAACTTGAAGGAAAACAGAAGGCAGAGGTGAGGGAGAAAAATTCCAATAGGGGATAGGTAATGAAAATGCCCTGAAATGCAGAGATGGGAGTGTATTGTTTGAGGAATAGCAAGGAAGCCAGTGTTACTAGGTCTTACCATATCCACTGTGCTAGGCTGCTGGGGTATCCTAGTTGGCAGTTATCACTCCCTCTGCTGATCCTCCCACAGTTAGCATTTTATATCTTTCAAAATCATTTATCCATTTCTATCATGTATTAATTATTTGTGTATGTCTTTATTTCACTAGAGCACCGTTAATCGTGTACTATTTGAAGCATACTGTGCTAGATATGTGTGAGAGACATTAAAGACTTTATGCCAGCTCTCAAGGAGTTTCAGGCTCAGTTGAGGTGATTATGTGTGCACAAATAAATGTAATACAAATTAGAATGTGCTAAGGACATATTAAATATTAGGAAATTAGACGAGAGAAAGAAATTTCTAGCTAAGGTGAGGATCAAGGAAAAAACATTTACATTCAGATTCCATATTTACTAGACCTCATGACCCTTAGTGAGTCACTTTATCCTCTCAGAATCCATTTTCTTCATCTTTAAAATGGGGATAGTAATAGAAACTAGGGCAGCTAGTTGTGGCACAGTGGATAAAGCACCAGGCCTGGAGTCAAGAAGACCTAGCTCAAATCCAGCCTCAGACACTAGCTATGTGATCCTGGGTAAGTCAGTTAACCCCGTTTGCCTCAGTTTCCTCATCTGTGAAATGAACTGGAGAAAGAAATGGCAAGCTATTCTATTATCTTAGCTAAGAAAACCCCAAATGGGGTCACAGAGAGTCAGACACACACATTTGAATCAATTGAATGAGTAATAGGAACTAGCAGTGTTGTCATGAGAATCAAAATATGTAAAATACTTGTTGCAGAGATATGGTATTAAAATGGGGCTTAAAGGATGTTGATAGGAAAGGGAGGCTTAGAAATGAGGGGGGGCTTGGAGATATGAGTGATTTCAGTTATACAGTTTTAGAAATGATATGGAACATAAGAGGTCATCAAATTCATTCCCCATGTTTCATGTATTAAGTGTGTATGAGGCACAGAGAGGTTACAGGACCAAGCCTAGAAGTTATATGTTTGTATTAAATTTCTTTATGTTGATAACAATAACAATTTTTTTTTTCCCCCGCGGGGCAATGGGGGTTAAGTGACTTGCCTAGGGTCACACAGCTAGTAAGTGTCTGAGGCCAGATTTGAACTCAGGTACTCCTGAATCCAGGGCCGGTGCTTTATCCACTGCGCCACCTAGCCGCCCCCAACAATAACAATTTAAACTGACATAATTGTAGTTTACCAAAACATGTACAAATATGCTTTTAAGCAGATTTACTTTTGCAAGTTCCAATAAAATTATTGGGAAGCTGTGGCTAAAATCACTGATAAATTCAGCAAGAGTTTAGGCTTTTAGAGATTTATAAAATATATATTATGAGTTAGTAAAGAGAGATTGAGAAGATTCCTTATAGCATGGAAATCCTAGCTCAAATCTAATTCGATATAGCCAGAGAGAAAGAAATCAATTTCCTTTCCTAGCAGCCCACGTGAAATCTCTTACCAACCACTAAATCGATGTCCTGAAAGACAAAGGGGGACTCCTGTTCTCCCTCTCCTGCCATGCTGGTTCCTCACCAAAAAGAGAGATTTTATTATTGAGGTTTAGTGATGAAGAACCAGAGTTCCCGTTGGTTTATTTGCTTGGACTTTATTAGTATTTTTCTGTTTTATAGTGGGTTTTTTTTTAACAACTTTCACCTGCCTTAGAAATAATGCTTTCTGAAATTAGACTTTTATTTTGTTGATAAAAGTGTATACATGTGCTCTTCTCTTTACCCATTGAAAAACTTTTTTTTTTAATTTAATTTTTTAAAATTTTACATATAAGGTATTTTATTTTTTCCATTACATGTAAAGATAGTTCTCAACTTTTGTTTATACAAGCTTTACAATTTCAGATTTTTCTCCCTCCCTCTCCCCCTCCCCTAGACAGCAGGTAATCTGATATAGGTTATATCTATATATCTATATAGATATAGATATAGATATACACACACACATATATATACACATAATAACATTAATCCTGTTTCTGCATTAGTCCTGTTATAAGAGAAAAAATCAGAGCAATGATGAAAAACCTCAAAATAGAAAAAAAACAACAGCACCAAAAACAACAGAAATAGTATGGTTCATTCAGCATCTATACTCCACAGTCATTGAAAAACTTTTTGAAGAGGAAGATGAAATAATTTCTCAAAGGATATTTCATCTTGAAATTGATTTATTAATGAATTTTCTCTACTCAATCTTCAGTCTATTCACTTAGGTAAAGTAGTTAAGTGGACTGGGATAGTTTTATATATATATATATATATATATATATATATATATATAGTTTACTTCTAATGAATTAGGATTTGATGTAATACCATCCATTTTTGCTTTTTGCATATGTCAGTATGGACTTCAACAAATCAGGTGTCCTTATTTTTCATCAGCCTGTTGTTCCTCAAGGACTGATCGAAATCAAAGCTGCTTTGTTTAATTAAGACCCTTTGTTAACAGCTCTTCCAGAGTCGTTCTGTTGGTGCTCTGCCACATTGCTAAAGGGAAAAAAGTGACAAACTAACAAAATTTTATCTTATTTGATGTGTCTCAATCTCCTTTCTGGCAGTGTACTTATCAGGTTTTTGTTTTGTTTTTACTGTGAAAAGCAGCAAGGCACAGTGAGTTTTATAAAGGGTTGGTCTTAGAGTCAGGAAGATCTGGATTCACTATGTGATGTTGAGCAAGGCACTTAAGCATTCAGGGTCCCAGGTAACTCTTTAAGACTCTTTAGTTGCAGAATAGTTGTCTGGTAATAGCTAATAATAGACAACATTTATATAGTGTTTAACATGTGCCAGGTATTCTGCTAAGCTCTTTAATTTCATTTGGTCCTCAAAACAATCTTGGGAGGTAGGGGATATTATTATCCTTATTTTACAGATGAAGAAATTGAGGCAAATAAAGGTTAAGTGACTTGTCCAAGATCACATAGCTAGCTAGTGTCCAGGGCTATATCCAATTGTGCGTTCCCTACAATAATGAAATCACAGGTTCAGGACTCTTCTCTCCCCCCCCCCCCCCATCTCACCACCCCTGTATGTAATTGTAATCAGTGAGTGCTCTAGTCTGTTTTCTTTATATATTTTGATATATTTGTTTTATTTTTGTTATTTATAACGATGTTGTTTAGATATTTCCCAGTTGTATGGTATGTCCCACAATTTATATTTTAGTTTCCATTATTATACAAATAATACTGTGAATATTTGTGTACAATTAGGTCTTTTTTCTTCTCCATTTAATAACTTTCATAGTAGAGTTCCTAATAGTGTTATCACTGGGACAATCACTTTTTGCAATTGAGTATATATATATATATTTTTTTTTTTTTAAATTTTATTTTTTTTGCAGGGCAATGGGGGTTAAGTGGCTTGCCCAGGGTCACACAGCTAATGAGTGTCAAGTGGCTGAGGTCAAATTTGAACTCAGGTCTTCCTGAATCCAGGGCCGGTGCTCTATCCACTGCGCCACCTAGCTGCCCCCCCCCTGCCATTTTTAAGAGAATAGGATAATTGCTTTGCCAGTGAGGAGAGAGGGGAATTGATTATTCTTTGCTTTTGGAAATAAAATTTAATAAATAAAATTAATAAGTTTATGCAGTGGTCATTAGTATATTATTAGTTGATTAGTATATTAATATTTATACAATTAATAATTAGCGATTAATAGAATAATAAAAATTTCAGTGAAATTTTCAGCTTTTCAAACAGTTCAATCTATTCAGTAGATTGTAAGATCCTTATGGACAGAAACTTCTGTTTCTCAGCACAGTAGATTGCACTGTTTGAATTACCTTTGAGCAATAAAAATGAGATTTTTTTATGATCTCCATAAAAAATAGTTATTTAATTAAAAAGTACTAAAAGTGGTTTTAGCAGTATTAAATGCTTTTTAGTGTTTCAGTAGATCATATCATCTATTAAAGAGCTGCTTTTTAAAAGTACTTTTTTGTTTGGCTGACATTCTCTTTTTGGGGGGTGGTTGGTGAGGCAATTGGGGTTAAGTGACTTGCCCAGGGTCACACAGCTAGTTAAGTGTCAAGTGTTTGAGGTCAGATTTGAACTCAGGTCCTCCTGAATCCAGGGCCGATGCTCTATCCTCTAGCCACCTAGCTGCCCCATACATTCTCTTTTAGATCAACAAATTCAAACTCTTGTAATTAACTTGATAATCTTTTTCTTTGTAATTGACTTGAAAGACAAATCCCTATTCTGGGACCAACCTTGAGATAATTTGTATAATCCCTATTCAAATGGTATATACTCTCATTAAAAGGGATAGCTAGGTATGTAAAGTCACTAACTGGTCATCCAGAGCTCCAAAGGTTTAAAAGCTTTAAAGCAAGTGATTTTTCAGAGTAATCATTATTAAATAAAGGATATGACTGCCCCAAGAAAAATGGCCTGTTCTTTTGATTTTCTTCCTTGTAGCCATGCAAACTCTAGAGCTGAATCCTTCCATATTAGCTATTACATAAAATAAAATGTAATTTGTAAAATAGCTTTTCATCCCTAATTAGTTGATTTTTCAAAAAGAGAAGAGGAAGCAGTCTACCCCAAAATAGTAAACTTACCCTAGGGAGTATATAATCTTCTTCCCCACCCTCCATCTTGTTCCTCTTTCTTTTTAAATGTTTCTTTCAGGTTTCAGTATAGTATTGTTAATCTGATGGAGATTGGTTGCTGGGCCATAAGACTTGAAAACCGAGAGACCTTAGAGATTGATATTTTAGTGTAATATCTTAATTTACAGAGGAGGAGATTGAAGTGAGGAATGCCATATAATAAGTTAGTGACAGTGTTGGGGCCCAAAACCCATGGCTTTAGGTTATAACCCAGCATTCTCTTTCCATTTACTCTCTATGCCACTCAGTTATTTTTAAATTAGTAAAATTTGCTGATGTGATAGATCTCATTCATTTGGAAAGGACTTTGAAAAGAAAGTCATTTGGTCCATTTATTAAATGCTTCCTATGTGCCAGGTACTTGATTTAGTGCTGGAGTTACAAAGAAAGGCAAAAAACAACCTCAGCTCTCAAGAGATTCATAGACTAATTTATATTATATTTCCAACAAATGGCCTTTGAGCCTGAATTGTACAAGATTATATTAAGAGGGCAGTTAGGTGGCACAGTGGATAGAGCACTGGTCCTGGAGTCAGGAGGACCTGAGTTCAAACCTGGCCTCAGACACTTAACACTTACTAGCCCTGTGACCCTGGGCAAGTCACTTAACCCCAATTGCCTCACTAAAAAGAAAAAAACAAAAACCAAAAAAAGATTACATTAAGGATCATATTTGCAATAGTAAGAACAGATCTTTAGCTTTGGGTAGCTGGTCTCTTGGTGTTTACATCTCTTTTTGAAAAACATTTTGCCTCTTTGTATTGCATATTTTAAGAGCATGACAGACATTAATATTTAATAAATTAAATGTAAAATGTGCCCAAAAATATTAAGGAGGGGCCTAGAGTTTTAAAATTCTTGTACTTTTAAAGAGGTATTCTAATATCAGGAATTCTTTTTTTTTTTTTTTCAGGTGAATGAGGATTAAGTGACTTTCCCAGGGTCACATAGCTAGTAAGTGTCAAGTGTCTGAGGTCAGATTTGAACTCAGGTCCTCCTGAATCCAGGTCTGGTGCTTTATCCACTGTGCCACCCAGCTGCCCTTTCTTGGGGGCGGGGCGGGCAGGCAGTGAGGGTTAAGTGATTTGCCCAGGATTACACAGCTAGTAAGTGTCAAGTGTCTGAGGCTGGATGTGAACTCAGGTCCTCCTGAATTCCAAGGCCAGTGCTTTATCCACTTCGGGACGGGGACAGGGACCTAGGGCCACTGTAGAAATTTTTCTTCTATGCATATTTGTTACAGGAGTTTTTTTTCTTTCTCCTTTTTAAAAAAACATGTGGGGAGATTGGTGACTAGTGATTGGATTGTTCTTTTCCCCCTAAAAAAGTCTCATTGAAACATTGAGAAAACGTACAGAAGAGAACAGAAGGAAGGACGGAAGGAAAACAAAAATAGAACAGCTTTGAAAGTAACATGTTGAATATATTATGTATTTAAAAGGAAAATGAAGCTGTATGCAATAGAGATTTTATGTGGTTTTATGTCCAGTTCTTTTTCTGATCTACTTTGTATATGGAAGTACTAATTTTATGTATTAAGTTCAGGGGGGAAATTAATTGAAAAAGTTGCTTACAGGACATCCATTTCAAAATACCCAGTAGGCAGTTAGTGATGTGGGATAATCTCAGGAGACAGATTAAGAGTAGATGCTAACATCACAGTCCTTGATCTGTGTGCTGCGTGAGGAAGTAGAAATGGCACTAAAGAAAAAATGGAAAGAATGGTTAGGGCTAAACCAAGTATATACAGGGGACATCTGTACTGGAGGAAACAATTTTGTGTAGGCATTTAAGCAATGACTCTCAGGAGGATGTTGAACTCTCAGGTGGAAAAACATTACAGACTCTATTCTTTTCCAAAAAATTGAGAAAATATCAACTTTTCCATCTCTAAAATCTTTGTGAGTAATCTATGTGTATATTGAGGGCATCCTTGATGAAAGTCTGAGAAGGAAACAGTCAGGCTTTTACAAATAATATTCTATACAGTCACATAGTTTACTGAAAGATGCAGAGAATACAAGATCCCACTGTACTTATTTGCCTGTAAAAAGTATTTGATTCAATAAGAGTAAAAGGAATATTTAAATTGTTACACATGTCAGCTATTATTATTGTTGTTCATCTTGTTTTCTTTTTTGGATGGAGTTCAGTTAGGAACAGTCCTGTGGCAAGTCTGTCTGGCTAGTTAGTATTCTTCCATATTTAATTTTTTGCTGATTTATTATACAGGTGTATAAAATAACTGCTTTTTGTAGCTAAATAAAAGTTTTGAGATACAAACTCATCTTTTGTAAAGCTCACTGAAAGGACAACTGTTGTTGCAGGCAGGACCAATGTTCTTGTCATGTACTTCATCTTCTTTGCATCTCTCTACCCTCTAGTTTGCTGCTTCAGTTCTCTATGAACCATGATACCAAGTAACCAGACTTGTTAGAATTATTCTGAATTAATAGTTTAAAGAATTGTAAAAAGCTTCCAGGTGATACCCTAAAGTGCTTTAAGCCCACTATTGCTGGTTTGCCTGTTCTGAATAGTTAAGAAGGTTGCTAGTTGTGACTTTAAGAAAAATGAAATATTGCTATTAGTTGAAACGGAAATTAAATGAGCTTAAGCATCTGGAAAGGATCTACCTGTATATAGATAATAGTAAAATTTAGGAATTAGAAGTTATATACATTCAGAACAAGAATGGATCTGAGAATATCTAGTCTAGCTCCCTTATAGAAGAGGAAACTGAAACTCAGGAAGGTTAAATATGATTGTGAGATGACTGTTATAAAGGTATTTCTTTGGCTTATGGCTTCTGAGGCTGGAAATGTTAAAGAGCACACAAGAATGCAAGAGGGGATGAGTTGAATGCTTATGTACAATGAACAGAGAGTTAGAAAGTAGTAGTTATAAAGAATTGTTAAATTAACGATTTTACTTAGCTTGTTAAAGTTGACCCATCAATGTTTTCAGCCATGGTTTAGCAAATTTAGGGGTCAACTTTGCATTTTAGAAGCTAAATGTATTTATCATAAGCTTTCAAAGATAGTAGCAATAGGAAAAAAACTCAGTAAACTGCTTTAGGACATTGATTCCTGACTTCAGTTCAGAAACCAAATTAGCATCACTAAGGAGCTACAAAAAAGTGTTTAAAGATATTTTGTTGAGGTTTAACAGCAGGACCTCAGCCCCCTGGAGTACTTTCTGAAATACATTTAAGGGGAATGGAAACTCTTGATGCTAGTGGCCACCTGGTTTGCCCATTTCTTCTATCTTCCCTCAAATCATAATTTGGTTGAAGATTGGAAAATTATTATCTAAGACACTTTTTAAGATTTGTGATTTCACATCTCATCCCCATAGTAAACATAAAAAGATCAGCCCCCAAATGCAAAAAATTTCAAACATTTTAAAGGTTGTACTTCTAAAACATAAGGACTAATTTAAATTTGGGGTGGGATAGAAATCTAAGAAACACAGTGAACTAGTGAGAATTATGTTACACACTGTAGCAAAGACTTTTTAGAATGGGAAAAAATTAACATCAGGTAGTATAGACAGCTGTAGAAAAAGCACTAATGGTTGGGAAATGCTATAAATAAGAAAATATCCTAAACACTGTCCAGATTTGATTCTGTGATGATCAACTTGCATTCATGCCTATTATTTACTTTTGTAGGTAAGCCTAAGTAAAATTTTATAAATCCATCTTGTAAAGATTTCATTGTTAATTGTCTTATATGTGATAAAGTAGAGGGTCTTTTAAAGATATATCTTGTCTTAGAATTGACTGTCATTATCTTTTGTGCCTTTTAGGTTTTGCCTTTTTCTAGTCTGTTTTCATCTTAAGTGTGTAATTAGATTTCTATTTGTTCCTCATGGTACTTAAATAATTTGGTTGGTTTGTAAAATACGTTGCATGATAGTGTAGAAAGAACATTGATTTTAGAATCAGCACCTCCATTCACATCCCATCTTTGATGCTTACTGCCTCCTTTAGTCCTTTTTTTTTTTTTTTTAAATTTCCGGGGCATTGAGGGTTAAGTGACTTGCCTAGGGTCACGCAGCTAATAAGTGTCAAGTGTCTGAGGCTGGATTTGAACTCAGGTCCCCCTGACTCCAGGATCAGTGCTTTATCCATTGCACCATCTTCCCCCCCCCCCGCCCCCCCCCCAGTCTTGATCAAATTACCCTTCATCTCGGTTTCCTTCTCTATGAATGAATGTACTATAAGGCCTTTATAGTCAATTTCCACCTACAGACCTATGAGATCCTATATATGTTATGTTTATTCTAATAAATGACTGATATTCAGCTTAGGTAGCAAAAATGCATTATAATGAGCTGTGAATAGCCAAATTTTGTTGCAGTGGAATTTTGTTATATTTATTTATTTTTCTTGCAGGGCAATGGGGGGTTAAGTGACTTGCCCAGGGTCACACAGTAAGTGTCAAGCATCTGAGGCCGGATTTGAACTTGGGTCCTCCTGAATCCAGGGCCGGTGTTCTATCCACTGTGCCACCTAGCTGCCCCTGGAATTTTGTTTTGCTGAGTACATCAGTAACATCAAGACTCGAAGGAAAAACAGCTGAGTGGAAAAAAATATTGTCTAGTACAGAAAAGTAGGGGAGGTATCACCTTCCTTACTACTTTCTTCCTCATAAGGTCCAGGATCTTTTTGGATGTTTCTATATTGATGAATGAATCAATGGAAAAAGTTTATTAAATGTTTACTATATGCCAAGCATGGCATACAAATGGCAGAAGTGAGACAATCCCTGACCTCAAGAAGCTTATATCTTAATAGCCTGAAATAGCATATGGATGGAAGTAGTGTCTAGGAAAAAATGTTGAGGGCTTGGAAGTCAGAGATGGTGAGTTGAGTCAGGGAATCTATTGACATGCTCTTTACAGAAAGCAATAGTAGTATTACAGTTCCCTGAACTAGAGATGTAGATAAATCTTTCATGGCAGGAGAGGGGAATGCTAGATATAGCAGTGACCTAACCTAAATGAATTTGCATTTATTGACATCTTCAGTCCTAGGGTAGGAAGTTCCCAAAGTGGAGTGGATTAATTCCCACAGTGATAGGTCTTTTAAGGTCTAGAGGGCACACTGCAGTAGGTCAGATGATGAAAAGATGGCTAGAGAGGATGGCTGAAAGAGGGGTTGTATAAGTGGTATGTTTTGGTGGTGACTGGTATGTTATCCGGCAGGGATAAGGGCCAGTGACAGGATATTATCGGTTGGTAACTAAATAATTAAAAGATCTTCAGCCCAGCTTCAAATCTCTTGTGAGCTCCTTTCATTTTGGTGATAATAATAAGAGTGTTCTCATTATCAATATAAAATTTGCAAAAAGCAAATTGCATAAATCAGAATTAGACACTTGCTAATAATTTAAGTTGCTAGCCATATTTTTACTGATTAAAAGCAGGCATATGCCAACCAATGGATGAATGTGTGAACCAGTATGCATTGGTTCTAAACACAGTAGCACAGCCATTTCCTAATTGTAATAGTCTGCCCACAATCTGTGATCTAATTGTGACAAATTATCTAAAGTAACAAATAGCATAGTGAAGCAAAGCATTCTTTCATTAACCCTGTACAAAAAGCCTCCATGTGTACCTTGAGCCCATCACGTGGATAGGTAGTGTGTTTTCATGAGATCTCTGAAATTGTGGTTGCTCCTTGTGTTGGTCAAAGTTATTAAAAACCTTCAAAAAGTTGTTTGTCTTTACAATGATTTTTTATCCTACAATTTGTTTTCTTCTTTGTGCTCACTTCACTCTACATTAGTTCGTGCCAGTCTTCCCAGGTTTCTTTGAAAATGCACCTTTCGCCATTTCTTACATGGTAATAGTATTCCATCACACTTGCCATAATTCCCCAATTGATGGGCACCCTTTTCTTTGCCAACATGAAAAGAGCAGCTATAAGTATTTTTGAACCTTTTTCTCAACTCTTAAGGAGTATAGGTCTGGTAAGGTTTTGCTGGGTCAAAGAGTACAATAATATATTTGTGTAACACCCTATTTTAGCCAAATTCCCCAATCAGTGGTTAGGGAAGCTGGGTGGCACACTGGATAGAAAGCTGGACCTGAAGTCAGGAAGACCTGAGTTCAAATCTGGCCTCAAACTAGTTGTGTAGCCTTGGGCAAATAACTTAACCCTGTTTGCCTCAGTTTTCTCATCTGTAAAATGTGCTGGAGAAGGAAATAACAAACCACTCCAGTACCAAGAAAACCTCAAATGGGGTCAAGAAGAGTGGATATCACTGAAAAACAACTATCAGAGGTTAAACTACTTTGTTTCCAGTTCTTTGCCACTACAAAAAGGTTAAGCATTTAATATTAGCAACAGTTATAATGATCATTTCTAATCAGTTAATAAGGGGTGACCATTTTCTCTTAAAAAAAATTTTTTTTGAAGTTAAGAAATTTATTTATTGGGGGGAGGGGCAGGGCAAAGAGGGTTAAGTGACTTGCTCAGGGTCACACAGCTAGAAAGTGTCAAGTGTCTGAGGTCAGATTTGAACTCAGGTCCTCCTGAATCCAGGGCCACTGCTTTATCCACTGTGCCACCTAGCTGCCCCTGAAGTTAAGAAAATATTAATCTTTAATGTTCTTTAAAAAAAAAAGTTTTGGATTCTCTCCCTCCTGTCCCTCCCCACTGAGAAGACAAGAAATGTGATATCAATTGTGCATGTGAAATCATGCAGAATATTTTTCTGTATTTGTTGTGAAATTTGCTATAAAATGTTCTCCCCAGTTTCCCTGCTTTCCTTTTAATCTTGGCTGCATTGGTTTTGTTTGTGTAAATCCCTTTAAATTTAACATAATCAAAATTACCCATTTTACTTCCTGTGATCCTCTCTATCTCATGTTTGGTCATCAATTCTTCCCTCATCCATAGATATCACAGGTAAACTTCATGCACCTCTAATTTGCTCATGATAACACCCATTATGTCTAAATCATTTACCCATTTTGATCATATCTTAGTATACAGTGTGAGATGTTGGTCTATACCTTGTTTTTGCCAAACTGTTTTCCAGTTTTCCCTGCAGTTATCAGACAGCAGATTACTATGATCATTTGCTATTCTGTATTATGAACCTAATCTCTTCCACTGGTCTCCCACTTTCTTAGCCAGTACCAGATTGTTTTGAGTATTACTGCTTTGTAATATAGTTTGAAATCTGATACTGCTAGGTTATCTTTCACATTTTTCATTGATTTCCTTGATATTATTTAAAAGTTTTTATTTTAAAAAATATTTCCCAATTCAGTGTAAATTTTTAACAATAATTTAAAAAAATGTAGGCTTTTTATTTTTAAAAATTCATTTACTATTTATGTTTAGCATTCATTTTTAGAAAATTTTGAATTCCAAATTCTTTCCCCACATCTTCCCTCTTCTCAACCCTCTTTCATCCATCATGAAGGCAAGAAATGTGTTATTGATTTATATATGTGAAACCTTGCAAAATATTTCCATGTTAGCCATGTTGTGCCCCCCTCCCCCGCCCAAAGACAAAGGGGAAAAAAACCCCAATTAAATAAAGCGAAAACATTTTTCTTCAATCTGCATTCAGACTCTTTAAGTTCTTTCTCTGGAGGTGGATAGCATTTTTCATAAGTCTTTGGAATTTCCTTGGATCATTTTATTGCTGAGAATAGCTAAGTTATTCACTATTGATCATTGCACAATATTGTGGTTACTGTGTACAGTTTTCTCCTAGTTCTGCTCAGTTCACTTAGCATGAGTTCATATGTCTTGCAAAGGTTTTCTGAAACCATCCCACTTGCCATTTCTTATAGCACAGTAGTATTCCATCATGATCATATACCACAGCTTGTTCAGCCATTCCTCAATTGATAGGCGTCCCCTTGATTTCCAATTCTTTGTCACTACAAAAAAGAGCTGCTATAAATATAGGTCATTTTCCTTTTTCTTTTCCCTCTTTGGGATTCAGACCTAGTAGTGGTATTGCAGGGTCTAAGAGTATGCACAGTTTTATAGTTTTTTTGGGCATAGTTCCAAATTGTTCTCCAGAATAATGGGACCAGTTCACAACTCTTCCAGCAGTGCATTAGTGTCTCAATTTTGCCATATCTCCTCTGTTATTTGTCATCTTCCTTTTTTGTCATGTTAGCCAATCTGATAGGTATAAGGTTTTATCTTAGTTTTTTTTTTAGTTTGCATTTCTCTAATCACTAGTGATTTAGAACATTATTTTTATTTTTTTTAAGTTTTCAACATTTGTTTTCATAAAATTTCTAGTTTCAAATTTTTCTCCTTCCCTTCCCCTTCTCCAAGACAGCAAGCAATCTGATATAGGTTGTATACGTACAATCACATTAAACATAATTCTGCATTAGTCATGCTGTGAAAGAAGAATCAGAGCACAAGGGAAAAAAACTCAAAAAAGAAAAACAAAAACTAGAAATAGTATGGTTTAATCTGCATCTAGATTCCACAGTTCGTTCTTTCTGGATTTGGAGAACATTTTCCATCATGAATCCTTTGGAACTATCTTAGACCATTGTATTGCTGAGAAGAGTCAAGTCTGTCTCAGTTGATCAACACACAATGTTGTCGATACTGTGTACAATGTTCTCCTGGTTCTGCTCATCGTTTCTTACAGCACAGTAGTATTCCATTACATTCATATACCACAGCTTGTTCAGCCATTCCCCAATTGATGGGCATCCCCTCAATTTCCAATTCCTTGCCACCACAAAAAGAGCAACTATAAATATTTTTGTACATGTGGGTCCTTTTCCTTTTTTTTATGATCGCTTTGGGAAAAAGACCTAATAGTGATATTGCTGGGTCAAAGGGTATGCACAGCCCTTTGGGCGTAGTTCTAAATTGCTCTCCAGAATGGTCGGATCAGTTCACAGCTCCACCAACAATGCATTAGTGGGTTTAGAACATTTTTTCATGTGACTATAGCATTTTGGGGGGAGGCGGGGCAATGAGGGTTAAGTGACTTGCCCAGGGTCACACAGCTACTGTGTCTGAGGCTGTATTTGAACTCGGGTCCTCCTGAATTAAGGGCTAGTGCTTTATCCACTGCACCACCTAGCGTTCCCCAATAGCGTTGATTTTGTTTTCTGAAAACTGCCTATTCATGTCCTTTGACCATTTATCAACTGAGAAATAAAGTCATTATTAGAGAAATTTTCTGTTAAAATCTCCCCTCCCCACCCTGTTTCCTGTTTTCCTTCTAATTTTGGCTGCATTCATTTTGTTTGTGCAAAAGCCTTTTAATTTCATGTAATCAAAATTATACATTTTACTTCCTGTGATCCTCTCCATGCCTTTGGATTGCTCCCCTAATTTGCTTATGGTATATCTGCGTCTAAATCATTTATCCATTTTGACCTTGTCTTGGTCTACAGTGTGAGGTGTTGTTCTATGCCTAGTTTTCTTTCAAACTGCTTTCCACTTTT
This sequence comes from Dromiciops gliroides, assembly GCF_019393635.1. Lineage (NCBI taxonomy): Eukaryota > Metazoa > Chordata > Mammalia > Microbiotheria > Microbiotheriidae > Dromiciops > Dromiciops gliroides. The sequence goes on along the minus strand of NC_057861.1, from coordinate 147,414,558 downwards.
CCAAGCAATTTTTGTAAGATGGTGAATTCTTAACCCCAAAGCTTAGATATTTGAGTTTATCGAACATTAGATTACTGTGGCCATTTACTGCTGTTCCACTGATTGACCACTCTGTTTCTTAGCCAGTACCAGATCTTGAGGATTGCGAGTTTATAATATACTTTGAACTCTAGTAACTGCTAGGCTGTCCTTCATATTTCTTTTTCATTGAACCTTGATATTCTTGACCTTTTGTTCTTCCAGATAAATTTTTTTTTAGCTCTATAAAATAATTTTTTGGTAGTTTGGTATGACACTGAATAAGTAATTTAGGTAGAATTGTCATTTTTATTATTTTGACTTGGCCTACCCATGAGTGATATTTCTACAGATGTTTAAATTTGTATTTGTGTTAAAAGCATTTTGTAAGTATGTTCATATAGTTTCTGGATTTGTCTTGGCAGGTAGACTTCCTCCAAGTATTTTTGTATTGTCAGCAAGAGTAACCATTTTTGAAAGCTTAAAATAATTCTTAAAGAATTAAAGGGGCAGCTAGGTGGTGCAGGGGCCCTGGATTCAGGAGTACCTGAGATCAAATCTGGCCTCAGACGCTTGACACTTACTAGCTGTGTGACCTTGGGCAAGTCACTTAACCCTCATTCCCTCTCCCCCCCCCCCCAAATAATTCGAACTAGTACCATAATGGACATAGTGTGCTGGATTGTTTGCTGTAAATCCTAAATTCTGATTTAAATTCCTCATGGGTTCATACAATATTCAGTCATAGGATTAGAAAGTACCCCATAATCATTGTTGAGGCACAGTCATTCCAAACTGAATGGTTATATTTTAAAGTTAGCTTATTCTATAAGTTTATTATTGAGGAAAATCCACACCTCTAGATGATCCCATTAATTTTCTTTTAAGAATAGTGCTGACCCAACAGGACTGAAGAAAGACCAGACCGAGATAACTAACACTAAATAGGACTACCATCTTTGCTATCTCTGACAAATTTCCCATATATACTCCACGTTGGATCATTTAAATTGCAGCTGAAATATATTTACTGTATTTTGATGAATAGTGGGTCCATTTCAGCTCTTCTGTCTTTTTTGTTTCTAACCTATAGACACAGGACTTGCCTAACAGGGTGACATTAGAGACCCTATAGAGAACTTTGTATCTGATTTATGGGATTTCAGAACCTATAATTGCTAAAGCAGTTCACAATTGTGTAACACTTTTAGGGATTATCTTGTTTTATTTCTTTTAATTTTAATGAATCTCATAGATTTTTTTTTATTACACAGATTGCAATGATTGTGATTTAATTGATGGTCTTAAAAAATTGCTCTAGTTGAAAATCCATTACATTGTGGTTAGCTTAATTATGAATCTCTCCAAATTTAGCTAAATAATGTTTAGGCCTGTACCTTCTAGAAGATGCAATTTGTTGGCATGGCCTTCCAGAACCCAGGTTCGTCTTTATAGCATAGTGAAGTATTAGAGTAAGACTTTAGTGGAGTTCTATTATTTCATTTATTTATTCATTGTGGGGCAATGAGGGTTAAGTGACTTGCCCAGGGTCACACAGCTAGCACGTGTTAAGTGTCTGATGTCAGATTTGAACTCAGGTCCTCCTGAATCCATGGCTGGTGCTTTATCCACTGCTCACCTAGCTGCGCCCCAGAAGTCTATTATTTTAAATGAGTTTACATTTTTGTCAGTTCTTTGAGAGTTTGCATGTATCTGAAGTATTTTAGACACAGAGACTACTGTGGTGTTGGTAAAAATACCAAATCCATGAATAGTTGTGTATACTCTACTGTGGTTATGCAGAGCTATAATGACTGACATATGACACTTTCTGGTTTACAAAGTGCTTTTCTTACTACTATAACCCGATCAGGTCAGTGGTATAAATAGTATGTCCTCATTTTAGAGATGAGGAAATTATCTCTGCTTTACATTTGTAATCTCAGTGGTAATGATATTAAGCTTGGTAATTAACTTCCTTCAAGCAGCTTTTCAAATCCCCTATCCTCCCTGCTTCTTTACATGATAAATGAAAAGAAAAAAGTTAACTTTTTCCCGACCCTAACCAAATTGGCAGCTCTTTGGTGCTTGATACTGCACAAAACAAACTTCTTTGGTTTTATGAGACTATAGGTGGTTTTGATGTTAAGAATCTTTTTGTGCCTGGCTTGTTAAGCCTACCTTGTACTATTTGGGTGTGAGTTATCAGTTGAGAAATGCTGTGTGTCAGAACCTGTAATTGTTTTGATGATAAACAGCATTTTGGGGGAATATAAGGGTTGTCTTGGTGATTTTATTTACATTCTAGGAATTTTGGACCATGTGACCCTTAAAAAAAAATTCCAGTATATTGAATTTAGGTTAAGTAATTTGTCCTAGCTTCTGTGAACTTTTCTCTCCCTGTGTGCCAACTATTTTTCTTTTCTTTCTTTTTTTTATAGGCTACTAGCAGAAGATGGTGGATCGATTGGCAAACAGTGAAGCAAATACTAGACGTATAAGTATAGTGGAAAACTGTTTTGGAGCAGCTGGACAACCCTTGACTATTCCTGGACGAGTTCTTATTGGGGAAGGAGTATTGACTAAGTTGTGTAGAAAAAAGCCAAAAGCAAGGCAGTTTTTCCTGTTTAATGATATTCTTGTCTATGGCAATATTGTCATTCAGAAGAAAAAATATAACAAGCAGCATATAATTCCCCTGGAAAATGTCACTATTGATTCCATCAAGGATGAAGGGGACTTACGTAATGGATGGCTTATCAAGACACCAACGAAATCATTTGCTGTTTATGCTGCCACAGCTACTGAAAAATCAGAATGGATGAATCATATAAATAAGTGTGTTACTGATTTACTCTCCAAAAGTGGGAAGACTCCCAGTAATGAACATGCTGCTGTCTGGGTACCTGACTCTGAGGCAACTGTGTGTATGCGTTGTCAGAAAGCAAAATTTACTCCTGTTAATCGTCGTCATCATTGCCGCAAATGTGGCTTTGTTGTATGTGGGCCCTGCTCTGAAAAGCGATTTCTTCTCCCTAGCCAATCTTCCAAGCCTGTGCGGATTTGTGATTTCTGCTTTGATCTGCTTTCTACGGGGGACTTGGCTACATGTCAGCCTACTAGATCAGACTCTTATAGCCAATCACCTAAGTCCCCTTTGAATAATGTATCTGATGATGAAGATGATGAAGATAGTAGTGACTAAAGATGTAAAAGTATTTTCAGAAACAGAATTGAGTATGATCAGAGATATCTGCTTTGGGGGAGATTTATTATTGTGGCCTCCAAAAATTTCATTCTAGCCATAAATTTACCTGAGAAACTTCCAACCTATGTGCCTCAGTATATTCTATAGAGAATAGTTTCACTCTTCTGCAGGGATAGACTATTGCAAATGTATCACATAATTTTCCACCTTATACTTGAGTTTTTCTAGACTATCCTTTTAATATAAGGTTGGAAAAATTCCGAGCTTTTAAAAAAATTAATAGATCATATGCTACATTGATATTTTCATCATTTCTGTATTTTGGTATAAAATAATTAAAGCATCATAAAATTATGGAAAACTGAATGTACTTTTGGATTAATAAATTATTTACATAAGATTAGTAGTTTTTCTAACCATATGATCTAGCGATTAAAGCCCCTAACAAACATGGGTGTCATTTATTTGGCATGACTTTGTTTTGCTTTTGATTTTGTATGCCATGTAGTGCCTTATATGGATAGCACAGTTACAGGAAATAAACCCCAATGTTCTCACTTTTTCAGTTATAAAAGAGAAAAACCTGTTGGTGCTATTTGAAACCAATATAAAGCTAGTGCTTAAGAAAGGGTATGATGAGGGAGCCCTAACCATGGCTACCAATTTTTAGAGGTAGTCATTTCCACATGGGCATGTTTTTCCTACAAAATAGTTTAGAGTGATTATATTCTTACATTTTTATAGGTACCAAACTGTATTTGACAAACTAGAATTTTATATTGATAGGGCTGTCATGTTTAAGAATTTACTTTCCAATTTATCAAGTTCATTTTGAGCCTTTTCAATACTGTTAGTCTCTAATTTTAGTAAGAATTATTTTAAAATGTAAATTGAATGGCTTTAAAAATTGAAGCAAAAGTGAAGATTTTTCATCTAATACCCTCAAAAAAAGCAGGCTCTTCTAATACTCAGTGATAAATTAATGAAAAGTACCTTGGTTAAAATGGAAAAGAAACTTGGGCTAGAAAAATTGGAATTAAATAATTTGCATAAATGATCAGTACAGAAAATATCTTCTACTTACATTTGAACATATCTTCAGAGGTCTTCTTAGCCCGATATAAAATAAACTTTGAACTTAAAATTAATAGTATACCAGGTTTTGTAAAGTTTTGTAAAATTCCAAACAATATTTCTATTTTTGTAAAATGATAGTATGTTTAAATTGTTTCTGATGTCTTTTTTGAAATCCACAAAAATAGAGTAGCAGATAATCTTTCAAAATTGTGAGCTTTGCTCAATGTGGGTTGTTATTTTTGAGAAGTGACCATTTCTGCACTGTTTGCAAACTTTGAGGCAACCATTAGGTCAAAAGTATATTTATTAAATAAACCTGTATGTATATTGCACTAGTTTTCCTGTTTGTATGCTGGAGGTAACTATAGTGCTTTTTTGTGTATAAAAAGAATCAGCTTAAAATGTATTAACTATAATTCTGGACTCTTCTGTCTTGTCTTAAAATTTAAATATATGGTGCAGATATCACGAGAGACTTAATTCATTAATTTATGTGACTGAGAATTGTTACAATGTCTTAAAATTAGATTGAAGCACTATTTTGATTGATTTTATTTTCACGTTTTTAAAGCTCCTGTGGTCACATAGACCTACCTGACCTGTTTGTAGTATGAAGCAAAAGTACAGCAAGGTTGGTTTTCATTAAAAATAAATGCATTTTTTAATCTAAGAGATAAGATTTGCATACATACAGATAGATTTAGGTATATGTATATAACTGACATGCTATGCTTGTGTGTGTGTGTGTGTGTGTGTGTGTACACTCCTCTTGCTTCATACTTAGATTTATATAGTTGCCTGAGAAATGAGATAAAATCTGAGAACTGAGAAAGTTGTTTTGTTTGTATCTGGGTACATAGGAAAGTAAACTATTTTAGGAGTCAAGCAGAACTGTTCTGAAAAGGCATTTGCATTTTTAACCTATTGACTATATATTTTTATAATTAAAAATCCTCAGTTACTATTTTTCTTATAGAATGTGATCTGATATTTTTCTTGTAGTATAAATACATACTTGAGTACATTTCGGTTTCTTGTTTTGTTCCTTTTTCTTTTAAAACAATCTCTTCTAAGATGCTATGATTTTCCCCTAAATGCCTTTTTCTGCACTTAAAAAAAATTAAGTGAAAAAGCAAAACAAAACTATCTCATTTTTTACAAAATATCCCCATAAATGAAATTTGTACTGTGCTGCACTGATCCTTAAAGCTATAACCAAATTGCTGGCAATTGTAGTTGGAGGGAGAAAACAAACAGGTTTCTATAGGGGGGAAAAATAATAGTTTTAGGTGGAAAAGTATCTATTATAGAAATTCAAAGCTATTTGAGGCCTGATATAAAAATTGTAATAAGTTAATGTTACAGGTTAATATTACAATTTCTTGTTGATGTATACATTGAATAGGTATACGTATTCCCATTTTTAATTTTTCATAAAATGGGTATGAACTGTGTGTAACTTAAAATTTTTGAAGGGGCTCAATACTTGTAATCTGTTTTCTGTCAGATTTACTAGTTTTTGTGCTCAAATATATGATGTAGCTTTTAATCAGTGTTTTAGTATTTCTTTGTCCTCACTTCTTAGAATTACAGAATCACAGATTTAAAACTAGAAGAGATATTAGAGGTTATCTAGTCTAACCATCAAAAGGTCCAGAACTGAATATTTCTCCAATAGGCCAGGTGTGGAAATTCACATCGAGGCTAAAATTTGTTGCCTCTACCACGAGTTACCTTCTCATGACCACAATTTCATGGTAAAAGTCCTTGGGTTATATGTGGGATATTTTTTAAAAAGATTATTAAACAGTTACATTTTCAGTGGGAACCTTACTGATGAGTAGAAATGAACATATCCCATAGGAGAACCAAGGTTAAAGTAAGTAACCATAATATTATATTTCAGTCTTAAAAATGAAATTTTGGACTGTATACATACATCATGTTGTTAATGAGTCCAGCGAGGGTCATATATTTGATCCCCGAGTGGGGCCAATTAACTTTCATCTGCTCCATTGTCAGAGATTGTATCTTACATTCCATGAATGTTGTTGATCACAAGGACTTCAACAGATGCATCATCTCCACCACCAGAAAAGGATTAAAAGTTCATGTCTTAACAGCTGCTTTTCATTCCCCAAAGAACCATGTGTAATAAGTGACATATTTGCTTTCAGATTAGTCAGTCACCAATAATTTATTAAATGCTTTCTGTGTGCCACTGTGCTAAGGATACAAAGCAAGTCACAAACTCCCTGCTCTCAAGGAACTTGCATACTAATAGAGTAAACATAAAAATAACTAGGGACATAAAAGATTTATACAGAGTGGTGGAAGAAAGGGAAGAAAGAGACTGAGGGGACCTCAAAAAGCTTTTTGCAGAAGGTAGAATTCGGGATAAGTCCTGAAATAAGCTAGATAAATTAGGAGGTGGAGGGTGTGGAGGGAGAAACACAGGGCAGGATAGGGTTAGCTAGTACAAAAGTATGGAGATTAGATATATGTTGTGCAAAGAATAACACATAAGGACAATGTGGATGGGTGGATGGAGTTTAGTAGAGGAGAATAGGGAGGAAAAAAAACTATAAAGGTAGGAAGAAATCTAGTTATGAAGAATCTAAATACCAAATGGAGAGCTTTGTATTTTATCTTCGAGATTGCTTTTGGGATTAACTTTTGGGGGCGGCTAGGTGGCACAGTGGATAAAGCACTGGCCCTGGATTCAGGAGTACCTGAGTTCAAATCTGGCCTCAGACACTTAACAACTTACTAGCTGTGTGACCCTGGGCAAGTCACTTAACCCCAATTGCCTCACTTTAAAAAAAAAAAAAAGAGGGATTAACTTTTGGTTTTGTTTTTTTGGAGGCAATTGGGGTTAAGTGATTCAGGTTCTTACAGCTAGTGTCAGGTCAAGTTTGAACTCGGGTCCTCCTGACTCCAGAGCTGGTGCTCTATTTCCACTGTACCATGTAGCTGCTCCTTTGGGTTAACTTTTAAGTTAAATGAGAATACTTAAAAGTTTGTTGTAATTTTAAGGTACTTAAGTTGTCAAATTCTGTTGTTTCTGTGAAACATCTTTTGTTATCCCCATATCTCCTCTTACACAGTAAACACAGTACGGTCTTTCTTACCTCACACCTGGAGTATTGCATTAGATTGCTGATTGGTCTTTCTGCTTCAAGTAGAGCTCTCTCTATGTCAAATTGATCTTCCTAAATGCAAGTTGGACCAGATTACTCCTCTATTCAGTAAACTCCAGGAAGTCAGGTGCTTCCAGGATAAAATACAAAATCCTCTATTTGGCTTTTAAAGCCCTTCATGCCTTCTAGTCTTATACACTATTCCCCTATAACACTGGTCTCCTCCTTGTGGTTCAAACTAGTGTTTTCACTGACAGTCTCACATGTGTAGAACTCTCTCCTTCATTTCCTCCTAACTTCCTTTCCTTTTCAGCTTGACTCAAGTCCCACCTGCAAGAAGCATTTCCTAGTTCTTCATCTTAGTGCCTTCCCTCTGAGAATACCCCAATTTATCTTGTTTGTACAGTTATTTTCATGTCATCTCTTCCATTGGACTATGACTCCTTGGGAGCAGGGCTTGTTTTGATTTTCTTTTTATCCCTAGCATTTAGCACAGTACCTGGCATGTAGATACTTGAAAATGCTAGTTGATTATTCACTTCAAGTAATATTAAGTGGCTACTACTATATGCTAGCTAGGTGACAGGGGACAGAATACTAGAAGATTCATTCCTAAGTTCAAATCTGGTCTCAGGCACTTTTAACAGTTGGGTGACCCTGGGTAAGGTACTTAATCCTATTTGCCTCGGTTTCCTCATCTGTAAAATGAGCTAGAGAAAGAAATGGCAGACCACTTTAGTATCTTCCAAGAAAACCCAAATGTGGGGTCATGAAGAGTCGGACACAACTGAAATAACTGAACAAGTCAAAGTTACTGATTGAGAAAACAGCCCAGGGAGGGGTGCAGCTAGGTGGCGCAGTGGATAAAGCACCAGATCTGGATTCAGAGGACCTGAGTTCAAATCTGGACTCAGACACTTGACACTTACTAGCTGTGTGACCCTGGGCAAGTCACTTAACCCTCATTGCTCCCTACCCCCCCAAAAAGAAAACAGTCTTCAAGAATTATTTGAAGATATTTTGGTGGTGTGGAAAGTGAACATAGGGTCATTGTTAGTACAGAATAAACTAGTACAAAATCAACAACTTGCTGCTTTAAAATGAGGAATATTTTAATATTCCTCAGAAGGGACTGTTATGAATGGGATTGAAATGATTATACTAAATACAATGTCAGAAAATTAAGAGTTGATTTAGAGCAAGGAAAATTTAATTTAATAAAGATAAATTACATAATGGAATATTAACTTGAAGGAATTTTTTAGTGATTGTTAATCTAATGAAGGCTCTTTTGAAGATGAGAGAATTTATAAAGAAAAGGACTTCCAAGAAAAACCATTCCATAGCTTTATACTGATAACTATAACCCATTACAGTATTAGGTAGAAGCAACATAACAGCTTTGGTGTAGGGGCAAGGGAATAATAATTTTGTTACCTTAAAACAGTTTGGGAAATGATTGTTGTGTAACTATTTCTAGTTACAAATTTATGATGCCTTTATTAGTTTTTAGGGGTGCTACATTGATTTTGTAAAATAATATTGCATTGTGAAGTGTTATATCTTTGAAGTTCTTATCCATTGCAGACTGGTCTGTTTTATGTTTTTAAAAAAGCTTTACTGCTGACTTTTGTTTTTATATCCCATTCATTTCCTGATATTTTACTCTACCCCATCCCTGATTCCACAACCAGTTGAGCCTTTTATCAAAGAAAAACAGTTAAGCAAAATCAACTGACACAACCAGGTGTGACAGCATATGTCACATTCCACACCCATGGTTACCTATCTCTCCAGTAAATAGAAGGGATAATGACTAATGCAGAAATATGTTTAATGTGATTGTACATATATAACCTATATCAGATTGCTTGCTGTCTTGGGGAGCGCGGAGGGAGGGAGGGAGAAAAAATTGGAACTAGAAATCTTGGGGCAGCTAGGTGGCACAGTGGATAAAGCACTGGCACTGGATTCAGGAGGACCTGAGTTCAAATTTAGCCTCCGACACTTGACACTTACTAGTTGTGTGACCGTGGGCAAGTCACTTAACCCCCATTGCCCTGCAAAAAAAAAAAAAAAAAAGAAATCTTATAAAAATATGTTGAAAACAAAAAAAAGAAGGAATAATACATTTCCTAATTTATTCTATAGGGACAAGATTGACCATTAAAGTTATCAGACAAATCTATTTTAGTTGAGCACTATATACATTGTTTTCATCTAACATCCACTTTTAGAGATTTCTTCCTTGCAAAACCATTTCATTTTTTTATGTTGCCATATACTAAGCATATCACCTAATAGCTTTGTTTCTGAGGAAAAAGGAACTAATTAGATGCACTGAAAGAACACTCTGAGTAATAATGGCATTAGCTAAAATGTTTGGCTTTAAAACTGGCCAAAGGATGTTACTAGGAAATGATGTTAGTTGAAGTGGGAGGTATGAGTCTACTTTCTCAATAAAAATAGATTTTTCTTTTTAAAAAAAAAAATTAGTTTTATTCTTAGCTTAAGAAATAAACATTTCCATAATAAAATGGAATAGAAAAACAACATTGCACATGAAACTGCATATCCATTATGTACAACTTGATATTTCCTTTAAATACACAAAGTTATCATATAACTCTTTTTTTACCCCCTCCTCCCACTCACAAACTTCGAGATGGCTACCATTAGACGTGTGTGTGTGTGTATTTATATATAATCTGTATGTCTATCCATCTATGCATTCATCTATCTAATCTATATGTAAGTTCTCTTTCTGGATGCAAATAGCATCTTACTTCATAGGATCTTTGTGGTTATTTGGGGTATTTATAATAGAATGACTTGGTCACTCAAAGTTCTTAAAATGATGCTGCTGTTACTGTATAGAGTATTCTCTTGGATCTGCTCATTTCGCTCTTCATTATTTCGTGGAGGTCTCCATGCCTTTCTTTCTTTTTTTTCTTTTTGATGAAGCAATTGGGGTTAAGTGACTTGCCCAGGGTCACCCAGCTCTAGTAAGTGTCAAGTATCTGAGGCCGAATTTGAACTCAGGTCTTCCTGAATCCAAGGCCAGTGCTCTACTCACTGCACCACCTAGCTGCCCCCATGCCTTTCTAAAATAAAGCTTATCATTTCTTATAGCAAAATAATATTCCATCATGAACACATACCACAGTTTGTTTAGCCTTTCCCCATTGACTGGTATCCATGAAGTTTCCAGTTCATTGCCACCACAAAGAGCTGATATAAATATTTTAGAACATACAGATTCTTTTCCTTTTTCCCTAATCATCTTGGGAAACAGACCTAATGGTGGTATTGCTGGGTCAAAGAGAATAGGCAGTTTAATAACTTTTGGGGCATAATTCCAAAATAGATTGTTAAAAATATCCGTAATCCCTGAAAATTAAAAATTTGTGAAGAAGTCTATGAAAATAAAGGTAAGACTAAAGTTTCATTGCATGGATGGAAAGTGTGCTTGATCTTTATGCATGAACAGAAAACATAGCCAGACTTTATTGCTGCCTCCCTTAAGGTAATGTATAATTCAGAATGGTGAATTTGATAGCACTATTTAAGTGATAACTTCTCATTTTAAGTCTTAACAGTTTAAGGGTTGAATAGAAATGCACAACTTTTGAGAGCTAGAGAATTTTAATATCAATTTAAAAGGGGGAAAGGGGAAAGTAAAAAGCATTTTAAATTTTTTAAAATCTGCTTTTCTGAGAAATGTTAGAGACCTTGTCTTCTTTTCTAATTTAACTTATTTGCATTTGTTTAGAAATTTATTTAAAACATTTTCTTTTTAAATTTTGAGTTCCAAATTCTTCCCTTTTCCCTTCCACTGAGAAGGCAAGCAAAATATCAATTATACATGTGAAATTAGCTGGGTTTCTAATATATTTGTTACTTATAAATTAGAAGCTTTAGCACCAGTTTTGGGCATTAAGCATTTATTAAAGTATAAAGACAGAACACTTGGCTCAGAAAGTTAAGAAAAAGCCTATCTAGCCTACAGCTCCAGCCTGTCCTGGTTCTTCCTCAAGTCCTCCACGAGCCTGTCTGAGAGACAGACTCCTAGTGGAAGCCTTCTCTTGCGTCTGGAGGAGAGGCAGTCCTTCTACACTGCTTCAAGCTAATTGGCTAGTATCACCCAAATCCACTGGTTCACTGGACTTGAGAATGGTTCCATGTTGAGGTCAGAGTTCACAGCCTCTGAGAACATACCCTCTTGAGGGCCAGGCAGGTGTGGTTTTAATTTCACTAACTTTAAGTGAGTTAATCAGTGAAGTCAGTCAATCCAATCAATTCTTTTGAGCTGGGACCACCCATTATTTTCTCACAGTTTTTTATTCTCATGGAAGGAAATGATTATGTATGTATGTGAGATGACTCCAAGTTTCAATCTTAAGAATCACAAATCTAAAGCCTAAAGGAACTTCAGAAAATAGATTTCATTTATAATTTTATCTAATTATATGATTGTTTTCTTTATCATAATAAACTTCTATTAAAAGTCCTACTGCTTTTGTGGAGTTGAACCTGTGTTCTCAAAGGTTATGCCAGTGGAATGCAAACTGGCAGGTCTTATAACAAGCTAAAAGGACAGTAAGTGTGTGAGGTCAGATTTGAGCTCAGGTCTTCCTGACTCTAGACACAATGTTCTATTGACCTTGCCACCTAACTACCTCATAAGGTACAGAATGAATGTGGAAACCTGTTTATTTTTCATTAATCGTTTGAGAAAAAGAATTACATTAGGGTTAGTGTATCACAAATTTGGGAAATGTTTTATTGCGTGTAGATGTTAAGGCTGAAAATAAAAATGTGGACAAATACTAATGGGAAGCACCATTTCCATCTTTATTAATCATAGGCCTATTTCTTGTTTTGTTCTAAAAGATAGTCTTTTGTTCACTCTCTTTGAGAACTGTAAGAGAGTAGGCCCTGCCAATATATCTTTAAATATATCCTCTCTTACTAGGAGACAGTATTAAATTAAATTTTCAGCTTAAACAAAGAATTGTAATTGTCTATAGAATTATAAAAATTTTCCCTAATTAGTGAATTTACAAATAGTCCTAGTTAGGAACTACCAAAGTCAGATTTATTTTGTTGTTGGATTACTTCAAAAAATAGACTTATGAAGAAAAAGAACTCAGGCAATTCAGAAATCATGAAAATTGATTTGTCAGCAAAAAACATAACAATTAGGGCTTACTCTAAGTTAAAATATTTGTGTTCTGTCCTGCTCTTATCAGAAAAAGAGTTTTGAAGCCTGGATTTACAATGCTACTACTATGTTAAGTTTGGCAACAAGGCACAACAGAAAATTAGTGTTTTACATACTTAAAGAATGTTGGGGGGGCAGCTAGATTGGTGCAGTGGATAAAGGACCGGCCCTGGATTCAGGAGGACCTGAGTTCAAATCCAGCCTCAGACATTTGACACTTATTAGCTGTGTGACCCTGGGCAAGTCACTTAACCCTCATTGCCCCACAAAACAAAACAAAATAAAAACACGCACAAAACACACACACACACAAGAATGTTGGTATTTAAACAAAAATAAAACACATATACAAAAAAGAATGTTGGTATTTGCAAAGCCTTGTTCTTTCTAGGACAACTGAACTTTGAAAGCAGAGGCTTATTGGGATTTAATTTAAAGAGTTTGAAATTGGTAAAGCCAAAAGACTGCTGGGAACTTATTTTTAAAATCTACCATAATCTTCCCTCAAAATAATAAATGACTTCTAAGGCTATATATGTAAATAAACTTTTCTCCTTCAGCGATTGTTTAAAGTTTAGATTATTTATTCCTGGGTGTTGCTTGAGGTTTTAATTCATCAACTTGAGTATTGGCCAGGGAATGCTGTCCAACTTGTTCCTGTTCAGCAGGTTGGTTAATTCTGGTATATATGGGAAAGGATGGCTTTGCCTGACTTCACATCCAAGGCTTTGCCTATCTTGGGATCCAAGTGATAGAACAAGACTTTTCCATTGGTTTTTCTTATTTGTTTCTTCCTAGTGACTCTTCTCTCCTCCTGCCTTCCAATCTTATTGGAATTCTCTTTTTTTTTAGGGAATGATCACAGTTAAGCAATACATATCAACACGTTGGTTTGGCTTTTTTTTCCCTAAGTGATTCTGCTACTCTGCTATTTCACCATTTTGTACTCTTTTTTTTTTTTTTGGGTGGTGGTTGTTTTGGTTTGTTTTTTTTGAGGTGGGCAGTTCATTTCTTAGCAAAATTCAAAACCAAACCAAACCTTGTTTCTAAAAACTTTTCCTTTTTTTTTTTATCCCAGAAGTGTCTACAGCAGGTTTATTCTTTCATCCTGAGTATGCTAAAATAGTGAACAGAATCAGTTTGAGAATTGGGAATTACCTCGGCCCCATCTAGTCCAACCCATACTGGAAAAATCCTCATTATAAAATATTTAACAAGCCTCTTCTTGAAGACCTCCAGTGAGGGGGAACCAAATACTTCTCAAGGAAGCCCAGTTTGGTTTTGGCCTGCTGTAATTAAGGAAGCTTGTCTTGATGGTATGCCTAAATTATAATTCTTTGCAGCTTTCATCTATTGTTCTTGGATCTACCCTCTAGGGCCATGTGTAGCACATCTGGGAAGAAGGGGAGGTGACCTAAGTCTTCAAAAATCATTCTTTCTCTTACTAGATGGGCAGCTAGGTGGTGCAGTGGATAGAGCACTGGTCCTGAAGTTGGGAGGACCCTGGGCAAGTCACTTAACCCCAATTGCCTTAAACATCCAGGGCCATTCGTCCTAATGTATATATCTTGCCACTGGACCCAGATGGCTTTGGAGGAGAGAATGAGGTTGGCAACTTTGCACAGCCCTCCCTCCTTCAAATCCAATACAGTGCAAGTCATGACATCAGGACTCCCCTCTCTCCCCTCTCTCTCCTCTCTGTCCTCTCTGTCCTCTCTGTCCTCTCTCTCCTCTCTCCGTCTCCTGTATGTACATGTATGTGTATATGTACTTATATATGTATAGTGATCTGGAAATCATCCACTTTGCAATTTCTGATTCAAACATGGAATTCTTACCTTCTTCCTCGGGGTAGTCATTAAATTTCCCAACCTTAGAATTTGACTTTTAAGTGTCTCTACTTCTTTGCCAGCAATCAAAAATGCCCATTTTAATAATCTATGATCCTCTCTATCCCTTGTTTGGTCATAAATTTCCTTTCTCCATACTTGTGAAGGTCATTTTTGTCCTTGCTCTTCTTATTTGTGATGTGACTTTTTATCTCTAATACCCATGTGGAACTTATCTTGGTGTATGGCATTGTACCATTGGTTTGTACCTAACTTCTGTTAGCTTTCCAGATTTCCCAGCAGTTTTTGTCCCATAAAGTGGATGGAAGGGTTTGGGTTTATCAAATAATATCTTTCTTTCTTTCTTTATATTTTGTTTCTAGTCTATTCCACTGATCAATTTCACTTCAGATTCCTAGCCAGCAAAAGAACCTTTCCCAGAAGATCTTTTTCCTGCCACTTTCTTTGAAACATATTTTCTATTTTTTAGGTTAAAGAAAACTCCAGCTAAAATTAAAATGTCTCCTCTTTACAAAGGCTGCTTCATTTGTTAGGCAAGGACCAGGATTAAGTTCAGTCTATGAGCTGTAATGAATAAGGAGGCAGCGTAGGACTGTGGGGAAAAACAATGGAATTAGAGGGTAGGGGCTTCTGCCATTGACAGTCACCATCTGTGTGACCTGCGTGGGCTAGTCATCTAGCCTCCCTGGGCCTCAGTTTCTTCACCTTGAAAATGAGGAAGTTGGATTAGATTGTCTTTTACTTTTATATATATATATATTTTTTGTGGGGCAATGGGGGTTAAGTGACTTGCCCAGGGTCACACAGCTAGTAAGTGTCAAGTGTCTGAGGCTGGATTTGAACTCAGGTCCTCCTGAATCCAGGGCTGGTGCTTTATCCACTGAGCCACCTAGCTGCCACCTTAGATTGTCTTTTAGGTGCTGACCAACTATAGTTTTGTGATCTTATGATGTAAGAGTTGATGTATTACTCAGTTGCCCTGAATACCATACAAAGCGAATCTGATGATGTTTCTGATATAGTTAGTCATTGTACTATGTTATTCTTAACTCATAAAGAATTCCTAACATTTACACTGTGAGGCATCTGGGGAATAGTGGATAAAGAGTGGGGGCAGCTAGGTGGCGCAGTGGATAGAGCACCAGCCCTGGAGTCAGGAGTACCTGAGTTCAAATCCGGCCTCAGACACTTAACACTTACTAGCTATGTGACCCTGGGCAAGTCACTTAACCCCAATTGCCTCACTAAAAAAAAAAAGAGTGATGGGGCTTTGAGTCAAGAAGACCTGGTTCAAATTCCATCTCTTACACTTACTAGTTTTATATAAGTGGAGCAAGTCATTTGACATATGTGTCTCAGGGACCTTGCTAGGATTTAAAATAAGTCCAGCTCTATTGGTGGAGGGAATTCTCCAATTCCTTAATGCTTAAAAACTGATTTCATAGATGGGATCTTATTTGATCTTCTTTATAACCCTGTGAGATAAGTAGAGCAGGTAACACATCTACATTTTATGGATAAGGGAACATGCACTGGTTAAGTGACTAGCTTATGGTTTAATAACTAGTAAGTAGAGGATGTGAGGTGAAGATCAAAGTGTTTTAGTCCACTATTTATGCCTATACTACATTCTCTTGAAAAAAAAAAGTGTTCCCTCAGAAGCTCCGCTATCAATGTTAACTGGCTTCTTTTTTTTTTTTTTCTTAAGTGAGGCATTTGGGGTTAAGTGACTTGCCCAGGGTCACACAGCTAGTAAGTGTTAAGTGTCTGAGGTCAGATTTGAACTCAGGTACTCCTGACTCCAGGGCTGGTGTTCTATCCACTGCACCACCTAGCTGCCCTGTTAACTGGCTTCTAAGGGGGGAAAAAAAGCCTGTGTCAAAATTAGACTTATAGTAGATAGAAAATCCTTTGTAATTCTGGAAGCATCTCATTGTCTAGATATAGCAAATTAATTGTCAGGAGCAAATCATATCTGTCCTGTCTATAGTTTCTACTTTTCATATTTAACATTTTTTAATTGTAGAGATAAGAGAAATTGCATCACTTTTTATGAGTAGAAATTGCAAAGCAAATTATTTCCCCATCTCTATGTATATATGTGTATGTGTGTGTGTACCACATACATATACATATACACACATGTAATATAGCATACATGGATATATCTTCACACACATGCATACATTTCTAGTTTCTCTTGAGCTCCAGTCCCACATGATCAACTGTCTTTTGGGCATTTCAACCCATAAATTCCATAGGCATCTCAAACCTAACATACAGAACTAAACCAAATATTCTCCCCTGATCCCACCTGTGTCATGAAGCTCCCTCTTATTTCCTATTATTGCTTATTACTACTTTCCTTCCCATCATTCTCAACAGAATCAGATACTATATAGTTGTTTGCCAGATCTTGTTGCTTCCCTCTCCACAACATTTCTGGTATATCTCCATTCACACAACCACCACTCTGGTTCAGACCCTTATTACTTCACCTGGATGATTTTGTCACAGAAAATAATTTGTTTCTCTGCCTTGGCCCTCTTCCCACTTTAGTCTACCCTCCACAGAGCCACCAAAGTGATTTTCCTAAGGTTCAGTGAGTATGATCATTCCTGTACTCCGAGTTACACAAACTGGCCCCTTCCTACCTTTCCCCCTCTTTTTTACTCACTATTCTTCACCACACACAACCCAGTTTGGCCTGCTCACTATTTCTTGGTGCGGTATTTGGGGGGGGGGCAGTGAGGGTTAAGTGACTTGCCTAGGGTCACACAGCTAGTGTCAAGTTTCTGAGGCCAGATTTGAACTCAGGTCCTCCTGAATCCAGGGCCGGTGCTTTATCC
Organism: Dromiciops gliroides; assembly: GCF_019393635.1. Taxonomy (NCBI): domain Eukaryota; kingdom Metazoa; phylum Chordata; class Mammalia; order Microbiotheria; family Microbiotheriidae; genus Dromiciops; species Dromiciops gliroides. The sequence continues at coordinate 147,397,192 of NC_057861.1, read as the reverse complement.
ACTGTGCCACCTAGCCGCCCCCTCTGCTCACTATTTCTTATGAATGACTCTCCATCTCTGTGGCTGGACTTTTTAGAAGTTTTATTTTATTTTAACTTCATGCCTGGACTACTCTTTCTCCTCAGTTGTGCCTTTTGAAATTCCTAGTTTCCTCCAAGACTCAGCTCAGGCAGCACCTTCTACAGGGGGTCTTTCCTGGTCTCCCCCCAGATACTAATACCTTCTCCTTTTAGGTTACTTTATGTTTACTTAGAAAATTACACTGGGAGCAGCTAGGTGGCACAGTGGATAGAGCACTGGCCCTAAAGTCAGGAGGACCTGAATTAAAATCTGGCCTCAGACACTTGACACTAGCTGTGTGACCCTGGGCAAGTCACTTAATCCTCATTTCCCCTCAAAAAAAAAAATTAAACTTTTTCATTTAATAAGTATTTTTTCTCTCTTCTCCCCTTCCTCTTGTTGAAAACAAAACCAAAACCATTATAACAAATTGTATAGTCAAAACAAATCCCCACATTGGCCATGTCCAAAAATGTATGCCTCTTTCTGCATCTTGAGTCCATCACCTCTCAGGACAGAGTAACATTCTGGAAGCACGGTGTTGACTCACTCATTAGCGCATAACCTCCTCAAGGATAGAAACTGCTCCATTTTAAACCTTTCTATCCTAAGCTTCTTAGCACAGTGCCTGACATATAGTATAATTGATTGATTGACTTTTAATGACCCTATATAAAAATCTTTGCACATTGTAAGAGCTTGACAAATATTTTCCATTCGTTCATTTTAAAGGCCCAAATCATCTGGACATATATACTCGCTCCCCACAAAAGCTGTTCAGCATTGCTGATCATTTAACTGTTCGGTGAGAAGCAGGACTGATCCAAGTAGTGATACTAAAATTTAAACCTAGGTTTATGAACCGCAAAGTGGTTAGAGCACAAGTTTGACTTTCAACTAAAAGGTAAATATGTTTTTGGTTATTTAGGTGATAACAGAAGGGAAGTGTTAGAAGTTTTCTTCCTGTAGTTGAGGCATTTTGATTTTTAAGATCAGAATACAGAGAACCCTTTCATGCATGGTATTAGGGAGGCAGGGCAATTTTATAATCTAAGCAAGGCATGAGAGATTCAGACATGCCGAATTCTGCCATTGAGTCACTGTGCAAGTAAGTCCAATCTACTTTGGGTCATGATTCCCTTATCACATGGGAATAATGTTTGCCTGCTTCATAAGTATGTTTCTTGGCAAATTAGAATGTTTGTAAGATACTTTGCAACCATGCATAAGCTTCTACCACCACTACTTCCTAAAGGAAAACAACAAGCATATATTCCTACTATATGCCTACACTAGGCACAGGAGATCCAAAGATAAAAGTGAAGCATTCTCTACCCCCAAGGTGCTTACATTATTCTGGGAGACATGTATACACATATAAATAGCAACTAAATATGTGCCAAGTAAATATGAGGTAATTTTGGTGGTAGAAGCACAATAGAACTTGGAAGCATTCCGAGTATTCTGAGGCAGAAAAGGGGGGGCATTATAGGAATCACTATGGAACGTTGTATGGAAGGTCTATTTGATTAGACCCTAGAGTTGGTGAAAGGGAGTAATGAGTGCAAAGGCTGGAAAGGTAGTCTGGAGCCAGATTGTGAAGAATTTTAAAAGATAAAAGGTATTTGTGTTTTATCCTAGAGACAACAGAAAGCCTCTGGAACTTCTCGATCTGGGGAACAGCATGGTCAGACATAAGTCACTTTGGCAGTTTTGTGGAGGGTGTACTGGAGAAGAGGGAGTTGAGTCATGGAGACCAATTAGGATTTCAGATGAGAGAGGAGACAGATGAGGGTCTAAGTGAAGAATGGAGAAAAGGAGATGGATATAGAGATGTTGTGGAGGTGAAATTGGCAAGACTTGGCAACTGAATGAATATGAAAGCAGGAATGGATAAGGGAGAGCTGAAGAGTCAAGTGTGATTGACTCACAGGACATGAACCTGGGGGGATTGGAAGAATAGTGTTGCCATCAAAAAGAAATGGGGGTGCACCTAGGCAGCACAGTGGATAAAGCACTTGCCTTGGATTCAGGAGGACCTGCGTTCAAATCCAGCCTCAGACACTTAACACTTACTAGCTATGTGCCCCTGGGCAAGTCACTTAATCCTCATTGCCCTGCAAAAACAAAACAAAACAAAAATAGGGAAGTTTGGAAGAAAGGTAGCTTTTTGTGGAAGGATGAATTCTGTTTTGGACAAATTGAGTTTTAGATGTTTCTGGGACATCCAGTTTGAAATGTCGAATAGGCAGTTGATGTGGTACTGGACCTCAAGAGAGAGACCAGGGCTGGATTGGGGAGTCATCTAAGTATAGATAATTAAACTCATGGGAACTGATTAGAGAGAGGATTGTAGAGAGGCACCCACTACATAGCTTTCAGGTGCATTTAGATACCTGAGAAATGGGTGATAATTCAGCAAAGGAAAATGAGAAGGCCTGGTCAGACAGGAGCATTAAAATCTGGAGAGGAGAGAATATCCAGGAAGAAGGGTGGTCAGTGGTATCCTGTTGCAGATAAATTGGTCAACAATGAGAAGAGGCTGACAATTAAAAGTTTGGAGAGATCAGTTTCAGTTGAATGATGAGGTTGAAGCCAGATTGCAAAGGCTTAAGAAGTGGGTGAGAGGAGAAAAAGTGGAGGCAATGATTGTAGATGTTCTAGGAGTTTGGGTGAAAGATAGAGAATTATAGCTTGAGGAGACAAGGACAAATGAGGGTTTTTATAATAATAATAAACATCTTTATTTATAGTTTTGGGTTCCAATTTTTATCCCTCTTTCCCTCCCTCCCCGAGGGGGCAACCAATCAGATATGGGTTATACAGGTATGATGATGTAAAACATCACCATATTTGTCATTTTTTACAAGAAAACTTGATTAAAAGAAAAAATGAAAGAAAGTGAAAAACAGCATACTTCAGTCTGTTCCATCAATATCAGTTCTTTCTTTGGAGGTGAATAGTATGTTTCATAAATAGTCCTTTGGGATTGTCTTGGATCATTGTATTGTTGAGAATAGTTAAGTCTTTCACAGTTCTTCATCAAACAATATTGCTGTCTCTGTGCACAACGTTCTCTTGGTTCTGCTCACTTCACAATACATCATTTCATACATGTCTTTCCAGGCCTTTCTGAAATCATCCTGCTTGTCATTTATTATAGCACAATAATATTCCATCACCATGGTATACCACAGCTTGTTTAGCCATTCCCCATTTGACAGCATTCCTTTGATTTCCAATTCTTAGCCATCACAAATAGAACTGCCATAAATATTTTTGTACAAATAGGTCTTTTCCCAAATGAAGACTTTTAAAGCATTTAGGAAAGCTGCCTGTGTTTGTAGGTAGTAGGGAATGAGCCACTATGTAGAGAGAGAGATTAAAATTGAGAGTGGGTAATAGTTGTGGGGACAATCTCCTGAATGAGAATGGGTGGGGCATAGGATCAAAGGTACAAACAGAGGGTTGTCCTTGGAGAGAAGGACTCTTCATCAGATATTGAAGTAAAGGAGAAGAATATGGGGAATAATGGCAAGGAATTTTGAGATGTACAATAGGAGAGAAGTGAAAGCTCATGGGAAATGGTTTCTATTTTTTCACTGACATCAGACAAAGTCTGCTGAGAGGGTGTGATGAGGGAAAAGTATGGAAGTTTTAAAAGAAGAGAAAGGTTTGGAACAACAGCTCTGGAGATGGCAAAAACCAATTAGGGAAGAGGAAAAGACAACCCAATATTACTTGATATTGATTTTAATGATGTACTTATATAGCTTTCCCTCTAGTTATTGGTATAAAGGGGAAGGTATTTCTACAAGTACAATTACTTCTTTGCAAAATAGACAAATTGTAGAACTGATGAAGACTGCTAAGGCATTACTTCCATTTTGTTCAGGTAAGAAATTGGTAAAGTCCCCCCTCCTCGCCTTTGCCTCTTTTGGTCCCTGGCCTTTTTCTGTTTGTTTGTTTGTTTTTGTTTTTGTTTTTCAGGGCAATGAGGGTTAAGTGCCCAGGGTCACACAGCTAGTAAGTGTCAAGTGTCTGAGGCTGGATTTGAAATCAGGTCCTCCTGAATCCAGGGCTAGTGCTTTATCCATGGTGCCACCTAACTGTGCCCCCCACCCAATGCCGCTTTCTTCAGGAGGCATTTCCTGGTCTCCATTACCTGCCAGAGCCTTCCCATCACCTGGTGTCAGCTTTGTATGTATCTTGTATATAACTATATACAATAATTCTGTTCCACTGACATTTTATCAATTTCTTAAATATTGCTTTCTGATGAAACTAAATAAAATGGTTTTTGTCTCTGTTTTATCAGTCTACCTTCATCACTTCCTTTGATTCTGTTGTGCAGAGAAATCCTGTACTTTAAAAAATATTAAACATGCCCTCTTCTTGAATGAAGTCAGTTAAGATACATTCATTTGCTGGAAGCTGCAGCAACAGCAGCTGTGTATTACCAGTCCTTTTATGAAGGCAGACATTAAGCATAGTAAGCAATTTCATTTAAGGGTTAGAATGACTGAGCAAGCAGTGTCAAAACAATGAATGTCTGGTTGTGATGCTGAATTCAGTGGCTACCCTGCCATCTAACACCTGACTGCTCTCCAATGATGCTTGATTTGTGATGGAGAGTTTGACTTATTTTTTGTATTGATTTTGTAAAGTAAAATCCCAGGAAAAGGTCATCCATAAAACCCAGGTAAACATACCATAACATTGACAAACTGAAAAGCATTGATGGGATGACTTGAGATAATTTGGAAGCCTCAAACACTGCAGGAAATTAAATGAAAAGAAAATCATAGAGTACTTTAGGTGTTATTGGAGAGTTGAGAAATATTTAATCAGAGTCAGGCAGAAGTACTGCAAGAGCAATACTTTGATCTCCTTCACTCCATTTTAAACTATAGTTCCTGAGTCTCCATCAGTATGTTCACTATAACAAACAGCCAGTTAATGCAATTAACTCAAAGCAAAAGGATTTACTGAAATGGCATAGCACAAACAGTAGTAATAAACAATTCCGCTGTAAACCTAAGGCATATTCTCTCACAAATATACATAATGTCAGTGGAAAATGTAGACACACACATAGATTTCACAAGTAGAGAGGCACATCGATAGAGAACACGTTTCCAAGGCCACATAGCCTGGTACTGTAGGCCCCCTTTCCTTCTGTGCCTTCTTGAGATATCCTCACATTCATAGGTGATGTTGTCTTTGCTAGGTGAGTAACTCTCCTGGACCCCATGGCCCTGCTTCTCACTAGGTTCAACTCCCTTGCAGTCTCATCTCTGAGTCCTTCCATCTCCCAAGCAGAATTCCTATTCCATGTCCCAGTCTCTCTATCTTCTTGACAGCCGGAATCCACAACTCTGGATCTGTGACATCTTCAACTGGGCAAAGTTACATACCATTTCCCATTGTCAATGAGTGATCCTGGATAAGTCACTTATGTCTCAGTTCTCTCAGACATAAAATGGGGATGATAACAGAACCTATCTCCCAGAATCATTGTGAGGAGCAAATGAGATAATATTTGTACAGCATTTTGCAAAGCTTAAAGTGTTATGCTGTTATTATTGGTGGGAATTTACTTTGCATCTAGTTCTTTGCTACCACAAAAAAAGTGATACTATAAACATTTTGGTATATTTTATCAATGACTTCCTTGGCAAATGTGCCTAGCAGTAGAATTTCTGGGTCAAAGGGTATGAACATGTTAGCCATTTTATTTGCATAGTTCCAGATAGTTTTCCAAAATGGTTATACTGACACACAGCTCCATGACCAATGTACCAGGATGCCCATCTTCCCACAATAAATCCTCTAACACTAATTATTCCTATTTTTGGTAATTTTTGCCAGTTTGCAGGTTGTAGGGTGAAACTTCAAGGTTGTTTTAATTTATTATTAGTGATTTGGAGTATTTTTTCATATGTTGTTAATACTTTTCATTCTTTTGAGAGCTGTTGGGTCATGTCTTCTGAGCAGTTTTTTTTTGGGGGGGATTGCTTTTGGTCATTTATATGTGTGTATATTTGTTTACAAATATATGTGTATATATACACATAGGTATTTATTTATGTTAGCTGTCTATCTTAAATACCAAACCCTATCTGACAAATTTGATACAAAGATTTTGTTCCCAGCTGACCACTTCCTTTCTTATCTTGATCCATTTATTTTGTTTATGCTGAAGCTTTTCAGTTTCATGTAAATGTGAGGTAGTTGGGGTTAAGTGACTTGCCCAGGGTCACATAGCTAGTAAGTGTCAAGTGTCTGAGGTTGGATTTGAACTCAGGTCCTCCTGAATCCAGGGCCAGTGCTCTATCCACTGCACCACCTAGCTGCCCCAGTTATCTGTTTTATCTTTTGTACTTGCTACTATTCCTTGTTTGGTTGAGCTACCTATAGCTATGATAAGCATGTGATCTACTTTTCTAAGGTTTTTGGTGGGATGATCTTTAATATTAAGGTCACATGTCCATTTTGAATTTATTGTGGAATATTGCATAAGAAGTTGTTCTAAGCCTAATTTCTTCCAAACTGCTTTTCAGTTTTCCCAATAGTTTTTTTTTAATCAAATAGGGAGTTCTTTATTAAGTAATTTTTGTTTTCAGGTTTTCAGGTTTATCACATATTCTTCTACTGATTGCCTAGTCTGTTCCATTAATCTACTTCTCTATTTTAAAATCAATACCAAATAGACTGCTGCTTTTACACAATAGTGGAAAGTCTGAAAATGCTATTCCTCTTTCATCTCTATCTTTTTTAAAAATTATTTCCTTTGGTATTCTATATCTGGCCAGCTTACTTTTTAAAAGCTTTCCAGGGGCGTGGCTAATATTCTTCTCCCAGCCCAGTGGGTTAAGTCACTATATAATTCTATCAAGTTTGATTACAGGATTTCTTCACATCTTCTAAAGGAGCAAAAAAAAAATGTAATTCCTCATCTGAATTGAGGAAAATCTTAACACATCATTATCTTTGTGACTCATTCCCATTATCCTGTAATTTCACCAAGTGTTTAAGGAATTCAAGTGATTGGGGTCCCTTGATAAATCACCTTCAACATTAGCATCTTCATTTTAGAAGTGAGGAAACTGGGGGGCAGCTAGGTGGTATAATGGATAAAGCATGGGTCCTGGATTCAGGAGGACCTGAGTTCAAATGTGACCTCAAACACTTGACATTTACTAGCTGTATGACGCTGGGCAAGTCACTTAACCCTCATTACCCTTCAAAAAAAAAAAAAAAAAGAAGTGAGAAAACTGAGTCCCAGAGAGGTGGTCATTTTTCCACAACTAGATAGTTAGAGATCTCCTGTCTCTAAGTCTAGCACTCTACCCACCATACCCTCATTCCTCACATAACAACCTTTCAAATACTTGACAGAAGCTACTGTGTTCTTCCCTAAATTTTTTTCTCTTCTCCAGAGAAAATATTCCTAATTCCTTCATTTGATTTGTAGAGGCCAAATTTAATATGGGGAGAGTTAATTGGGTGGGTTGCCAAATCTGGGGCTGTAACAGCTGCCACTGTGGACTTTGAGCAGCCCACCAGAGATGGGCTGGGCAGTGACAACATTGGCAGCCGTATGCTACAGGCCATGGGCTGGAAGGAGGGTAGTGGACTAGGTCCCAAGAAGCAAGGTATTATCACTCCCATCGAGGCCCAAACTCGTTTCCGTGGCTCAGGACTGGGGGCCAGGGGCAGCTCCTATGGCATCACCACATCTGAGTCCTACAAGGAGAGCCTGCACAAGATTATGCTGACTTACTTCAGGGAGGCAGAGCAGACCCTGGTCCAGGCCTCCCCACCCCTCTCACCTCAGCACCCATCTGGTACAGCCTTGACCTAAAGGCTCCAAGAGATGGAAAAGGGTGGCCCTGCTTGGCCTGGCCTGGCCTGGCTTGACCTGGCCTGCTGGCTGGCTCTCATCCCCTATGACCTCTTTGTTTTCTTGGGAAGCCATGGCCCCTGCCCACTGACCTGCCCTCTGACCAACTCTCCTCTTCTTTTTCTAATAAAACCAGAAAAGCTCCCCCCCCCCAAAAAAAAGAAAATAACGAGGGACCTTTAGGTCCAAAGCTTCCTCCCTTCTGAACTGTCCTTTTAGTTATTTCTCCCAGGCCAATAAGAAAGGGGATTGACAGCCTCTTTTCCACAAACAAATCAGGTTTTATTAATGGGAATAAAATACACAGCAAAGGTGAAATTAATAAAGTCAAGGACAAGGGAATAGAGAAAAAGGAAAATGGATAATCTCCCTGGCTCTAGCAAAGGCTGTCTCAAACCCAAACTCACTTTCAGCTCAGCTAATTCAAAGAACTGGATTTTATTACCTCACCACCAGGGGTCCATAATTTCTATGGCAGCCAGTCTCCAGTTGGCTCCAAAGGCTCCTCTAAGGCCAGAGAGAGCTACTTCCTGTTGGGGTCCCTTTTTTTACCTTTTTCTCCCTCCCCCCAAAGGGGAGGTTCTTCAAGTTGTGTGGCTGAGACTGGTCCTCTGTTGATGACTCAGCCCACGGCTTCTGAGGACACTCCTTCTCAGGGTTGGCCAAGTTAGACTAGGTTTAACAGGGTGGGCCAGGTGTGGCTCAAGATCTAATCATCTTAAGTGGGTACTTAGTAGTTTCTTATTCACAGCCAATTCAAACACTACTAAATCAATCGAGTTGGACCCCTGGGTGTCTGCCAAATTCCCTTATTTTACCACAGATTCAAGGATGAAATGATTCAGAATATACTCACTGTCTTGCTCACCTTTCACTGGACACATGCCCTTCTTTTGCCAATGCCCTTCCTTAAATATGGTGTCCAGCCTGATTTTGAGAGTACAAATGTGGATAATTTGTTGGGTATACTGGTATGGATAATTTCTTTGTATCCTTGGCATAAGGCAATGAGAATGAATCAGATACTTCCATGATTCAGGCAACATATCGTTATTTTAATCTTTGTATTCACAGTGCCTACTAGATTACCTGGCACATAGGTACTTATTGCTTATTGATTGCCATTTTTGTTTAAACACATGAATCTTTGGGGCCAAAAATAATAATGATTAAAAATGAGATTTTCTTTTTTTTTAAGTGGGATTTTCTAAACACTTGCTTCCTTTTCTTCCCACTCCCACATCACTCTTAATAAACAATTTTTTTTTTGCAGGGCAATGGGGGTTAAGTGACTTGCCCAGGGTCACACAGCTAGTAAGTGTCAAGTATCTGAGGCTGGATTTGAACTCAGGTACTCCTGAATCCAGGGCCAGTGCTTTACCCACTGCCCCACCTAGGTTCCCCCCCCACACACACACACACTCTTAATTAGGATCATGGATTTAGAGCCAGAGGTGAGACCACAGAGGTCATCTAATTCAACCTTCTCTTTTTTATAGATGAGGAAACCAAGACCCAGAGAGATGAAAATGTCTTGCCCAAAGTCACGTAGATATTATGTATCAGGGACAAGATTTGATCCCAGGTCTTCTGACTTCAGTGCTTTTTTCTTTTCCCACCACATCTCTCTCCACCATCCCACCTTCTTACTGCCCAGGTACAAAAGCATTGTGACTTGCCTGAGGTCACATGTCTGGAAAATGACATAGCTGGGATTTGAACCTCCACTTTTGTCTCCAAGTCTAGCACCTCTTCCATTCCAACATTAGAAATTGATGGACTTGGAAGAATTATGATTACTACTTCACACTACTCTGATTAATGTGCTCCTTTCTCATGCATTGTATTTAAAGTAATTCTAAGTTTCTAAAACAGGAAAACAGCACCCAAGTCTAGCATCTGGAAAAACAATTGCAGAGACAAAACTAGCTCTAGGAATGCCAGCGCATGTCCTGGAAAAACATGGATCGAGACAAAGGCCTGGCAGAACCTACAGACAAATAACAAACCCAGAGTCCATTCAGGCAAAGTTCAGTGGTGGGAGTTGTAAATGAATAACTCTTGGCTTTCCCAGACAAAGTGCTCTTCATTCTTCCTGAAAACACAGTCTAATTATGTGGTATAGTCAACGAATATGAAGCTCCAGTTATTGTTTCCTTAAATACACTGTCGAAGGGACCTCTGACCCCTCACCAACTCTGTAGGCTCAAGTTTTTAAAATTAGCCTTGAAAATTTGACCTTTGAGTTTGATGAGGGAGAGCCTGGTTTAAATTCTGACATATTCAGAGGAGGAGGAGGAAGAGATGTGAATATATGATAGAGGCCCAGGGCTTTGTGGTCTAGGATTTAATGAGTCTTATGACTTGTTTAAGACCACTAGACTGGATTTTTAAATGTCAATGTTAACGTCAAATGTTAAAATTTTTTAAAATGTTTTTTTAAAAAAAACAAAACAAAAAACCCTAAGGCACCTGTGTCTGTGTTCTCAGTTATATCATGCCTTGCTGAAAAGCATAAGAACTAAAGGCTGTTAGAAAAAGTCAATTTAACACCTTTTTCATTTACTAATATATCTTATGATGCTGATTCCTCCCACACATGGTAATTCACAACAAGGTGCTCAAAACTTTTACAAAGTGCTTATTGCATTTGAAGCATACAAAACCTTGATGAAGTAGGTAGTGTGAGTATTATTATTCTTTATGAATACTAAATACAAAGTTTAGAAAAGTTAAGGGTCTTGCTCAAGATCATGATTTTTAAAAAATTAAAATACTGGTTTATTCTGAACTTAACAAACATAAAATAAAATGATCATTTCTGTGTATAAAGTAGAAAAGAAAAAGATTTTATAAGTCATTGTAAATGTCTATTAAGTGTATAGTAAATTCTTTCTCTTCTATCCTTCTGTTTTTTTCTGTGCGTTAAAAAAAGTACTTCAAATATCCATTTTTTTTTGAGGGAGGCAGCCCTAACACTGGCCTCCCCCGCTTTTCCTGCCACCTGTTCTACTTCCATTGGGGGAAAAAAAAAAGGCAAACAAAATCCTTGTAACAAATATGCAGAGTCAAGCAAAACAGATTCCTACATGAGCTCTGTCTGAAAATGTATGGCTCCTTCTGCAGTTCAAGCTCATGTAAGTAGCAAATGATAGAGCCAGGACTGAAACTTAGGTCTTCTGAATCCAGAGCCAGTGATCTTACAGTGAGTGGACCATTTAACTGTCATTTCTGAGGTGACAATGTGGTTCTCCCCAGTCAGAGGGGCTAGGTTCAAATCATCCCTCTAAGGCTTCCAACCTGTGGCACCTTGGGCAAATCACTTTTGGCATCTGTAAAATGAAGGGGTTGTAAAATGAGCACTAGACAACCTCTGGAATCCCTTTTAGCTTTGGCTTTGTGATCCCAAAATACTGTCGGAGCATTTGAGTATTTGAACTGAATGCTTAAATATTTTAAAATATGACATTTAACAAACAATGTTATAAAAGAAACACCTGAATTGTGAACCTAAATATGTCTCATCCCAAAGAGCCTGTTTATTGCTTGCTGACACCCTGACAAGTCTTTTTTTTTCTAGATATTTACCACATAAAGTCTTCCTCCAAAGCTTCTTCCTTCCTTCCTTCCTTCCCTCCCTCCCTCTCTCTGACAGCTATTTCAGCAGAGTGCAATCTCTAGCAGGGCCTACCAGGGTGGAAAGGCTTCAGGTTTAGGTTTTGGAGTATACTTTATAATCCAAACCAGCCTAGCTGAGTTCAGCAGAATTCCTTACCAGAAGACTCATAGAATCATACGATCCTAAGAAACCATAAGATTTATAGTTGTAAGAGAGCTTAAAGGTCTCCTAATTTTACCCCACAATGGGAAAACTGGTGCCTGGATAGGTTAAGTGACTTGCCCAAGGTCACACAGGAAGTGGCAGAGCTAGTTGGGTGACAATGAAAATTTTTTTCTGGCTTTACCAACTTGTGAAATTGTGTGATGGTTTTTGATCGGTGTGGTTTGAGGGAGTGTTCATGGCAATTCTCAAAGACTGAATTGTAGCAAACCAGGAATTCCCTTCATCAGTAAAACCACAGGTCCAGTTTAAATGAATGAATGAATAAAAAATAGAAGTACACATGAATACTGCTCATATGTGCACACATGTACATGCATGTACACAGGTAAGCATGGATATACATGCTTATCTATGCCTCTATACATGTATGCACGCACCTGCAAATTTATGGTATCTTGGTGTTCCTGATTCATGACACGTTTCCAAAATTACTCATCTTTGGTGCCTGCTACTAAATGTCATTTTGTAGAAAAAAAGGTACCAAGGTAGCCTGACTGCTATGAGATGTAACATTCTATAATTTTAAGTTCTCGGTGAAGAAATTGAAGAGGGTCCTGCAATGTCTGTGGTGAGCGTCTCTCCCTGCCTTACTGGTGCTGGAAGGCCTTCGGGTGTACTCATGCTGATGTATAGCCCTGAGTGACCCCCCCCCCCCTTACTCATGTACTTAGGTAAAGTATATGTCCCATTTGTAGGATGATCAAAACCACTTTTCTCTTCACTTCTGTGGCCTAGTCAGCTAATCAAGCACATTGGCAAAGGTTTTGGGTCAAAAGTTCACTTAAACGTGGACTAAATGAAGTTTTCTGGGTCACAGCAATTACTGTCTTATATGGTATTTAGGTTTGGTCTAACTCCTTTAAAGAATCTCAGGGAGAGTTATGAAATTTGCCTCTTTTTTCCTTTTTTTTCCCTAAGTAGAATTTCACTTTTTTTAGTTAACAAGCACTTTTTTCTCTCTCCCTTTCACCTCCCTTCCATTCTATGCTTCCTAGAACCTACCCCATCTTGCCCCTCAAAAAAATAAAACTCTTCTAACAGATTCATGCAGTCAGGAGGGAAAGTTCACCCATTGGCCATGTCCCCAAATGCGTATCTTCTGCATCTTCACTCCAACACCTCTCCGGCAGGATGTAGGTAGCAGTTGTTATAATGAGTTCTAAGGATCACAGTTGACCATTACATTGAACAAAGGGTTTGGTTTTTTTTTTACAATGTTGTTATAATATATAAATTGTTCTGGTTCTTCTCAGCCTCAGACACTTAACACTTACTAGCTGTGTGACCCTGGGCAAGTCACTTAACCCCAATTGCCTCACCAAAAAAACAAAAAACAAAGATGCTTCCTCTTTCAAATGAGTGCTCATTAGTATCAATGTCTGTCTGGAGCATATGTGTCTGCTTTCTCAATTGTGCCTGGAAATCTCTCAAACCAATAAACTCTTGAATGATAAATGAGGTGGGGGAAGGAGGGGGGTGCTGGGAATGATCTCCTTCTGGCCAGGTCTATGCTCTCAGGAATCTAGTATAATGCTATACAGCCTAACGCTATTTTGCAAAATACAACTTTTATTGACTTGGTGGCTTGCAACCTATACCCAGTTGATAAAAGTGCTGCACTTAGGGTTAGAAAGGCCTGAGTTCCCCAAAGGGCTATAGAACTGTGCATTTCCTTTTATCCAGAAGTACCACTGCTAGGCTTATATCCCAAAGATATCCTCCAAAAGAGAAAAGACCTATTTGTACAAAAATATTTCTAGCAACTCTTTTTGTGGTGAGTAAGAATTGGAAATCAAAGGAATGCCCATCAATTGGGGCATGGCTAAACAAGATGTGGTATATGATGGTGATGGAATATCATTGTGCTATAAGAAATGACAAGCAGGATGATTTCAGAAAGTCCTGGAAAGACCTGTATGAACTGATATGTAGTGAAATGAACAGAAACAAGAGAACGTTGTGCACAGGGACAGCAATATTGATTGATGAAGAATGTGAATGACTGTGAAAGACAACTATTCTCAGTAATACAATGGTGCAAGACAATCCCAAAGGACTAATTTTGAAGCATACTATCCACCTCCAAAGAAAGAACTGATAATTGATTAAACACACTGAAACATTCTATTTTAACTTTTTCTTTAATTTAAAAAATTTTAAGTTTTCTTATGTAAAATGACTAATATTGTAATGTTTTACATAATTGTACATGTATAACCTATATCTGATTGCTTACTGCCTTAGGGAAGGAGAAAGGAGGGAGGGAAGGAAGGATAAAATTTGTAACTCAAAACTTTAAATTAAAATGTTTATTATTAAATTTTTTAAAAGAAAGGAAAGAGTTCAAATAACTAACTGTGAGACCCTGGGTAAGTCATTCAACCTCTCTCAGCCTCAGTTTCCTCATCTGTAAAATTAGAATAATGATCATATCTACCTCACAATGTCATGAGGACCAAATGAAATAACATGTAAAGTGCTTGGTAAACCTTAAAGTACCATAGAAATGATAGCTATGATGATTTCAATGATGAGCTGTTTGAAGGCAGTGATCCTATTTTTGCCTTTTTCTTAAACCCAGCACTTAGCAGAGTGTCTGGTACAAAGGTACTTAATCAATGCTTATGGGCTGACCTTTGACTGATGTTGGTTAACTGACTGACCAGTCAGTTGATGGAAGTCCAAATTACTAGTACACCCTGATTTATAAAGCAGTAGTTCTGTGCTTGCCAGAGAGTGCTCAAGTCACCCTAGAGAGAACTCACACACATTTTTAGGTATGCAGCCCCAGCAAATATTCTGGCTTTCACTTTTGCATTTGCTCAAAGTAAAAGGAATTGAGATAGTTTGGGCAAGAGGTTGATCTGAAGTCTCCACCACACATTTCAGCTATCCTGGCTGCAACATCATACTCCTTACAGCAAGTCATGCTTACTGTGCCCTTCTGGTTCCTCAGGGAGAAGAGGGAGGGGATGGGGAAGGGAAGAAGACAAATGGAAATTCTGCCATGGAAGATTCTAGCGGCAGGAGCTGATTGTATAGAGTTGAGATTCTCGAATTCTCCAGGTGAATTTTGTTATGATTTTGTCTAGTTTTTTTGTTTGTTTGTTTGTTTTTTGTGGGGCAATGAAGGTTAAGTGACTTTGCCAGGGTCACACAGCTAGTAAATGTCAAGTGTCTGAGGCCAGATTTAAAGTTAGGTCCTCTTGAATCCAGGGCTGGTGCTTTATCCACTGAGCCACCTAGCTGCCCCCAGTTTTGTCTAGTTCTATAAAGTAGTATCTAGATAGTTTGATTGGCAGGTACTAGGTCAGTAAATTAACTTGGGTAAAATCATCATTTTTTATTGTATTGGCATAAACTAATCATGAGAATTCGATCTCCAGTCACTTAAAGGAAATTGTCATGATGGCAGGAATCCTAGCAAAGGCTACTAGTATTTGCCCCTTCCCTTCCAATGTTGCTAGTAACCTTCTTGAAGTTTATTGGAACTTCAAGGCAATATATGGGGCTTAGCACTAGTTTATAAATCTAGAGCTGTGAGTAACCTTAGGGGTCATCTAGTTTGATGGTGTCAAACTTAAGTAGACCCAAAAGCCACTAAAGCATATATAAGGATCACTCTGGGCCTCATATGGACTTAAAAAAGCACATATTAATTTTATGTAGGTTGCATTATATTTTTATTTATTTTGTTAAATATTTCCCAGTTACATTTTTTTTTTTTGCAGGGCAATGAGGGTTAAGTGACTTGCCCAGGGTCACACAGCTAGTAAGTGCCAAGTGTCTGAGGTCAAATTTGAACTCAGGTCCTCCTGAATCCAAGGCCAGTGCTTTATCCACTTCGCCACCTAGCTGCTCCTCCAATTAGATTTTAATCTGGTTCTGGTGCTACTCAGTACACATAAGCAGATGGTGTTTGACCCCTCTGATCTAGTCCCATTCCTTCATCTCACGGGTAAGAAAATGGAGGCCCAGAGAGATTATTCAAGGTAACTTGTGCCTTCCAAATCCAGGACTCTTCACAGTACATGCTGCCTCCCACATAAGGCACTGATAGGAGTTGGAAGTTACATGGAAAGGGGGACAAGTGTTTAGCCTCAGTTTCAGAAAGATTTAGTGGGTGTTGGTGACCATTGGGGAGGAACACGGCCTCCACCCTGATATGGGAAAGAGGTCCCTTGCAGCTCTAACTTTCTGTGATTCTGTGTTCTCAGGTAAAACCTAAAGGAAAAGAAGTTTGAAAACCCAGCATTTTAACTAGTGTTTCCTCTTTGAAAACTATCTTAATGGGAGGGGGCAGCATAGATTTTAATTAGTATAAGAAATGAGCTTGATGATTTTAGAAAAAACATGGACAAACTTGCATGAAATAATGGAGTGAAATGAGCAGAACCAAGAGAACATTGTAAACAGTAACAGCAATATTGTTTCAAGAACAACTTTGAGCAACTTAGTCATTTTGAGTATTATAAATACCCAAATTAATGACAAAGGACCTATGAAGGAAGATGCTATCTGCATCTAGAGAAAGAACTGATAAATAGAAATATGTATAGAATGATCACACACACACACACACACAATTTGTGTCTAATGGTAACCATCTCTAAGGTAGGGGTGGGGAAGAAAAAAAAGAAAAAAAATGACATGATAACCTTTACATATTTAAAAGAAATAGCAAATTATACATAATTTTACAGTTTCGAGTACAGTCATCTTTTTTTTTCTATAATACTATGCTATGGAAATACCTTTTTTATTTCTTCAGTTCAGAATAAAACAAAAACATTTGAACAGATAGCCTTTACACATCCCATTGGTTTCTTCTGGGCAACTTAAAAAGATGTCAGAGTGGCTAGGATCAACACCAGCAATCCCCTTGTGGACATGTTGATGGCAATGCTAAATTTTAGGGATTCAGTAGAGTAAATGGGGAGCATACCGTCTTTTATATTAAGTTCCCATTCATTTCTTCTGATCAGTGGAATTTGTGCCTGGGAGTTGGGGAAACCAACCTTCTTCCTCATAAGCAAGTATTTTTTGACCAGATCTGTTTTTTCATTAATATGTGGAACTTCCTGCATGGAAACTCCCTTTATCAGGACAGACAAGCCTGAAAGCAGCCAAGATCCTGGTTCTTAAATTGTAGTTCTCACTCTTTAGGTAAATTGTTCACTTCGCGTATTTCTGGGTAGCTAAGCAAACCTGACCATACCTTTTAGGTGACTCTGGGGTTAGAACTGGGGTGTGATGCCTTCTGCAACTGGCCCGTTACTCATCGAATGTTTGGTTGAGCAGGGCTTCCTTTGCAGAGACCATTGAAAAAGTCAATTCTTCTGCTGCCTGCTTTATTAGTTCTGTCCATTTAACGACAAGCACAACTCCACTGGGGAAGGTGACCTAGTAAAATGTTTACATGGTCTAGGGATTTATCTATTCTCTACCTGCCCCCTCACCCCCAACCTTGGTGCCTGTGCTCATACCATCACTCTGTTATGGGCCCAGGCTACCCCAGAAGTTCTCTGGGGTACATCAAAGAACCTTCTCCTTGAGAAACTAAACCAAAGGACAGACATACCTAAAGAGATAAGTGGAACCAGATCTGGACTGAGCCAGCTCCGGAACCATCCCCCTTCATTCCAGTCTCCCCCACTCCTGGGGAGATAAGATTAGGTGTGGCTGCCGCCTTTGTGGTGGGAGGAGGAGAGAGATGGCTTGAGAGATCCGCAGCCACCCATCACCCAATTCCCCCAGCTACCACCAGTGGGATATGGTCCTCCCTCAATAAGGGAACTTTCCACAGTCAGATGATCACCCCCATCAATCCTCTATAAAAGTACCTGCCTGTCTCCAGGTCGAGGAGATAGGTATCTCAGAGCCATGCTATGCCTTCTCCCCATGAGATGTCCAAGGATTTTTCTCCTGGTATCCTTTCCCCAGCCCCTAAATAAACTATAATCTTATTCTATTGGATTTGTATGCAAGAGGGTGTAATTCTTTAAAGAGGAATTCCTAAGGACCCCAAACCCCTACCCTATTTCCTCATAACAATTCCCTCCCCTCCCCACCATTATTAGAATGGACCTCTGTTGGGGCAGCTAGGTGGCACAGTGGATAGAGCACTGGCCTTGGAGTCAGGAGTACCTGAGTTCAAATCTGACCTCAGACACTTAACACTTACTAGCTGTGTGACCCTGGGTAAGTCACTTAACCCCAATTACCTCACTTAAAAAAAAAAAAAAAAGAATGGACCTCTGTTCCCACCTCATCCACCCTCCAGCTGTTTTGAAGTCCTTTCTTTCAAAGCCCAACATTGTGACTACCTCCTCCATGAAGTCCTTGTGGCACAAGGGAAAGGAATCTTTTGTTCCTGTCCCATTTTGTCATAGAATTGTAGGCTCTTGATCTGCAAGGAAATTTAGAGGTCATTTGCTCCAACTCCCCTTATTTTATGGATGAAGAAGCTGAGGACCTGTGAGTGCAACTTTTCTAAGGTCACATAGTATTATTGCCTGATTGATTGATTACTGTAACAGAGGTAGGATCCATGTTATATAATGTTTAATGTGTGGATATGTAGTATTCTTTCCTATCTCACTACCCTATTCCTGGTAGACAAGATGCTAAATTGAATTGCATCAATACAATCTGGGGATTCTAAGACTTCCCATAGCCTCCAAATGAGCCTTTGCCCTCGGTATGCTGGATAAAGATAATATGTCATTGTTGTGAAATCTTCTGTGACTCACCATGTGAGTACTCTGTAGAATGCCCCTGGGTTTGGGGGTGGGGGAGAGATTAGTGAAAGTGCTCAGTGTTTGCAAATCCTTAGAAGAGGCTTGTTAGGACTGTTAGGACTATTTTGGACTACAAGTAAATGGCAATGGCCCAGAGCCAAGACCTCTGAATAGTACTCAGTAGAGAAATTACATTTCTTTTTTTTTCTTTTCTATTTATTTAATAATAAACATTTTTATTTGAAGTTTTGAGTTGCAAATTCTATCCCTCCTTCCCTCCCTCCCCTCCCTGCTCCCTGAGGCAGTAAACAATCAGATATAGATTATACATGTGCAATTATGTAACACATTACCATATTAGTCATTTTGTATAAGAGAACTTGGATAAAAGAAAAAAATGAAAGAAAAAGTGAAAAATAGCATGCTTCAGTTTGTGTTTGATCACTATCAGCTCTTTCTTTGGAGGTGGTTAGTCCTTTGGGATTGTCTTGGATCAGTGTATTACTAAGAGTAGTCATTCACATTCTTCATCAAACAATATTGCTGTCCCTGTGCACCACATTCTCCTGGTTCTGCTTCCTTCACTATACATCAGTTCATACGAGAGAAATTACATTTCTATAGCAATTTATAGTTTCCGAACAATTTTCACACCTGGGATCTCATTTAATCTTCCCAATAACCCTGTCAGTGTAGACAGGCCCACTGTCATTAGCCCCATTTTACAGATGAGGAAAAGGGAGGCTTGGCAAATCATGCATGAGGTCACCCACGGAGTTAAGTGGCAAACCTCCGCTGGAGGAAACCCAGGTCCTCTCTCCTAGCTCAGTGCTCTTCCGTTCCACTAGTTAACCAGCCACACAATGTCACATTCACAGCTTGCCAAAACTCCAGAGGCTCTTAGTATCAAAGCCTTATAACTCATGCAAATAATTCCTGGGAGTTTTTGGTTAATTCAGTTCGTTCACGTTCCCATCTGGGTGAAAGGCTATATGTAGCACAATGTTGGCAGGGGGCAGGGGTGGGGGGGAGTATAGGACGAAGGACCTCCTTTGTCACCTTCCCCAACTCGATTCAGGACCTCCTCTCTGTTCAATTTTCGTATAGGTGAATCAATTTAATCTTCTGCCTTCTTCCCTCCCTCCCCTTCCCTTCTTCCCTCCCTCCCTTCCCTCCATTCCTTCCTTCCTTCCTTCTTTCCTTCCTCCATCCCTTCCTTCCTCCCACCCTCCCTCCCTTCTTTCCTCCCTTCCCTCCTCCAAGTCTATCCACTGTACCACCCAACTGACTCAATGTGAAGTTAAGTTAGGGCACTGAGATTGGCAGATAATCGTTCTAAATCCAATTCTAAGGACAATTATGATTGTGGGGTAGGAGTCCAGAGTAAGATGAGCTAGGATCCTTTGCAGATAGAATTGTGAGCTCCTTGAGGGCAAGAGGAATGGGGGCAAACTTTCATTTATATCTTTATGTGCTCAGTACCTAGAACAAAGAGACACCTGATTGATGGTTATTGATTGATTGACCTCTAGGGAAATAAAATCATAGAATCTTAGAATTGGAAGGGACCGGGGCAGCTGGATGGCACAGTGGATAGAGCACTGACCCTGGATTCAGGGGTAACTGAGTTCAAATCTGGCCTCAGACACTTAACACTTACTAGCTGTGTGACCCTGGGCAAATCACTTAACCCCAATTGCCTCACTAAAAAAAAAAAAAAGAATTGGAAGGGACCTTGAAGGTCATCTAGTCCAGTCCCCTCCATTTATAGATGAGAAAAGAGAGACCCAGAGAGACTTGCCCAAGGTAGAGTAAATTAGGGGCAAAGGCAGGACTAGAACCCAGGTCTCCTAACTCCCAGTCCCCTTACCAGAAGTGATCTAAATAAAACAAGGTGATTATAAAAATCAAAACAATATACATGTATGGTCCAAAATATAGCACAACGTCTACCTGCCAAGACAAACCCAAGAATTCTATAAGCACAATTACAAAACACTTTTCACACAAAATATAGGACAACATACAGATTCTAGATGGAGCCACAGTTTAGGGGAAGAGGATGGGTCCATGATCCTCAACAAAAAAAAAATATATTTAAAGCATGACAGTTTCCAAGGCATCTTTTCTTGAGTTGTCTCTCACAATGCTCTGTCAGAGTGTGAAAGGCACCCAGGCATAAGATTGGGGTCCAGGAAATGCCAGGTATCCCTGGGAGAAGAAAGGAAAGGATTGTGGCCACAGAAAAGATTGAGACTTGTGATACTGGGGGGCCCATGACTATCTGAGAAGCCAAATGCCAGAATGGATTAATTTGCAGTTGATGTTAACAATGAGACCTTTGTCTAGGCTGGGGAAGAGGCAGGTTGCAACTGGTGGCTGAAGTGTGGCTTGGGTCCTCTCTGGTTGTCCTAGTGCCACGTTTTCCCTCCCCTTCTTTGGAAGGACCCATAGAGTGGCATGACTTGGCAGAGCAGTTTGGTCGGATGTTATCACTTCCTTTGTTATGGAACACTGGCTTCCAGCCACTCAGGAATGTTTAAGGTGTGCCTCTCCAAACTCTCCTCTGTAAAGGGGCATTAAGTGCTTTCATAGCTCTCTTGCTAGAAAATGCTAATGGATCATTTTTATTACTTTTTTTTTCCAGTTACCTGAGAGCCTTGGCCTATTAGAACACTGGGGAGGCAAGAGGTTAAGATAATTGCAATTCACATTGACAAGGCACTTTAAAAAGTGTTTTCTTTACAACAATTATATGGATTGGGAAATGCCAATATCCTTTCCAGTTTCCAAAGAGCTGCAATTTGTGTGTGGGCTTTATCTTAGGGTACTTCCTCCCACACTGACCCTTGTAGAATTCTACTGGCCTGGTCTGCCCCATGGGCCCCTGATACCTTTCTCCTGGGCCCATCTTTCCCCTCAGTCCCTTTAGGGTTGAGGACTGGCCTGTCCCTTCTCTGGGGGCAACTGCATCTGCCTGATTCTGCACCTCTCTCCATCTGTACTCACCTATTTTTGCTGCAAGTGCTCTTTTGGGCTGATTAAAACTGTTTGTTTTTCTCCATCTGCAGAGAAAGAACTGATAGTATCTGAAAACAGATGGAAACACATTTAAAATTTTTTTTTCTTTTCCTCTTTGACCATTCCTTAATCTGAAGTTTTGGTTTTTTTGACTGTTTTCTCTCACAACTAGCTAATATGGGAATTTTCCCATGACAACTCATGTATAACTTATTTTGAATAGCTTGAGTTCTTGTGGGTGGGGGGTGGGAATGGAGCGGGGAAGAGAAATTGGAACACAAAGTTTTTTTAAAAAATTGATGTTAAAATTTTGTTTTTACATATATTTTGGAAAATAAAATTCTATTAAAAACTGTTTTTGTTTTTGTTTTTTTTTGGTTGATACCTCCCTAAAATGCAAAAAAAAAAAAAAGTTGTATGGCTTTAATTTCACAGATGTGAAAACTGGAGGTCAAAGAACAACAATTTAGTAGAAAGAATTCTGGGTTAGGAGTCAGGAAAGAAGACTGGTTCCCATGAGGAAGTTAGTATAGAATTCAAAAACTTAAGACAGTATACAGATTGTGACATTTAGCCCATGTCAGGGAACACAGTGAGTGGACACAGCTATAGATTCTAGCAGAGGGCAGTCAAAGCCCAGCTCACTGGGATCCCAAAGTGAGTCACTGATACAGGGTGAATGGATGACACCTGAAATTACTGCTGGCATTTTCAAGCCCTTGTTATAGGGAACAGAGTCCAAGGAAATCAGGAAAATTGGTGGTGATTCTGGTATCAGATCCAAGGAGAAGAAGCTATGAGCTTAGCTAAGTACAGAATTCTGAACCAAGCATGGCGAAGCTGGGTGGGACAGAAGAGGGGAAAATGGGAACCACTGGAAGCTTGTATTGATTCCCTGTCAGTCAACAAGCATTGATTAAGCACTTGCTATCTGCCAGAAACTCCCCTAAGTGCTGGGACTACATATACAGGCAAAAAGAAAGACAGTCTCTGCTCTTGAGGAACTCAAATTCTAATGAGGACGACAACAGACAAAAGGAGGCAAAGTGAGGGCAGGGAGGATGGAGAAGTCCAGAGTGCAGCCTGGTGAGAAATGAAGATCAGGGGCCACAGGGGTAGAAAGATCTAGTTCTCCCTTCAGATGTTGCATGGAGTAAGTCCATTCCCTCTGTCACATCATAGCCTTTCAGATAGATAGCAAAGCCAAGCTTTAATGTCCTCCCTTAAGCCTTCTCTTTTTCAAAGTACTCTGATCCAGCTCATGTGTCTCCATCTTGCTCATGAGGAAAGCATGAGAGAGCTTGACCAATGCCTTAAGGAAATTCATGTATGGCATGCAAATATACTGGGGCAATCCCCTGGTTTACTAGTCAGACAAAACAATCTTTTCTTCCCACTGTGCTAAAGCTAAACATAAGCCTGAGGTGGCTGAGAGAAGGGGAAGTGGCTAAAAAAGCTCATCATTTCCTTTTATTTCCTATCAAAGGTTACCTTGTATATATCTTGTATGTAACTTTCTATTTATGTTCTCTCCCCCATTAAAAGGGAAACTCCTTGAGGGCAGGGACTGTTTTTGCCTTTCTTTGTATCTCTAGCACTTAGCACAGTGTCTAGCACATAGTAAATGCTTAATAAATGTTTGTTGATTGAATAACTAACTTTGAATATTTTGTTTTGAAATGCTATGCATGTGAAAAATCCCTTGCAGTGTATGGCCAAGCCATGTTTTCTAATCCTTTGTGATTCTTGCCTGAGACCTTCCATAAATATTAAATAGAGGAGCCTTCCTCTGGTTCTTTTATTATTATTATTATTATTATTGTTATCATTATTACTATTATGGCTATTTTATTATTTTTTATTCAGAGTATTTTCTTTTTCTTTTTTCTTGGTCGTATTTTATTTAATTTTCCAATTACATGTAAAGATTGTTTTCAACATTCATTTCTGTAAGATTTTGAGTTCCAAATTTTTCTCCCTTTCTCCCTTCCCTCCCCCTCCCCACCTTCCTCTGGTTCTTTTAATGTTTTATGGATACCAGTGTCACTCTCATGCTTTCCATCTGTTATATGCTCTTGCCACATGCCCAGCCCACTCCTCTTTCCAATCCTACATTTCCTGGATGATATTTTTGAGTCACTGGTAATATGCTAGAGCCTCTGAGGACCTACCAGGCAGCTTTCCACTGACCTTTTGTTCACCTACCATATTGGAGATTGTGGCATTCCATGATCTACAGTCATGTGGCACCACTAGGAACATATTCATTTCAAGTGCCTTCTCTAAACTTAGCACTGGCCCATGGCTAGGGTAGCAGGTTGAGTTGTGTTAATGACACAGACTCACAAAGATTGGGAAAACGTTAGCCTTGCAAGTTGCATCATGAAGGTGGTCTCTTTTCCAAGGATTTTCTTGAATCTAACAAGCCATAAATGTAAATAGTCTGGCTTTCAGATGAATGCTCATACTTTTGGGAGGGTGAACCATTTAGGCTGAAGGTACATAAAAGAAGGGTGATATTTGTTCTTTCCTTCCCTCCCCCGCCCCGCCCCAAGCAGCCTTTATTGTTTACATTATGACAGCAAAACTCTCTTGAGATCTTCAGAGCAATTTAACACTTTTATGTAAATATAGTGTAGACTTCTCCTTTACCACACCAGTGACTTATTATATATATACTAGGTGACTCTAGAGAAACTCCAAGTTCCGGGGGTGGGGGTGGGGGAAGGAAATGCTGAATGGTTAAGGGAGTGCCCATTTTGCCTAAGGATAAATTTTGTATGGCAAAGAGATCTCAACCTTGAAAAAGCTCATTTAGTTCATCAGGGCCTACTTCTAACTTCGAATTTAGTTACTTTTTTTTTTTGTCTTGTTCTTTCGATAGGGATAAGGGATTTCTGATTTTTCAGATAGGTAGAGGGAGAAAGGTGAAATAAACCTTAAGCAAGGTTGGTCTATTTCTGTAGAGCAGTCTGGAAAAGTTCCCATACCAGGTCAAATGTAGAGTTTCCAGGATGTGGGTAATAGGTCTCTATTGGTCATAGGTCTCTGTTCCTCTTTTTTCTATCTCTGATGAAGTATATATAGATGATCTCTTGGGCTATAGATCAGGCAGATGACCCTGATCTGTATAAGCACTGAGACTCTACCATATTCTAGTATCATTACAACTAGTAAAACATATCCAAAACACATGGCTAGAAGGATCACATGTAGAACTGGTGATGGTATCTATAGAACTTCAGCTCTTTGCTCACGGCATTTCATGAAAGTAGTTAATAATAATAACTAGCATTTATATAATATATATATTTTTTTTAGTGAGGCAATTGGGGTTAAGTGACTTGCCCTGGGTCACACAGCTAGTAAGTGTTAAGTGTCTGAGGCCGGATTTGAATCCAGGTACTCCTGACTCCAGGGCTGGTGCTCTATCCACTGAGCCACCTAGCTGCCCCATTTATATAGTATTTTAAGATTTGCAAAGCACTTTATAAACATCTCATTTGATCCTCACAACAACACTGGGAGGCAAGTGCTATTATTATCCCCATTTTACAGTTGAAGAAACTGAGGCAGACAAGTTAAGTGACTTGCCCAAGGTCACTCAGCTAGTAAGTATCTGAGGCAAGATTTGAATTTGGGTCTTCTTGATTCCAGATCCAGTGATCTATCCACTAAACCAACTGAATGCTTCTAAGTAGTATCCCAAAGTGTTGTCCTGTAGCCATATATATCAGGCTACTGAGGAGCTATTTATTTGTAATGAATCTTGTGTATCCCAGGGGTTCTAATCTTCCTTGGGGTGGGATGGCACTGCATCCTCTGGGGAGTCATTACTCTCTTTAAAGGGAGAAGGTAGATACCAATGTGACATTATTCAGGGGGTGTTCTGAAGGCTCCCCTAAATAAGAATATCTCCTCTACTATTCTATTACAAAATTCCTGATTCATTTGCTTGGGTTATACCAGTTTCCTCTTTAAAGAGATGCAAATATTCATTTAAAAGTAGCACTTCAGGTCACCAACAGTCTAGTATGAATACGTTTTTAATCAATTCTCAGTCCTCTGTGCACTGATACCTGTCAGGGGATAGGATGCAGAAAAGACCAAAAATGGAACAGGAGGGAATTCATTCATTGGGGATGAATTCATTGGAAATTCATTCATTAGGAATAAGGTTCTGAAGGGAGCAGGAGATATAAATTTCCTTTAGGCAGCTAGGTGTTGAAAGTGGCTAGAGCACCGGGTCTGGATTCAGGAAGACTTGAGTTCAAACCCAGCTTCAGATGCTTACTAGCTGTGTCACCCTGGGCAAGTCATTTAACCTCTGCCTGTCTCACCTGTGAAATGGAGATAATACTAGCACCTATGCCCTAGAGTTGTTGTGAGGCTCAAATGAGATAATATTTGAAGTATAGTGACTGGCACATAGTAGGTGTTATAAAAATAATTCCCTTCTTTTTTAATCTTATTGGCCCTGTAGGCGAGTCTCTCATTTCTGGTGAATTAGTCTAGTTAGTTTAGCACTTGATAGTCCTAATGAAGGGCTGCCCCAAAATAGCATAGAAGCCAAGCTGGAAAGATGAATCTTCCCCTGAGCTTTAGGCCAGGCTCTACCTGTGAGGCCTTGACTGGAATTTCACATGACAACAACCTCTTTTGCCCAAGAGCAGCTATTTAACCCAGATGGCTCCACCCAGGTTTTCTTATGTGACTCATTCTTAGACTGACCTATTTGAGAAATGCTTCTTCTCCTAAAAGGTGGGAAGTAAATATAGAGAATTAGCCGTATTATAATTCCAGTATAGATGGGGTGTCCTAACCATGCTAATTTAGCGGCATTTCCTTTCACTTCCTATCACTTCCATTGGTCGAAAAATGCTGAACAGTCAACTTTGGTAATCATCATAATGAATGAATCCATGTACTTCCATCACCATACATATATGTGTATGTGTATATGTATATATGTGTAAATGTGTGTTGGGGGAGCGAGAGAGGGTGAAGTTGAAGTGGGGAAAATAGACAAAGCAACAGCCTGGGTGGAAGTGAGGACAATTCAGCCAGAGATTCAGGTATAGGCTCAAACTGCTGCCTTTCCCCTAAGCAACCTTTTGCGCATTGCTGAACCATAGGCCGCTTAAGAAAGCTTAAATAATAATAACAGCCAGCATGGTACTTTAATGTTTTCAAAGCACTTTTACATGTTATCTTATTTGATACTCGCAGCAACCCACTTTACAGATGAGGTAACTGAGGCTTAGAGAGGTCTAATAGCTTGCCCAGGGTCACACAGCTGGTAAGTGTTGGAGGTCGGATCTGAACCTGGGTCTTGACTCCAGGTCCAGTGCTCCATCCACTGGGCCACCCAGTTGCCACTTAAGTGCAGTTTCTGTTACTGAAGTTGGGTACAGTTAAGTGTTGGTTCCCAGCATTCATAGAAAGAGAGGGGGTTCCAATAATTCTGAATAATGGCTAATGCTGAAATTATTTCTGCTATATTTGTGGAATTCTGCCACAGATATTCACAACTTTCACATCTAATCCACTTGCCTGACTATCCTATTGGCAGATTTGGTCATGGAGGGTGGAGGACCTAGGTCACTGTGTCTAATATATTCATGGATAATTGACCTCTTCGCTTTCCTAGAAAAGCATGCATGTGCCTTTTAATTTGTTTTTGTTTTTGTTGTGGGGCAGTGGAGGTTAAGTGACTTGCCCAGGGTCACACAGCTAGTAAGTGTCAAGTGTCTGAGGCCAGATTTGAACTCAGGTACTCCTGAATCCAGGGCTGGTGCTTTATCCACTGCACCACCTAGCTGCCCCCTCATGCATGTGCTTTTAATATCATTGACACAATCTGAGACGTCTCCACTTAGATTAGTTCAGTGGGGTTAGTCCTTATAGCTTAGTAGGACTTTTCTAGGATAGAGGAGAGCCAGCCCTTGATAAGGATATCATTAAGAAAGCATGTAGGATATAGTATTTGTAAATGGCAGTGCAAACCTTAACATGCTATATAAATGCTAGCTGCTATTATTACTATTTACTATGAAGCAAGGGAAGAGAGCATGATTGTTGCCATTTTACATGTGAGGAAACTGAGCAAAAGGGAAGTTAAATGACTTGTCTAGAGTCAAACAACTAGAAAGTGTCAGGAACAGAACTCAAACTCTAAAGACCAAGACCAGAACTAAACATATATAGGTTTGATTATATGCTGCACCTCCTTCCCATCTCCAAATCCATCTCTTATAAACCAGAATCACACAACTTCAGACCTGGAAGGGATTTTGGTGGCCATCCAGTTTAGCTCATGGGCAAGCTAGGTGGCACAGTGGATAGAACTCTGGGTCTGGAGTCAGGAAGACTCATCTTTCTGAGTTCAAATCCAACCTCAGACACTTACTAGCTGTGTGACCTTGGACAAGTCACTTCATCCTGTTTGCCTCCATTTGTTCATCTATAAAAGGAGCCGGAGAAGGAAATGGCCAACTACTCCAGTAATCTTTGGCAAAAAACCCCAAATGGGGTCATCAAGAGTCAGAAATAACTGAAACAACTGAACAAGAATAATAGTTTAACTCATACCTGAAAAGGAAATCCTCACTACAAGATATTCAACACGCTCCTGGCTTCTACTGAGATTGCAGGTCCTGGGGCAGCTAGGTGGCGCAGTGGATAGAGCACCGGCCCTGGATTCAGGAGTACCTGAGTTCAAATCCGGCCTCGACACTTGACACTTACTAGCTGTGTGACCCTGGGCAAGTCACTTAACCCCAATTGCCTCACTAAAAAAAAAAAAAAGAGATTGCAGGTCCTTAATAAACAAACTTCCTTTCATTTTAAACCCTTTCCTTTCTCATTCCCTTCATCTTCTAGCATTGACTAGGACTTGGCTCCATCCTGCTTTGACACTTTTTCCTTTGTCATCCTTTCCAAGACTGGCTACACTTTCACGCCTCCTGACTCACTCCCTCATTCCAGTGGCAGTGTCAAGACATTCCTTGCTCCCTGTGGCCAACTCCAGACTCTGTCTACTGTCATCACTCAGCAGCCTTTCATTTTCTGAGGTTCATGTCATCCAATTGTTGTCATTCAGTCATTTTCAATTGTGTCCAACTCTCCATAATCCCTTTTGGGGTTTTCTTGGCAAAGATACTGGACTAGTTTGCCATTTCCTTTTCCAAATCATTTTACAGATGAGGAAACTGAGGCAAAAAGGGTGAAGTGAAGTGACTTGTTCAAGGTCACATAGGTAGTGTCTGAGGTGGGATTGAACTCTGGAAGATGAGCCTTCCTGACTTAAGGCCCCCCACTCTACTCACTGAACTATTTAGATGCCCCATGTTATCCAAATATCACCCATTATATGTCTATCCCAGGATATTCTCCTTTTTTCCTCAATGAATTAAGTGTCTGGCTCACAGTCTTTCTCTCTACCCCAATTCCCATCTTCATGCTGGAAGACTTCTGCATACATATTATTGCTCCCCCAATGATCTTAACTTTCCGTTTCCTCAGTCATTTTCCTCCATACCACTTCAGCTACGCATAGATGATCATCTAATTAATTTTGCTCTCACCCACTTTAATCTTTGCATCTTTTCTTATGCCTTATATAGCCCCTAACCCTGATCTTTATTCTCACCTCCGGTTCCTCTCCTCTTCAATATTTTCCAAGACAGCTCATATAACTGAATTGTCTACACTCCTTTCCCTTTCTAATTTTGACTGTAGGGTGAACCAGTTAGACTCTATACTCAAAATCCTCTGCTCTCAAATCTCTTGCCCCCTTGTCAGGGAATTAAGTGATTTGTCCATAGCCACACATGTAGTAAGTGGCAGAGCCAGAATTCCAACCTGAACTCTTGACCCCTGGTATCTGTGGGCAGCCCACTCCCAACACAGATAGCTCTGGACAGGGCTTTGTACAGAAGCCATTTGTAATGCAGTAGCTGTATCTAGGGGCAGCTAGGAGGCACAGTGGATAGAGTACCAAACTTGGAATCAGGAAGACTCACCTTCATGAGTTCAAATCTGGCCTTAGATACTTACTAGCTGTGTGACTCCTGGCAAGTCACTTATCCATGTTTGCTTCAATTTCCTCATCTGTAAAATGAGGTAGAGAAGGAAATTGCTAACCACTCCAAGATCTTTGTCAAGAAAACCCCAAATGAACTATGCCCAAAGGGCTATAGAACTGTACATACCCTTTGATTCAGCAATACTACTGCTAGGTTTATATCCCAAAGACATCCCCCAAAAGAAAAAAAGACCTATTTATACAAAAATATTTCTAGCAGCTCTTTTTTGTGATGGCTAAAAATCGGAAATTAAAGGAATGCCCATCAGTTGGGGAATGGCTAAACAAACTGTGGTATATGATGATGATGGAATATTATTGTGCTGTAAAAAATGACAAGCAGGGGGGCAGCTAGTTGGCACAGTGAATGAAGCACCAGTCTTGGATTCAGGAAGACCTGAGTTCAAATCCATTCTCAGACACTTGATACTTACTAGCTGTGTGACCTTGGGCAAGTCCCTTAACCCTCACTGCCCCCCCCAAAAAATGACAAGCAGGATGACTTAGAAAAGCCTGGAAAGACATGTATGAAATGATATATTATGAAATGAGCAGAACCAAAAGAACATTGTGCACAGATAGAGCAATACTGTTTGATAAAGAACTGTGAATGACTTAACTATTCTCAGCAATTCAATGATCTAAGACAATCCTAAAGGACTATTGATGAAACATACTATCCACCTCCAAAGAAAGAACTGATATTGATGAAACAGACTGAAGCATGCTATTTTTCACTTTCTTTCATTTTTCTTTTAACCAGGTTTTCTTATACAAAATGACAAATATGGTAATGTTTTGCATGATCATACATGTATAATCCATATCTGATTGTTTGCCACCTCAGGGAGGAGGGAGGGGAGGGAGGGAAAGAGGGATAAAAATTGGAACCCAAAACTATAAATAAAAATGTTTATCATAAAAGAAAAGAAAACCCCAAATCGGGTCACAAAGAGTCAGACACAACCAAAATTACTTAACAACAACAAAAAGCTGTATCTATCTCTCAAAGACAGACCTGGAAAGTCTCTGAATAGGTATTCTACCCTCTTACCTCTTTCCAAAAAGAAAAAAAAAATCCCAACCGAAAAAGGACAAAGCTCCTTCTTTATAGTCAGGTCACATAAAGATACTGGAACCTCTGGCCTCACCCCTAACTCTTCTAGGTGGAGGGGCTAGAATCCCCACAGTTCAAAGTCTACATGGCCTTACGCAGGCCCTTCCTACCCAGGGATCCATGACCCCTACAACTACAGTAACTCGATGAGATACAGGAAAGTCTGAACTAAAGAGCTTGTTCAAAGTTCTCAGCTGCCCACAGTGCTTTTCTCTCCCAGGTCCCCAGGAAGCAAGTATCGTGGAGCATTAGCATAACATATTTGTGTACATGTTTTGTTCTTTATAGTAGAATGTAAACCCCTCAAAGGCAGGAATTGGTTTGCTTCTGTCTTTGTTTCTCCAGCATCTAGCACAATTCTTGGTACTTAATAAATGTCTGTGGAGACGGATTGAGCCATCCTAGGGAATACAAGATGTCAACTGGGCAGAACCAGCCTCTAACCTGTGAATGGCTGAACAGAGCAGACCAGAGACAGGTGAGACAGGAATTAAAGAGAAGTTTTATTGTCAAACTGAGGAAAACAGCCTGGAAGGAAGGATACGTGCTAGGGCCCCTCTGTGTGTGTGTGTGTGTGTGTGTGTGTGTGTGTGTGTGTGTGTGTGTGTGTGTGTGTGTGTGTGTGTGTGTGGAATCCGAGGCAGTGTGGGAAGATCTCAGTATTTATCCTAGTGACTGCCCAGTGAGTTGTGGCCCTGACAATGAGGGAACAGCAAGCATGTGACAAGTTTGACTCATTGCAGGACTTTCCAAGTTTGTCCTGTGCTTGTCTTTGATTGGAGAACACCTGGTGAATTATGTGACTAGCCCAGAGAGTGATCAAAAAGTTTTGTTGTGCTGCCAAGCTCAGGGCACAGCTTGCTTGCTGGGCCTTAGCTCTGGAAAACAGGGGATCTCCTCATATTTTGTCATTTTCCCCTTTTGTGTGCTGTAATTTTTGTACCCTGGTTAGGTAGATAAAAAATTTACTAAGTCCTTACTTGTGCTAGGTATCCCAGGTCTGCTTATAACCTGTGTGACCCTTGGCACACAGTCTATAAAATGAGGAAATTGGGTAAGATGACCTCCAAGATCCATTCCATATTTATGATTCAATTTGGTCAATTAAAAAAAAACATATTTCCACATTAGTCATGTTGTGAAAGAAGAATCAGGACAAAAGGGAAAAATCACAAGAAAAAAAAGTGAAAATAGTATGCTTCAATCTACATTCAGACTCCATAGTTCTTTTTTCTGGATGTGGAGCGCATTTTCCATCATGAGTCTTTGGGAATTATCTTGTATCATTGTGTTGCTGAGAAGAGCTAAATCAGTCTATCATTGTACAATGTTGCTGTTACTATGTACAATGTTCTCCTAATTTGCTTAGCATCAGTTCATGTAAGTCTTTCCAGGTTTTTCTGAAATCCACGTGCTCATCATTTCTTGTAGTACAATAGTATTCCATTACATTCACATACCACAACTTGATCAGCCATTCCCCAATTGATGGGCATCTCCATAATTTCCAAATCTTTGCTAGCACAAAAAGAGCAGCTATAAATATTTTTGTACATGTGAGTCCTTTCCCTTTTTTATGATCTCATGGTATTGCTGGATCAAAGGGTATGCACAGTTCTATACTTGGTCAATTTTTAAAAAAATCCTAAAAATTCGCTTTATATGCCATAGTATATGATAGATTGCTAGAAGTTAATAGTATTTAATGATTGCATAGCATTGTATACTCTCTCAAGTAGTTTCATGATAATTATCTCATTTTATCCTTAAAATACCCTTATGAATAATATAGAAATGTTTTGCATGACTGCACATGTATAATCTTTATCAAATTGCTTGCCTTCTCAAGGAGGAGAGGGAGAGAATTTGGAACTCAAAAATTTTTTAAAAAGATGTTTAAAAATGTTGTTTATATGTAATTGAGAATATATATATGTGTATATATATATTTTTAAAAAGCTGTTATTCATTCTTTGTTTTTGAAGAGGACCAATGATGATGGCATGAGGGTGTGATATCTTGACTTGCTGGAATTGAATTTAAGTGAGGCAGAGCTGTGCAAAGTCATCAGCCTTACTCTCTCTTCAAGAATCATCGAAGTCTAGTGGCAAGACAAAAGTCAAGACAACTGGTGATGGCCTGGGATGCAGTGGGTGACCTGGGTCTTTCTAAATTAAGGCCTTTCCCAGCTCTCAGTTTGTCTGTGGCAATGCCCATTCAGTGACTAAGGGCTAGGTAAGAATTGAGACAAAAGAGGTAGGTGGCATTGGTATGATAGCCCCTGATGTTTATAGATGGGTGACCCAGCAGGTTAAATGTCTTCCCCCTAGGGGCAACTAGGTGGCTCAGTGGATAGAGCACCGGCCCTGGAGTCAGGAGGACCAGAGTTCAAATCCAGGCCTCAGACACTTAACACTTACTAGCTTAACCCCTATTGCCTCACTAAAAAAAAAAAAGTCTTCCCCCTGGTGATTCAGTCTAACTCTAACTCAGTGAGTGACAGAGCTGAGCTTCTGTTCATTCCTATTCCAGGCTTCCTTTCACTACTACCACTACTTTATCCCATTCTCATAGAATCACAGACCTTTATATGGAGACAGACCCTGAGAGATCAGGGAAGAAAAAAAGGAATAAAGCATTTATATAGCACCTACTGTATGCCAGTTACTGTGCTAAGCTCTTTTACGAATATTATCTCTTTTGATCCTCACAACAGCCCTGGGAGATAAGTACTCTTTCTATCTCCATTTTACAGTTGAGGAAATACCCAGAGTCATAGTTACTAAGTGTCCAAAAATGGATTTGAATTTAGGTCTTCCTGACTCCAGGTCAGGTGCTTTTCCTGGACTGTTTGTAGACAGAGTACTTGCTAGCAACAGTGGTCTTACCTGAGGCCTGTAACTGAGAGGACCAGTAGGTATTTTATAGAAGAAAATAACTGGTATTGAATGCCAAGGCTGTGTACTGTGAGTTCCACTAAAACTGAGGAAAGATCTATTCTGGAAAACACCAAATTCGATGATGATGATGACATGTGGTTACTGGGGATGCTGTCATTGGCCCAGCATCTTCTAATGTGACCCATTTACAGAAACAAAAGGAAGGTGCAGCAGTAATCCCATTTGTTTGAAGGCAGTTTTTTTGTCTTAATTAAAGCAGGGCATTAACCTGGGATCACCATCAACTTAAATGCTGAGTATGGATCTTATGTCCTTCCCCCGCCTCCCCCAGGGAATCAAGTTCTGCCCTGTGTGACTTTGAAGAGGCCACATTCTCCTCTCTGGAGGAGAGATGTGCTCATCTGTATATGGATTGAACCAGATGACCTCTAAGGCCTAAATACCGTGTTTATTATAATAATAACAGTGCAAGCATTTATATATCCTGTTAAGGTTTGTAAAACACTCAACAAACATTATCTCATTTCATCTTCACAACAACCCCAAGAGGTAGGAGCTATTATTATTCCCAGGTGAGGAAACTGAGGCAGACTGAGGTTCAATGACTTGCTCAGGGTCATACCAGCTTAATATCTGAGGCCAAATCTGAATGCAATTCTTTCCGACTCCAAGTTCAGGGCTCTATCCACTGCCTCTAAGCAACTGCCTCCATACCATTTGAGTTTATATTTCTGTGAATCTGGATATCTGGTTTTTGTTTTTTTTTTTAGTGAGGCAATTGGGGTTAAGTGACTTGCCCAGGGTCATACAGCTAGTAAGTGTCAAGTGTCTGAGGCCGGATTTGAACTCAGGTCCTCCTGACTCCAGGGCCGGTGCTCTATCCACTATGCCACCTAGCTGCCCCAAGAATCTGGATATCTGGATAAAACTGAGCCTTATCTTGGTTTTTAAGTCATTGTTTCAGAACATTCCATTTTCTTTACCCTTTGTCTAGGCAATGCAGCTTAGACCTCCTCAGGCTGGGAATTACAAGCTGATCTTGGTGCCTTACTTAGAGTATTTCAAGGCATTTACTGCTGCCATGTTCCTTTTTTCCTGGGTTTACCAGGATTCCCAACAGGGAAGAGAAGATTTTATACTAGGATTTCACTGTCAGGGATGTGAGGATAGAGAAATTTGAGGATAGTTTTGCAGTTTTCTTTTTTTTGGGGGGGGGGAGGCAAGGCAATGAGGGTTATGTGCCCAGGATCACACAGCTAGATAGTGTCAAGTGTCTGAGGCTGGTTTCGAACTCAGATCCTTCTGAATCCAGGGCCAGTATTTTATCCACTGTGCCACCTACCTGCCCCCTTGAGGATAGTTTTTAGGCAGTTAGGTGGTATGCTGGATAGAGTGCTGGGTATGAAGTCAGGAAGACTCCTCTCCCTGAGTTCAAATCTGGCCTCAGACACTTACTAGCTGTGTGATCCCGGGTAAGGGACTTAACCCTGTTTGCCTTAGTTTGCTCATCTGTAAAATGAGCTGGAGAAGGCCAACCACTCCAGTACACCCCAAACAGCATCCTGAAGAATCAGACATGACTGAACAGCACAGTTTTTCTTTCTTTCTTTCTTTCTTTCTTTCTTTCTTTCTTTCTTTCTTTCTTTCTTTCTTTCTTTCTTTCTTTTTAAAGGGCTGGATGTCACTGATCTCATCTCATGGAATGTTAGAACTGATGAGGATATTACTTAGAGATCATCTTGTCTAACTTTCCTAAGCTTCTCTGCAGAGGAGGACAATGAGGGCCGTCCATTCCATGTGCCATAGATAGTAGAACAGAGATGGTTGGCTCTGGAGTCAGAGGGACTGGATTCAAATATTACCTCTGCCCTTTATTACCTTTGTCATTTTGGACGAGACACTTAAACTCATTGGACCTCAGTTTCCTTATCTGAGTGGGTTGGACTATTATTTTTGAGGTCACTTTCAGCTCTAGATCTTATCATACTATGACTATTCTTAATGCTTCTCTGCTCCCATTCTCTAAATTAGTCATTTTTCATCTTGGTGAGCAGTACTGATCTCAGTACAACCGTTATGGCCAGAGTGGGAGCTTGGGGATGGTTGTGGGCAGAAAGAGTGATATGCCTTTCATTGGCTGATGGGAAGATAAGAGATCAATATGGTGGCCTTGTACAAAACAATACCTCTGTTGGCCTTAGTTTGTTCATCTGTAACATGAGTGGGTGCCCGAAAAAAAGCTCTAAAGTCCCTCCAAGCTCCAGACTTCTGTCATTCTGTGATAATTTGAAAAGATTAGATTCAGCATGACTGTAGATAAGGGTGTGCCTACCTCATAGCTCACTGTCTAAAGCAACAGCTGGGGTAGTTTTCTGACCCATGGGGGCTGGGGAGGGAAGGGAAGGAGATTTGGTGATAAAATAGCCATTTGACCATTATCCTAACTTTGTTCTACTTGAGACAGTGAGAAATGTCTGTCCTCCCAGAAAATGGTCCTGGGAGATTTGGGGAGCTGCGAGAGCAGTTGGTTACTTTAATTATTTTAATTATTATTTTTATTTATTTATTTATTTTTTTAGTAAGGCAATTGGGGTTAAGTGACTTGCCCAGGGTCACACAACTAGTAAGTGTTAAGTGTCTGAGGCCAGATTTGAACTCAGGTACTCCTGACTCCAGGGCCGGTGCTCTATCCACTGCGCCACCTAGCTGCCCCAGTTGGTTACTTTAAATGGTCCAGATTCCTCATATAATTACTTCAACCACTGCTTTGCTTTGGCTGTGTAGATCTGATCTCATAGAGGAATTTCTGCCTCTTTCAAAAATCTTTATAAAGTCAAGGGCAGCTAGGTGGCACAGAGGATAGAGTTCTGGGCCTAGAGTCAGGAAGACCTGAGTTCAAATTTGACCTCAGACACCAATTAACTGTGTGGTGCTGGGCAAGACACTTAACCCTGTTTGCATCGGTTTCCTCATCTGCAAAATGAGCTGGAGATGGAAATGGCAAACTATTCCTGTACCCTTGCCAAGAAAACCCCAAATGGGATCACAAAGAATCAGACACAACTTTAAAAAATGACTCAGCAATAACAGATAAAGTCAGGAACTAAGACAGCATGGCCCATAATCCAAATCCCTTTTGGCTTTATTTCATTGTTAATCATGCACAGAAATGAAGCCTTGGCCTTTAGCTACAGCCTGTAGCTTCTACTTTCACTGTAGGGAATAGGGCCTTTTTAGATATGCAGGGCCATATTCTTTATGGCAGCCTTAGAAAATAACTTTCCTAGGTAAATAACTATTTAGGTTGAGAAAGAGGAATCATGGGGGTGGCTAAGTGGCACAGTGGATAAAGCACTGACCCTGGATTCAGGAGGACTTGAGTTTGAATCCAGCCTCAGACATTTGACACTAACTAGCTGTGTGACCCTGGGCAAATCGCTTAATCCTCATTGCCCCGCCAAAAAAGAGAGAGAGAGAGAGAGAGAGAGAGAGAGAGAGAGAGAGAGAGAGAGAGAGAGAGAGAGAGAGAGAGAGAGAGAGAGAGAAAGAGGAATCATTTCATGTGTTTACCTATCTGGGGACAACACCTCTGTGGGAGAGCCAGAGGAAGGAGAGTGAAAAAAATATGTGAGTGGCCATCCCTTGAAGCAGGCATGGGAATAGGCTCCACACTCTGGTCACTTTTGGATTGATGTGTGCACAGCCTAGATAAATGGATGGATGGATGGATGGATGGATGGAGACTTGGGTTCAAATCTGACCTTGGCCACTTAAGAGTTGTGTGACTTAACCTGTCTGCACCTGGGCTTTCTCTCAGATAATAACACCTTCCTAGCCTAACTCCCAGCAAGAAATGAGATGGTAGACATGAAAGCATTCTGTAAACGATAAAACCATCAACAGAAGTGGATGATGTGGTGTGATTATGGAAATGGGGTGCTAAATTAGGACAATTTCATCTATTAGTTTGGAAAGGGTAGGGCTAGATAGAAGTGAGTGGCTTGGGCATAGAGGGGCTGGGGTGAGGATGGTGTTGCAGAAGTGAGGAGGAATGTTGGCATGTGCCAGGCCACAAGAACATGAATTCTTTTTTTTTCTTTTTCTTTCTTTCTTTCTTTCTTTCTTTCTTTCTTTCTTTCTTTCTTTTCTTTCTTTCTTTCTTTTCTTTCTTTCTTTCTTTCTTTCGTGAGGCATTTGGGGTTAAGTAACTTGCCCAGGGTCACACAGCTAGTAAGTGTCAAGTGTCTGAGGTCTGGATTTGAACTCAGGTACTCCTGACTCCAGGGCTGGTGCTCTATCCACTGTGCCACCTAGCAGTCCCATTAACATGAATTCTTTTTTTTTTTTAAATTAATAAAGTATTTTATTTTTTTTCCTGTTACATGTAAAGATAGTTCTCAACTTTTGTTTATACAAGCTTTCCAGTTTCAGATTTTTCTCCCTCTCTCCCCTCCTTCCCCCCTCCCCTAGACAGCAGGTAATCTGATATAGGTTATATATATATATATACATATATATATATATACACACACACACACATAACATTAAACATATTTCTGCATTAGTCATGTTATAAGAGAAAAATCAGAGCAATGACGAAAAACCTCAAAATAGAAAAACATCAGCACCAAAAACAAAAGAAATAGTATGAAGAACATGAATTCTTAACACAAACAGTGAGGGAAAGGAATTTTTCTTTACTTTGCCAACTCTGATATGATTTCTCCTAGCTCTCCCTGTGGCCATATTGTTAATAGTAGGTATTTGGGTGGTGGTCTTAGAGTCTAGTCTTAGACACTTTGGAATTAGCCATTTAATAATATAGTTACCATACTTTAAGGTTTGCTAAGTACTTCTCATTTAATCCGTACAACATCCCAGCAAAGTAGGGTTAGGGTGAGGACATTGAGGCTGTGGTTAAGTGACTTGTTCAGGGCTGCACAGCAATTAAATGTCTAAGACAAGATTGAAATTCAAGTCTTCCTGACTCTAAGTCCCCCACTATATCCACTATGGGGCACTAGTTGTGCCTCAGTTTCCTCATCTGTAGAAGGGGAATAATCATAGTACAGAAGAAAGAACGCTGACCCTAGAGTCAGGGCAACTGGGTTCAGATATGAGGGTTAATACTTATGTGACCTTGGACAAATAACTCAGCCTCTCTGGGCCTCAGTTTCCTCACCTTTAAAATGAGGGGATTGTCCTTAGAAGGTTCTGAGGTCACCTTCCAGCTCTTGATCTATGATCCTAGTACTTATTGTGAATAAAGTGCTCTGTAAACTCCAAAGCTCTATAGAAATGATATATTATTTACTACATTCAGTTTGTGGACAATGAGGGCTAATAAAAGAGCTGTCCTATGGCTCCCACTTGTCTTTGTTTTGCTTACTCTGGGAGCCATCAGGCCTGACTTCATGGTGGGACTGGCAAAGGTGATAACATAGGGACATTTCTATTCAGTGGCAGTCCCAGCTTTAGCGGATTACTGCAGGATTTTGGTTGGAAACAAGAAAAATATGGCATCTGTAACAATTCTAGAACCAGGAAAAGGAGAAAGGGGCTTTTGGAGATCATTTGGGCCAGGGGTTCCCAAAATCTTTTGTCCCCTAATAGGTAAAAGGCCCATTTGATTTCAGTAAACCTTTCCATACTCTCTATTCAATATGGAATAAAAATTGCTGGTGTTTATCATGCATAAAATAAGTAAAAAGAAAAGAAAGAAAAGAAAGAAAAGGAAATAACATAAAGACATTATTAGG
Organism: Dromiciops gliroides; assembly: GCF_019393635.1. Lineage (NCBI taxonomy): Eukaryota > Metazoa > Chordata > Mammalia > Microbiotheria > Microbiotheriidae > Dromiciops > Dromiciops gliroides. The sequence goes on along the minus strand of NC_057861.1, from coordinate 147,357,759 downwards.
ATCACAGATATAGAGCTTGAATAGATTTTCAAGGAAGGAAATATTTATTAATTCCCTAACATGTACCTGGCTGTACTAATTGCTTTATATATATTAATTAAACTTGCCCTCTGTACACTAATACTAGCTAGCCTTTATATAGTACTTACCATGTATCAGGTGCTTTACAAATATTATTACATTTGATTTTCACTAAGATCTTAAGAGTTTATTTACAGTTACAGGCAGACAGAGGTTAAGTGACTTGCCCAGGGTCACATAGCTAGTAAGTGTCTGAGGCCAGATTTGAACTCATTTCAGTCATATACTGGAGTGGTTTGCCATTTCCTTCTCCAGCTCATTTTATAGATGAGGAACTTAGGTAAATAGGGCTAAGTGACTTGCCCAGGGTCATGTAGCTATTAAGTGTCTAAGGCCAGATTTGAACTCAGGAAGATGAGTCTTCTGACTCCAGGCCCAGCACTGTGCCACCTATTATCTGTAGAGGCCAAGGAGTCTCATTCTCTGTCTCTGTCTCTGTCTCTGTCTCTCTCTCTCAGAAAAAAAGGCTCAGCAAGGTGAAATAACTTGCCTAGGGCTACATAGCTCATAAATATCTGAAATAGGATTTGAGCTCATTTCATCCTGATTCCAGGACCACTAAACTATCCACATCACAGTACCAAATAGCCACCTCTATTCATTTCAATAGGGTAATACTGTTATTTACTAGACATTCCCCATGCCCACTTCACAAGCTTCTCATACCTCTTGAGGGGTACTTGTATCCCAGATTGAGAATCCCTGATCCAAGCCAGGCCCCTCATTTGACAGATGAAACTGAGGCTCAAGTTCACACAGTCAGAGTCAGGACCAGAGCCCTCGGTCCAAGGGTCTTTTGAAATGAAATTCTTTGTCCAAGCCTCTCCTCTCTGAGTACAGTGTCCTTGATAGATACCCAAGTAGGCGAGGAGCTGTTTCATCATCTTGAAATCTGAGTGAATAATGCCTCTCCAAGGTCAGCAGGCAGGTGTATCTGCTAGCGAATGTGAAGCCTGCACAATTGACATTCCATTGCTGTCAGCTGTACAGGGGTGGGGACGGGCTGGGCCTTAGAAACCCTTTTTCCCCCAAGCAGAGGTAAGGATGAGTGTCCTTCCTTATTTACTCTACCTCATTGTTTCCCTGATTCCCGATTGAATGGTAATAATTCATTTATAAGATGGTAGTTGTGAAGAAAGAGCTTTTTGTAAACCTTAGAGAGCTATATTAATTTAGAAGCTATTTATTGTTCTTGTTATTGTTGTTAAGCCTCTTCATGGGCAGCTAGGTGGTACAGTGGCTAGAAGGCTGGACTTCGAGTTAGGAAGACTCATCTTCCTAAGTTCAAATCTAGCCTGAGATACTTAGCAGCTGTGTCACCCTGGGCAAGTCACTTAACCCTGTTTGCTTCAGTTTCCTCATCTGTAAAATAAACCGGAAAAGGGCAAATTACTGCAGTATCTTTGCCAAGAAAACCCCAAAGAGTTGGACATGACCAAAAAATTATTATTAACTTCCTCTAGGCTTAAATAACAAAACAACTAACCCTGAGATTTCATTGGTATTAGGGAACTTTTAGTATGAAAACTCCCTTTATTCTTGGATAAATTTATAGTTTTAGAGTTCCTCTGAGGAATGGAGAGTTTTAAGTGACTTGTCCAGAGATTTGGAGATGGGTCAGTGGTAGGAAATTAAAGTTAATCTTTTGGCCTCTCCTACCCTTAATAGGGGTTTGCCACCAACAAAACATTTTACAGACATTATCTCATTTGATCCTCATAGCTGCCCTGGGAGGGTCTTGTTTAGGGACGTTTCCACTGCATGGGGGTGGGAGTGGGGGTGGGGGAAGGAGTAAGCAAAGGGAAAGTGTGGCCTGGAACCTTGCCCACCTGAAGCTGCTGCCTGGAGGAAGTTCATGAGGTGAAAACCCAGTTCAGGCCCAGCCCACATGGAAGACCTCAAGCTGGTGTCCCCGATGCTGCTTGGAGGGCAGGAGAGGGCTGCGAAAAGCACAATGTTAGGAAGACTGCAGTGCCCAACAGCAGGGAGCTGGGCACACATTTACACCCTTGGGAGGGCAAGGGTTGTGCCCTCCCTCTAAGATACCACCAATTTATCCTCAACATAGCTTGTTTGTGCGCAGCTGGTTTTATGTTGGTACTCTTCCATTATTCTGTGGGCTGTGTGTTATTGTTTTAAACCTTCCTTTTTATCCCCAGTGCTGGCACATAGCAGGAGCTTAATAAATGCTGATTGACTGCTCTCTCAGCTTAGTGGAGAGGAGCTTTCTTGTTTTCCCAGAGGCCTAGGAGAATAGGCTTTGGGCCTATGAAGAGGGGCTTCAAGCCCAAGATGAACCTGTGGGGGAGGAGAATCAGATCTGGACTCTCATTTCTGCCTCTTGGTTGGGCAGAAAGGAAACTTTGGATTCATGACCTCTTGGGGACTCTGGGGTGAATCTCCGTGTGATCTGAGAATGACATGGAGTTCTGGTTTGCATGCAGTTCCTAGAGGCATGGGTAGGGGTGGTCAGTGCTGGGGGGCAGGGAAGCCTTTGTAAAGTATTTCAGAGTAAGATGCTAAAAAAAAAATGCTCAACCCGCCTATTTATCACAATATAAGGTTAAGGACATGCAGCAGTGTGGTCTAATGGGTAAGACATGGCATGTGGAGCCTGGAAGAGTTGGGTTCAAATCCTAACTTGGATGCTCACTAGTTACTTAACTTTTCTCTGCCCCGTTTAAAAAAAAGGGGGGGTGCAGCTAGGTGGCGAAGTGGATAAAGCACCGGGCCTGGATTCAGGAGGACCTGAGTTCAAATCCGAGCTCAGACACTTGACACTTACTAGCTGTGTGACCCTGCGCAAGTCACTTAACCCCAATTGCCTCACACACACACAAAAAAAGGTGGGCGGGGGGGATGGGCATTGCTCTCTAAAGGGGCCTTCTCTTTCTAAATCTCTGATCCTATGAATTTCCTAGCAGCCCGTTGAAAAAAAATCAGGCAGAGGAAGTTGGGACAGAGCATTGCTGTGGAGTAAAGGGAACTAGTCTCTTGCTTTTCCTTGAAGGAAGCCTTCTCAGAGTAGAAAAGGGTTGCCATATTAATTTTTTCCCTGGAGATCTCAGTCTGGGCCAACCTAAACAAGCATGGCACCTCCTGTCATGCGTTCGTCTCTCCCATACACACTCTGGAAGTCGAGCTGTACTTCAGGAAAAGGGAGGTTCTCAGAGGAAGCACCTGCTACATTCTGACAGCCCCAATCCTCTCTTCACGCATTCAGTCGCTTTTTCCCTTCCTCTTTCTCTTTCTGTCTCTGTGTCTCTGTCTTCCTCTCTCTGTCTTTGTCTCTCTGCCTCTCCTCCTCCTCGTCCCCCTCCACCCTTGTTGGGGACGGGTCTAGCTGCAGCTGGGGAGGAGAAATGGCCAAGAAACAGGCCTCACTTGGCAGCCGTTGAACTGCTTTTCTTAGTTAATAACAGAAACAGGGATTGATGGGGGTGGAGAGTAGGAATGTACTAATCTGGGAAATAGATGCCGAGAATGTTTCTGATCTTTTTTTCTTTTGTTTCAATCAAATGCTTTTCTATTAATTGTCTTATTTGCCCAGGTTTTTTTGTTAGCATGGTAATAACTGAATAGCTAGAGGGGAAGCTAGGTGGTGTAGTGGATAGAGCACCAGCCCTGGAGTCAGGAAGACCTAAGTTCAAATCCAGCCTCAGACACTTAACACTTACTAGCTGTGTGACCCTGGGCAAGTCACTTAACCCCAATTGCCTCACTAAAAACAAAAACAAAAACAAAAACAACTGAATAGCTAGAACCGTATTGACCTTAGAGACCTCAGTTATAGGATAGGGCCTGAGCCACTATTGACATCTATACCCTTTCTTCTAGAATACTCCATGTTAAACCCAGTCATCCATGGTAACCCTGAAGTTGAATGGGAAATGGTGTACATACCCACAAATGCTGTCTACTGAATATTCTGTATTTACTACTCTGCCTACTACTTCTTGTATGCCCTATTAGAATACAAGCTGGTTGGGGGCAGCTAGGTGGCAGTGGATAATGCACCAGCCCTGGATTCAGGAGGACCTGAGTTCAAATACAGGCACAGACACTTGACACTTAACTAGCTGTGTGACCCTCGGCAAGTCACTTAACCACATTGCCCCGCAAAAACCAAACCAAACCAAACCATAAAATACATGCTGTTTGAGGGGAGGAATCATTTCCTTTTTGACTTTGTATACCCATTGCCTGGCGCACAGTAGGTAAAACTGCAGTAAAACTGCAGGTTTTCCTATGAGGGTTAAGCAGGGTTCTTTCTGTTCTGAGAGGGAGGCTGGAAGCCCACAAAGTACTACTGAGGTTCAGGGATAAGCATACCCATATTGGGAGTCTGCCCAAGGCTGGGGGACTTCTGGCTAGCTGCAGTGATTTTGGATTTAACCAATAGGTCACACATAGGATTAATTACCCCAAAGGGTGATGGTGCATTTTCTCAATTGACTGACTTATTGGGGCAGTCTCTGTGACATGTAGTTTTCCAGGTTAGGAGATGGGGAGCATCCTCTTCTTTTTACTTCTCTTCTCTCATCGTTCAGAAAGCTCATCACAGAAGCATGGCATCCTGAAAATGGTACCTACCTCCTTGAGCTAGAAGACTGTAGCCCTACCCAGGCAGCTGTTATTGCCTAGAACTGAAAACAGGTGGTCATCTTTCCACCTCATAGGAGAAAGTGGGAACATATGAAAAAGATGTTTCTGAGTAAAGGCTGTTTTTAACACTCCCAATTCTGTTCATCCTTTCTTGCAATAATTGATGGAATCACAGAATTCAGAGCTGGGACTTGAGTATGAGATCAAGGACATAGAGCTCAAAGGGACCTTAGAGGCTATTTAATTCTAACCTCATTTTACAGATGAAGAAACTGAAGCCCAGAGAGGGAATGGTCACACATGAAAGACGCCAGTTTTTCAAGGACCACCCTTTTGGGGAGGAGATGAACAGTCCGCCTGCTGCACATGTCAGACTGCCTGCCGGGTTTTTTTGACTTCCGGGGTGGTGAGAACGGGAGTAGGCCTTTTTGCCTGCTTGGCGGGACTCCTGGCGGCGCGGCACAGACAGTCTCCCTCACTCCAAAGGTGGCCTTTTCGGTTTGGTGAGTTTTTATAAGGAATATGGACTAAGCCTAGATTTAGGACGATTTGTACTGTATTTCTATTTTCCTATCCTTCTAATCAACAACACCTTATATACAATAAAGGCTCTATCTAGAAAACCAGAAGCTTCTTCCATTTACTGGTCTGGGAGATAAATTAAGGGAAAAGTTAAGTAGGGGAGATTTATGATCTAATATCCAATTTTAAATCTCACACACAGCAAGTGGCAGAGTTAAGGCTAGGACTTGGGTCTCCTGACCTTCGAGCCCAGTTCTTTTACCGTTTACCTTGTTGTTGTTGTTCAGTCATTTCATGCCCCCTTTGAGGTTTTCTTGGCAAAGATCCTGGAGTGGTTTGCTATTTCCTTCTCCAGCTCAACTTACAGATGAAGAAACCAAGGCAAACAGGGTTAAGTGACTTGCCCAGGGTCACACAGCTAGTAAGTGTCCCATTAGCCTTACATTGTCATATTTTAGAAGGATTGGTATTTCCAGGGGCAGCTAGGTGGCACAGTGGGTAAGGCACTGGCCCTGGATTCAGGAGAATCTGAGTTCAAATCTGACCTCAGACACTTGACACTTACTAGCTGTGTGACCCTGGGCAAGTCACTTAACCCCCATTGCCCCACACACAAAAAAAAAGGAATTGGTATTTCCAGATGAGTACAACAGGTCGTTTTCTTCTCAGCTCTGATTTTCTGCTAAAATGCACTCCATTTTCGTTTGGCCATCGCTGGCTGTGTTTTAGTTCTCAAAGGAGAGCACCCATGCTACATTTTCCAAATATTTACTCTATGGAAGGCACTTATACAGAAATGTTTAAAACTCAGTCCCTGCCCTGGAGGAACTGCTGCTCTAGTCAGGAAGATAAGAAGGGACACACACACAACAGTCACATAAACAGAATGTGATAAGCAGAAATGAATGAAGAGTCATAAATAAGGGTTCAGAGGAGGGAGGGATCCCTTCAGGCACCATCGCAGGCAATAGTAGATGAAAAGACCACAGAGCTGCTCAGCTTAGTTTGATTTTGTTTTCTCTGTCAAGCTTGAGGATCTTTGGATTTGTAAGGACAGCAAGAAGCAACGAATAGAGAATTGGTATCGAAGATAAGTAGTATCTTGGGAAGATGGGAAGTCACCAGATTCAAGATCACCAGGCCCAGATGAGCCAGAAGGGGGAAAGAATTGGCACATGTGATTGCTAAATCATCGCATCAGCAGCATGAGAACAATAGAGCAGCAGTACTGGAGAAAGCCAACTGAGTGTTGTGGCCCTGTGAACATATCTTTGATTTAGTGGCAAAAGTTATTGAAAACCAGGAAAAGGAAGTTCTTGCCACCAAAGTCCTTGGCACTGTCAAATGATTCAACATCAGAAACCTAGGGTCTTACCAATGACATTAAGGAAGATACATTACCTCATGCTTTGCCAGTAGACCAATATTCCATTTGACTTGTAGTTAAAAAACCCTTTACAGGTGCCATCTTCTCTTATTAGAATGTGAGCTGCTCAAGAGTAAGGACTGTCTTATTTTTTCTCTTTGTATCTTTAGCACTTAGCATAATGCTTTGGTTTAAGCGCTTAATATAAGGCTTTAAAAAAAAAAAGACTATATCTCCTCATTTTGCCCAGGAGGGAATACAGTGGCTACTGAAGGGTCCAATCCCACTACTGATCAGCATGGGACTTTTGACCTGCTCTATTTCTAACTTGGGCTGTTTGGTCTATAAATGGTCCCCTGCTCCCAGGGGCTGATCATTGAAGACAACTTGAGTACAGTCCATTGCAGCTCAGAACCCTCCTGCTCAGTAGCTCCACCAGCTTTGGTCTCCCTGGTATCTGGGATTACAGATATAAGACAGCATGCCGAGCAATAAATGTTTAAAAAAAAAAAACCCAAACAAATGGGTAGGATTTGGATAAGTAGACATTGGGGGCGAGTTGGGACATTCCAGGTAGAAGGAATGATATGGGCAAATGTGGAAAGATGGAAGACACATTTGGGAAATGAATAGGAAATGATTCGACTAAAGTGGAGGAGTTGTATGGGAAGTTAGGAGAAAACTATACAGGAATACCTGCACTTGATGGGAATCAGAGGGTGGGGGGAAGTTCTTGGAGGGTTGTTTCACTTGTTCTGTGATCTCAGCTGTCCTTTTGCAAGACTTCCTGGTAGCCAAGAGCATGGAGCTACCAATCTGATTATATAAAACTGAAATCAAATCTGACCAGCAAATTATGAGTCATCTCTTTAGAATGAAATCTAACAAGGAGAAACACTCGATTCAGTTCAACAAACATTTATTAATTTCTTACTGTATTCAAAGTACTATATTGAGCTCTAAGAATACAAAGACATTGGGGCAGCTAGGTGGTGCAGTGAATAGAGCATTGGCCCTGGAGTCAGGAGTACCTGAGTTCAAATCCGGCCTCAGACACTTAATACTTACTAGCTGTGTGACCCTGGGCAAGTCACTTAACCCCAATTGCCTCACTAAAAAAAAAAAAAGAAGACTACAAAGACATTGATTGTAAATTAAAGGTTGCAAATTAAAACCTCATACTCTGATAGGGTAAGAGAGAAGGCATGTACACATGATATTAAGGAGAACAACATAAGGACAAAAGAGAGATCTAGACAAAGTGTTATAAGAAATTTGCAAGGAGAATATGATTTTTCACATAGGATAGGACATGGACAGGAAGTCAAGGGAGGCTTCATGGAGGAGATGGGGTCAGGGTTGGACCTTGAAGCAAGGGAAGGACTTTAACAGATGGACATGTAAAAAAAGTCATTCTAGCAAAGGGATGATGGGAGTGTAAGAAAATGGGAGATAAAGATAATCTAATTTGGCTGGAATATGGAGTACACAAAGGAGAATAGCATGAGCTAAAGTCAGATTTTTTTTTTTAAAGGTTGGGGGTAGGTAGAAAACAAAGGAGAAAACATTTATAAATGCCTAATGTGTGCTGGGCATTTTACAAATATTATGCCATTTGAGCCTCACAAAAAACCTGGGAGGTAGGTGCTATTATTATCCCCAGTTTACAGGTGAGGAAACTGAGGCAGAGTTTAAATGATTTGCTCTATAATGAGGCTCTATTTGAACTGGGGCCCAGGGCTCTCTTTACAGTGACACTTGGCTGCATCATAGCTCACTATCTGTATCATACTTACTATCTGTATGGCACTGAGCAAGTGACTTGATCCCTCTCTGAGCCTTTGTAAAAAGGGGATAATCAGTGCTGATGCTCAAAATGAGATGAGACTGATGATCAATGTTAATGTAGGGAGATGATCAGGGGGAGTTCTCCTGTTCCACTTAATGGATAGAGCACTGTGCCTGAAGTCAGGAGGACCTGAATTCAAATCTGGCCTCAGACACTTGACACTTACTAGCTGTGTGACCCTGGACAAGTGACTTAACCCTCATTGCCCTGGAAAAAAAATGACTGAGCATAAAAGTTGTCTTCAAGTATTTGAAGGACTCTTGGTCATGTGGAAATGGGGTTAAATAGGTTCTGCTTGGCCTGGTACCTCCCAGCTCTAGACCAATAACAGCAGCTCTAGTACAATCACTTCAAAGATAAGCAGATCAATTGCAAATCATGAAGTGAGTAAATTGTGGAATGGCGCCAACTTGATGATGAGCATGTAGATAACGTATCTGTGAAGTTTAAAACACTCCACATCATTATCCTAGACACTGCCTTTGAGAAATACAAAATTGAACCCGATCTCTGTATTTCCCAGTTTACCAGTTGTGATTCTTGAGTATGTCCTGATGAAAATCTCAAGAATGTGATTTCTTGTCTCAGAGCCTGAGAATTCACCCTGTGATAGTTTAAAAAATGGGCAGGATTCCCAGGCCAAAAATAGTATTTGTAGAAAGAATAGATGAATGATGATGATTGGTTCCTTCTAGCTTTGGATCTGCACCAGAGCATGGTGGTAGAAGATTGAACGGATTGTTAGTGTGCAAGTGCTTGAGCGAGCACGTATACACACACACACACACACACACACACACACACAGAAACTACATCCCTATATGCAGACCCTACTTTCTTAAACTGTGGGTCATGACCCCATACAGGGTTGTGTAACTGAATGTGGGGATAGTGAAAAATTTGGGAACGATAAAAGGTTATGTATACCTATTTTATATTCTATATACCCAGGGCTGTGTAAAGATTTCTTGGGCAAAAAGGGGTCCCAAGTGGAAGAAGGTTAAGAAGCCCTGTGATAGACAAATCTCTCTTTTTTGTTCTAAGAGATAGATTAGTTGTGCAACCAACATATTCATCTGTGGAATCCCTATCCAACCCCATGCCTGATGGGCTATCCAGTGGCCTCCTGGAAGTCATTCTCTTTTGAGAGACATTGAATTAGTGTAATTTGGAGGGAGCCAAGTGCTGGAGTGTGTAGTGCTAGACCTTGAGTTAGGATGACCTGAATTAAAATTGTGCCTCAGACATTTAGTAGCTTTGTGATCCTGGGCCAGTAATTTAGCATTAATTTCCTCATCTATAAAATGGAGATAATAATAGCCCTTCCTCTTAGGGTTGTTAGAGTCAACTGGACTTTTTTCAGAGCCAGTCTCTAACCTATGTATGGCTGGAGCTGCACAGAATAGGCCAGAGACAGGTGAGTCAGGAATTATAAAGTTTTTCCTCTAAGTGAGGAAAAAGGCTTGCAAGCAAGGTGAAGCTATAGACCCATGTGCCGGGCCCCCACTCCTAGTGGGGAGGGGAAGCCAGGGCAGTGTGGAGAGATCTCAGTACTTATACTAGTGACTGCTCAGTGAGTTATAGCCCTAACAATGAGGGAGCAACAAGCATGTGACAAGTTTGATTCACTGCAGCACATTCCAACTTTGTCCAGTGTTTGTCTTTGTCCTGAGAACACCTGGTGAATTGTGTGACTAGCCCAGAGGGTGAGATCATCCAGAGGGTGATCGAAAAGGATTGTTGTCCTGCCAAGCTCAGGGCACAGACTGCTTTCTGGGCCTTAGCTCTGGAAACAGGGAGTCTAAATTCTACTTTGTCATTAGGATCCAATGAGATAACATTTGTAAAGTGTTTTGCAACCTTAAAGCATGATATAAATGCTAACTATCGTCATCATTAATAATAATTATGGAAAGTGAGGGTGTGGTCTTCCTTGTGGCTAAGGCCACTTGTGTCTTCTCTATGTCTTTCTGGCCTTTGAGCACAGTGGAAAAACCAATGGCGCTGGCGTCCAAACACCTGGTTTCAAATCTGACCTTGGATACTTACTTCTTGTGTGACCTTGGGCAAGAGACCAGCCTGGGTCTCAATCTCTTCTTCTATAAAAGGAAGAGTCAAGCCTAGCTGGCCTCTTGAGTTTTTTTCCAAGTCTAGATCAATGCTTCTCTATCTAATCTCCTGCTGACTTGCCTGGGACTTCAGGGCTTCCTTGTCCTGACCCATCAGGACCAGTGCCCATTATAACCAGTGCTTTTCTTTTCCCCAAGGAAAGCAGGACCTACTGACTTTCTTTCTGTTTAAAAAATGGGCAGCTACTAAAAATGAGCTGAGATAACCAAGGGATTTAATGGTCTTAGGTAAGTGGAGCACTGCACCTTCCTTTTCCCTTCCTTTGTGATTCCCTCAAAAGCAGGTGTCATGGATGTGAGTAGAGTGAAGCCTTCTTTGAGGACCCCTTCTTTGAGGCAGCTAGGTGGTACAGTGGATAGAGCACTGGGTCTGGAGTGAGGACCACCTGATTTTCAAATCTAGCCTGAGCTGGGTGACCCTGGGCAAGTCATGCTTCTGTCTGCCTCAGTTTCCTCAAAATAGGGATAATAATAACATCTATCTCCCAAGGTGGTTGGGATAATATTCATAAACTACTTAGAATATGGTAGATGCTTAACAAATACGTGTTTCTCCCTTTCCAGCATAATGTTTTAAAATGAATAAAATACAATATATATAATTACAAAGGAAACCTTTTTAATTGAAATTTTATCGAAACAGCTCTGGAAAACCAACCAATTCCTCAATCAAGTCTGATAATGTATATAACATTCCATACCTATTCATCCCCACCTTTGTAAAGTGAGGGAAGTACATTTTTCCAGTTATCAAAATGTTAAAAAAAAAAAAGTTCCTAGATTCCAGGTCAATAACCCTTACAAAGTTACTCCATAAGAACTCATGACTAAGTTGAAAATCCAGACTCTGATTCTGAACCGGTATCTTTCCCTAAAGGCAGAAATCTCATTAACCTCTGTCCTGCCTGTGCTCATGTGAGTTAATTACTCTGAAAGTAAAGGTCATTCCGTTGCTTAGACTTCCCCAGGAAGTCTGGACCAGGTGATTTCGCTCTCAGAAAAGAATGGTATCACCAAATCATTTTCAAGTTGCAGTAGGTGGGTTCAACTAAACACATACTTTAAAATAGTTTTGGGGGTTTTTTGGGGGGGTGTAGAATTTAATTGCTACCAGAAGGGGATCAGGCAGGACTCAGATACAAGGGAAGGCTTTCTTAGAGAATGCTAGTCAAGAAGTTCCAAGTTTCCCCTCAGCCCTCAGACTGCTAAAAATGAAACACTCAATAAATACTCATTGAATTGAATCAAATTGACTTCCTCACTAAAAGGCTGGATTTTGTTTTTCTATCTTCTTCCCCTGCCTGACTGAAGAGGAATGAAAGGTAGAGAATGAAGTGGCACTGACTGTATCTTTTGCCATGGGTGGCCACTGTTTTCCTGATAGACTCTTTAAAGAAACAATTGTGAAAAAGTGAGCTCTGGGGGCAGCTAGGTGGCGTAGTGGATAGAGCACAGGCCCTGGAGTCAGGAGGACCTGAGTTCAAATGTGGTCTCAGACACTTGACACTTACTAGCTGTGTGACCCTGGGCAAGTCACTTAACCCCAATTGCCTCACCAAAAAAAAAAAAAAAGATGAAAAAGTGCGCTCTGAAGTCATGCAGCCTCAAATTCAAATGGTGAAATTATTAGGAACCAAATCACGCCAAGATAGCTGAAGCCTAAAATTATTCAACATCTCTCTCATTGTGGGCTCCATGGTGAATGGGAGGGCCCTCAAACGTTCTTAAAAATCAGCTGTTGGGGTTAGCTAGGTGGTGCAGTGGATAGAGCACCGGCCCTAGATTCAGGAAGACCTGAGTTCAAATGTGGTCTCAGACACTTGATACTTACTAGCTGTGTGACCCTGGGCAAGTCACTTAACCCTCATTGCCCCACCTCTCTCCTCCCACCCCAAATTCAGCTGTTGCAGTGTGGCAGAGTATGACACCTCGAATTCCCTAAGACTCTAAAGACTTTCTGAAAGAAAAGAAAGTGTTAAATGAAGAGAAATGAACAATTCTTGCCAATCCCTTCCCAAACCTACCTTGCTTTCCATAATTCTGTTCTCTCCTAACCTCTCTGACCACTCATTTTCTGTTTTTACTGGTTTCTGCTACCTCCTCCTGTAACTGTCCCTATTCTCTCTAAGCTCTTTTCTTTGATGGTCCTATCCTCTCCTGTGGATTCAGTGACCTCCTCTGTGTACTTTACTCCCAGATTTCTGTCTCTAATCCTGCATGTCCAACTGACTACTGGATATCTCCATCTGTGTGTCCCACTGGCAATTTAATTTCAACATATCCAAAACTTAACTCATCATCTTTCCTCCAAAATCTACCCCTCGTCATCAATTTCCTTTTTCTGTTAATAATTATTAGCTTCCTCCCATGTGCCCAGGCTTGAAACATTGGAGTAACTTTTTACTCTTACCTCTTTCTCGGTCCCCATGTCCAATTGATTGCCAAGTTTTATTATTACTATCCGTGAAGTATCTCACCTTTCCCTATCTTTCCACCTCTTGTAACCATCAAGCTGGGGTGTGCGTGCTATTCACTGAGGACTAGCACCATTGGTCCTCTTTAAGAACAAAAGACAAACAAGGGCACCTCTGGTGTGAGGGCTTTCCAGGGCTGCCCATCTATCCTTGGTGTCCACTTGTCACCAACAAGAAGACGTAGCATGCACAGCCTCCACATCCTAGTAAAACCATCTCAGCAGATGGGCTAAACCACACTGAGGGTAACTGGCAGGCCTCAAATCTGTTCACGAGTTAGGGGGATGTCTAGGCCAAGCACGTGAAGGCTTCCCTGGTGGAATGGGCAGATGAGAACAATTTGTTCCAGTGGCCATGAAGGGGGCTGAAGCAGGTACTTTGGAGAGCTTGGAGCTTGGTCAGACATCAAAGACACCAATGTAATCCACTGCACCCCAAGCCAAGTCCAGTCATTCTAACTATTGTCTTGCCACTGGACTCCAATGACTCTAGAAGAAAGAGGGAGGCTTATAACTTTGCTCAACTTTGTCTCACTTAAATCCAATTCACGTGGAAGTCAAGACACCGCCCATCATCAACTATTTTGCCCCACTGGTCCTCTTCAAAGACAAAGGACGAACAACCACCACCATCAAACTATTTCAGAATCTCATTATCTCTCAACCACACTATTTATTTACATGTACATTCACTTATTCATTTATTTTTACATTCTGTTAAAAATTTTGATTTCTAAATTCTCTCCTTTCCTCCCACCCCTCTCCCACCCATCGAGAAGGCAAGCAATACATGCGAAATCATGCATAGCATATTTCCATATTAATGTTGTAAAAAAAAGCAAGAAATATAAAGTGGAAAAATTATATTTCAATTTACATTCAGAAGTATTCCTTCTCTGGAGGTGGATAGCATTTTTCGTCACGAGTACTTTGGAATTGTCTTGGACCATTGTACTAATCAGCCTAGCTAAATCTTTCACAGTTGACCATTACTATAATATTGCTGTTACTGTCTACAATGATCTCCTGGTTCTGCTCACTTCATTCTACATCATTCTGAAACCATCTCCCAAAAAACAACTTGTTTAGCCATTCTCTAATTGATGGATATACCTCAGTTTCCAATTCTTTGCCACCACAAAAAGGGCTACTATAAATATTTTTGTACATATCCTCTTCTTTCTTCATTGATCTCTTTTGGATAGAGCTCTAGCAGCAGTATTTCTGGGTTAAAGGATATGTACAATTTTATAGCCTTATGGGAGTAGTTCTAAATTGTTCTCCAGAATGGTTGGACCAGTTCACAACTCCACTAACAGTACATTAGTGTCCCAATTTTTCCATATCACCTCTAGTGTCTGTCATTTTCTTTTTCTGTCATGTTGGCCAATATGATAGGTCTCACCTGCACTATTGTAATAATCTAATAATTATGTACTTTCTCTGTCTCTAGATTTCTCTATTGTCAGTCCATTCTTCATATGCTGCCAAAAGAACTTTGGATGGTGTAAGAGTTGATTGTGATTTGGGACCCCATCTTTGGCTAAAATTAGAAAGTCTCAGGCACGCCCCACCCAGCTCCCTCTGCCCAGCAGGGTATGCATGGAAAACCCCGTGCCCCAGCTGGCATTGGGCGCCTCCCCTAGGGGTGCCAATGAATTAGTTTGGGGTGTGTGGGTGGTCGGCCTGGGTTTCTTAGGAGAGAAGGGTTTTTTATTCTGGAGCAGGGAGAGAGAGAGAGGGAGGGGGAGTGAGTGACTGTGGAGTAGAGAGGAGGAGACGAGAAGAAGACAGAGAGAGGGAGGAGAGAGAAGAAGACAGAGAGAGGGAGGAGAGTTCACGGTGGCAGGTAAGAGAGAAGAGCAGGGGGATAGAGAAGCAGCTGAGTCCGGTGGGTGAGTTTACAGGTTGTACTCTTCTCTTCTTTGTCCTTATCTCTAAGTTTGTTCCACATCAATCAACCCTGTTTTTTGCTTTTATTGAAAGGAGGCTTTTAAATCTCATTTCTTGTTAGTCTGGGAGAAGCAGTTGGGGAGGGGGCAGGCCTTTACAGACTGGTGGCCCATACTGGGCTTAATGAACCTGGGGGATCTTAAAAAAACCTCCCTTACAGATTGGCGAGGCAGCCAGGAGTTTACAATGGTTAGCCTGGAAAAGGTGTCTTGGTGGGTGGGAATAAGATTGCCTAACTTATTTGAAGACCTGTCATTTGAAAGAGGGAATAAACTTGTTCTTCTTGAATCCTAGAGAGAAGAACTGGGAATTATGAGAAAATAATGGGGTTTTGGGACACCCCAGGGGCTCCCCTGCTGAGGGAGCCTGGCCTGACCTTTCTTAAGGTCAGCTCGGAGTCAGGAAGTTACCTCACTCAAAACCACATCTACAAGGGGCAGCTAGTTGGTGCAGTGGATAGAGTACCGGCCCTGGAGTCAGGAGGACCTGAGTTCAAATCCAGCCTCGGACACTTAACACTTACTAGCTGTGTGACCCTAGGCAAGTCACTTAACCCCAATTGCCTCACAAAAACCCCCCAAACCCCCACATCTACCTGAAAGCCTTGTTGCTACCAGGGGTGTGTTCTCTGAACTCTGACCTCAGCAGGTTCTACTCATGAGCTGCCCTCAAATCCAGTGAACCAATAGGTTTGAGTGATGCTAGCCAATTAGCTTTAAACAATGTGCATATGGGCTCTGCTCCTGCCCTCAGCAAGCTTGCACAGATACTTGCTCCCTTTTGGCATGGGAACTTGGGGAAAGCAGATGCAGCCCAATAGGGTTCCCCATTTTCTCTCTTTTCTCTCTTCTATTTCTTAGCTAGGCTTTCCTATATTTCAGAGCCATGTGTGCTCTCTTTACTAATATCTAATATACTTTAATAAATGCTTAATGCCCCCAAACTGGTGCAGTATCCTCTAATTTCTAAGTAACAAATATATGATAACCCCAGCTAATTTTCCCTACACTTGGGACAGAAATAGGGCGACCACATATAGTTTTACTCGCCACAGAATAGTGGGTAGTAGTTGCAGTCAATCAGTAAACAAGCAATTATCAAGTGCCTACTGTGTTCCAGATATTGTGCTAAGGGACCCAGATACAAAGGCAAAAGACAGTCCTTGCTCTCAAAGAGTTTATAGAGATATATTTTGGCTTAATGAAAGGGAAAAAATTCCTGATAATTAAGAGCTGACTCAAAGTATGGAGGTGGTAGGTTCTCTCACTGGAAGTTTTCAAGTAGAGAGACAATAATTACTTGTTGGAGATATTGCAGATGGGATTCTTCTTCAGGAATGGGTACTAGCTGGCCTTTGAAGTCTGTGGTGCAGTAGATAGAACTCAGGGCCAGGAGTCAGGAAGACCTGAGTTCAAATCCAGCCTCACACACTTACTAGCTGTGTGATCTTGGGGCAAGTCTCTTAACCGTTTGCCTCAGTCTCCTCATCTGTAAAATGAACTGGAGAAGGAAATGGCAAACCACTCCAGTATGTTTGATAAGAAAACCACAAATAAGGTCACGAAGAGTCAGGCACGACTAAAAAACAACTCAACGTCATCAACATTTGTATCACTCCCTGCCCCCAAATCTGTAGTGGCTCCTCATTGCCAACTGAAGAAAAAAAAAATAACCTTCTTACCAATCATTCAAAGCCTTCCACTGACTCCCACTTATCTTTTCAACCTCATTTTATACAACCCTCCTTCATACAAAAGTGAATTACTCAATGTTTCCCAATCTCATCCTTCCTTCTCTGCTTTCTACACATTATCCTTGATGTTGTTGTTGCTGTTTGTCCTTCCTTCTTGAAGAGGACCATGAGACTGGGGTGATGTCATGACCTGCACTGAATTGGATTTAAGTGAGGGAAGGCTGTACAAGGTCACCAATCTCACTCTCTCCTCCAGAGCCATCTGGGTCCAGTGACTATATATATATATATGTGTGTGTGTGTGTGTGTGTGTGTGTGTGTGTGTGTGTATATGTGTATGTGTATATATGTATATATATATATATGTGTGTGTATGTGTGTATATATCTATATCTATATATATATCAGGATGACTGGAGATGGCCCCAGATGTTTAAGGCAATTGGGGTTAAGTGACTTTCCCAGGATTACACAGCTAGTAAGTATCTGAGGTAGGATTTTAACTCAAGTCCTCTTGACTCCAGAGCCAATGATCTCTCCACTGTACCACATTATTCCTGCACCTCACTGTGCCCACATTTCCACTTATTGGAAATCCTTCTCTTTCTTTTTTTAAAATTTTTTTTTTTGTGGTGAGGCAATTGGGGTTAAGTGACTTGCCCAGGGTCACACAGCTAGTAAGTTAAGCTAGTTAAGTGTCTGAGGCCAGATTTGAACTCAGGTCCTCCTGAATCCAAGGCCGGTGCTCTATCCACTGTGCCACCTAGCTGCCCCCATTCCTTCTCTTTCTTAACAAACTTTTTTTTTTTTTAAGTGAGGCAATTGGGGTTAAGTGACTTGCCCAGGGTTACACAGCTAGTAAGTGTTAAGTGTCTGAGGCCGGATTTGAACTCAGGTACTCCTGGCTCCAGGGCCGGTGCTCTATCCAATGCGCCACCTAGCTGCCCCATCTCATATACTCTTAATCATGTTCTAACATAGATTAGAGTTATTTCTACAGATGTCTCCTCTCTTCAATTTAATAGTTCCTGCCCTTATGATGTCTTTTTCATTATTCTGTCTCTAGCTCCTAACACAGGGACTTGTACATTGAATAGTAGTGAATCATAGCTAACATTTATAAAGAGATAAGTTTGCTGGGTGTTTTAAATACATGATCTCATTTGATGCTTGTAACAACCATTGATTTCCTGAATGTAATAGAACCTCACTGTCCTCTGCCTCAGGGAGTTTACATTCTCTATGCTTCACTGGATTTGCCATCCTGACACTATAAGTTTAAAAGATATGAGTTCTAGGTAATTAAATAAATGAATGTATGAATAAACAAAGAGATAAATAAATAAATAAATAAATAAATAAATAAATAAATAAATAAATAAATAAATAAAGATCCAGGTAGCTAGATAGCAGAGTGCTGAGCCTGGAGTCAGGAAGACTTGAATTAAAATCTGGCCTCAGACACCAGCTGTGTGACCCATGGCAAGTCAATTAAAACTGTTTGACTCAGTTTCCTTATCTGTAAAATAATCTGGAGAAGGAAATGACCAACTACTCTAGGATCTTTGCCAAGAAAACCCCAAATAAGGTCAGGAAGAGTCAGACATGACTGAAAACAACTGAACAACAAGAAAAAGGCTCTTATTTGTAGAAAGAAAGCAGTTGGGTGATTTCTGATGTCCCTTTGAAAGTTTGAGTTTATGAGTCTATTTGTCCTGAAGCATTATGTCTGTAATTTGAATAGCTGAATTTAAACTCCTGGAGGCAAGGATTGTTTTGTTGTTTTTTTAGTTCTTAAAATTGCTTGTTTTTCCTTCCTTCTTTCCTTCCTTCTGATAAGGGTTTAGGATAACTCAGAAGAAGTTTCTCCTTTGAGAAGCAAAACCAAAGGTAACCAGATAACAGGATAGAAATATAAAGGAATTAAGGGACTATTAAAGCTTAGCTTGGCCAACTAGATATCAGGATAAACACACCTAAGAGGTAAGAGGAGATAACATTCTATAGCAAGAAAGTCAGTTAGGTATGGCTACTACCTGAACTAGAACACAGAGATAACTCCAGAGGTCAGTACTATCATTCTATTTTTTTTTCCTTTTTTTTTTTTTTGCAGGGCAATGAGGGCCAAGTGACTTGCCCAGAGTCACACAGCTAGTAAGTGTCAAGTGTCTGAGGCTAGACTTGAACCCAGGTCCTTCTGAATCATGGGCTGGTGCTTCATCCACTGTGCCACCTAGCTGCCCCATTTTTTAATTAAAAAAAATTTTTTTTGGGGGAGGTGAGGCAATTGGGGTTAAGTGACTTGCCCAGGGTCACATAGCTAGTAAGTGTCAAGTGTCTGAGGCCAGATTTGAACTCAGGTACTCCTGACTCCAGGGCCAATGCTCTATCCACTGCACCACCTAGCTGCCCCAGGACTATCATTCTAAAAAAAATAATCCCCCTTGACTCTCAGGAATGACAAGCATCCAAGATTTCTTTACTCCATCCCCCAAAAAACTTTCCATTTTCAGGTGGTCACCCCATCTATCCTCTATAAAAGCTTTTGTATTCCTTCTGTTCTGGGAAGATGTTTCTAAGCCATCTCCTCCCCTTGAGGCTAAGTCTTTCATTTCCCTCTTGGTCACTTTCTCTAGCACCCAAATAAAAGACCTTTTTAATTCTAATTGGACTGTGTAATTGGAGAGTGTAATTCTTTACAGAGGAATATATAAGGACCTCCACACCATTTTCCCCCATGACCTTCCTTCCTCATATCTGTTTATCTCTCTACTTACAAAGAAGAACATGCAATTCATTAGCTGAAGTGGAATTCTTTTGTGGCTCTCTTTTTCAAGAAGTATTTATGTGTTTTATTCTCCTCCTTATTTCCACCCCTTTTTAATCTTTTCTGAAGTCTGTTCTTTCATTTATTAACCATATGCTTTTATATCTCTCATGAGAAGTAGAACTTCTGAAGTACCAAATTTGAGCTCCTTTCCATATATAATTTTTATGTTTGAGCATTTGTAGTTCTCATTCCATCTTGCCTTAACCTTTTTAAATTTAGATTTTGAGTGTGTGTGTATGGTGGTAGCAGTGAAACATTTCCTCTAGAAATATAAATTCATGTGGGAAACAATGAACTGTGGTGAGAATCACTCTCCTGAGTCATGAGGCCTTGTCCTATTCCCTGCTTTTACTATGATGACTCACCCTTCCTAAGGCCTGGATCTCCTACCTCTAGACTCTTGTGCATGTTACTGTTATGAGTGCTATCATTAGGTTCCTCTTCCTCTCTACTATTGTTGGGAGGTGAAATGCTGAGAGTACAACTTTTTCTCAGAGGAGATGGTCTCTCTTTTTTTTTTTGCTGGGCAATGAGGGTTAAGTGACTTGCCCAGGGTCACGCAGATAGTGTCAAGTGTCTGAGGCTGGATTTGAACTCAGGTCCTCCTGAATTCAGGGGTGGTGCTTTATCTACTGCACCACTTAGCTGCCCCCAGATGGTCTCTTATTATGTTCATTCCCTCCAGGCAAAATTGGAGCTGATGCTTTTATCTCTCTCCACAGACAAACCCTACCCTTTACCCCATGGGACCTTCTTTATTGGGATCTTCTTATCCTCTTTCTTGGGTAAGACCAGCCAGCCATTTCCCCTATCCCAGACCTTTCCTTCCATTGTTCTTACCCTATCTTCCCATTGCTCTCCTGCACCCCCTCAACCTCCCAACCTTGTTGAGAGAAGGAATCGTTATCCTTTCTCTGCTCATGACCTGGCCAAGTAGAAGTACATCTCCAGATTTCCTCTACTCTTGTCTCCTCTCTTTCCACTGGAGAGGTGTCCTGCTATACTGTCTCCTCTATAAAATATATTAATTTATTTATAGGGGAGAATGGGGTTTTGGCCATGAAGTATGAATTCTTTTTTCTCCCCTTCTCCTGACTCTTTAAGATCCCTTCAAATCTTATGCCCTTAAAGACAGCTAGATAGCTGGGGTAGAGCACTGGACCTGGAGTCAGGTTAGCCCAGAGTTTGAATCGACCTCAAACACTTACTAGCTGTGTGACCCTGGGCAAGTCACTTGATTTTGTTTGCTTCAGTTTCCTCATTTGTAAAATGAACTGGAGAAGTAAATGGTAAACCAATCCAGTATCATGCTATTCTCTATGTTATGATATGCTTTTGAGGCCTAGCTGCCTCTAAGTTGCTAGGTGATACATTAACTATAGCACCAAGCCTGAAGTCAGGAAGACCTGAGTTTAAATCCAGCCTCAGATACTTATTTACTCTGTGACTCTGGGCAAGTCATTTAACCTCTGTCTGCCTCAGTTTTCTCAATTATAAAACAAGGATAATAAAAGCACCTATTTCCTAGTATTATTATAAGGATCAAATGTGATATTGATAAAACCCTTAGCATAGTGCCTGGCACATTAAAGTAGGTCCTTAATAAATGCTTGTTTCCCTCTTTGAATTCTCTTTGTGTCTCCATTATCTCTCTTGGTTCTCTTTTTTACTCCTATATCTAATTTCACTAAAAAACAAAAAGATAGCCTAGAAGCACAAGAGAATTGATGTCATTGCTCAGTCTTTTCTTGATGATCATTTATCTTTTTTGGGTTTCTCTTATTTGGAGTTTTTGCAAGTTAAATATGCTGCTTACCTCTTTTATTCCTCAAGGAATGGTGCACCTGCCCATCTTTTGTGTACGGTTCATGGTTTTCATTGATCTTTGCAGAATATGTGATTTTGGCATATATCTTGCGTTCCTTTGCTTTTCATACTATTCCTATTCTAATTTGCTTTCCTAGTCTAATTCCTTCTCTGATTTCTTGTGGCTGTGGAGTAAGACCAGATTATTGAAAATGAAATTTATTGATAAATGAATGCCTGTGCAATTCCTCTTGGCTGCTTGTAAAATTTCTTGTTTGGTATTGAAATTCTGAAATTCAACCACTTGGAGTTTCAAGCATGGGGATTTTCTCTGGCAGTACTCTGTGGATTTCATCAGTCAGTACCATATTATCTATATTAAAGTTCTGGGCAATTTTCTTATATTCTTATATTTTTATTTTCTTATATTCTTATTTCTTACAATATGGTGGTCACATTTTTAGATTTACCATGTTTTTCTGGGAGACCTTTGATTCTTTTTTTAAAAACATTTTTATTTAAAATTCTGAATTCTAAATTCTATCCCTCCCTCTCTTTCTCCCCCCTTCCTGAGGCAGTAAGCAATCAGATATAGGTTATACATATTCAATTATGTAAAACATTTCTATATTAGTCATTTTGTGTAAGAAGACTGCGATAAAAGAAAAAAAAAGAAAGTGAAAATAGCATGTTTCAGTCTGTATTCAATCAATATCAGTTCTTTCTCTGGAATCAGATAGTATACTTCATCATTAGTCCTTTGGGATTGTTTTGGATCATTGTATTGCTGAGAATAATTAAGTCATTCACTGTTCTTCATCAAACAATATTGCTGTCACTGTGCACAATATTTTCTTAGTTCTGCTCACTTCACTATACATCAATTCATACAAGCCTTTCCAGGTCTTTCTGAAATCATCCTGTTTGGCATTTCTTATAGCACAATAATCCCATCACCATCATATGCCACAGCTTTTTTAGCCATTCCCCAATTGAAAGGCATTCCTTTGATTTCTGATTCTTAGCTACCACAAAAAGAGCTGTTATAAATATTTTTGTACAAATAGGAGACCTATGATTCTTAAGTTGTCTCTGAGTATACCCTCTTGAAAGTCAGTTGCTTTAACTTATTTGGAATTTATCTGTTCTTTCGAACTTTTCATCTTTACACTCCTGCCAAATTATCTTCTGGTTGGTATATTGCTGAGTTCCAAAATTGTCATTCTCTTTTTCAGAATCTCTAGCACTCTGGCAAGATTCTCCATTTTGTGTTCTAGGTTGTCTACTCTATTGTTTGTTTTTTAAAATTTTTTGTTTGTTTGTTTTTGTGAGGCAATTGGGGTTAAGTGACTTGCCCAGAGTCACACAGCTGGTAAGTGTCAAGTGTCTGAGGCCACATTTGAACTCAGGTCCTCCTGAATCCAAGGCCAGTGCTTTATCCACTGCACCACCTAGCTGCCCCTATTGTTTGTTTTTTACCTAATTTCAGAGAATTTAGAAGGGGAGGGCACTTCAGGAACCATCTAGTCCAAGACACCCCTGGAAATAATCCCCACTATAACATATTCAATAAGTGCTCATGTAAGCTTCGCTGGAACACCATCAATGAGAACAGGAAACTGCCTGCTTCCTAAGGCAGTCCATTCCACTGTTGTCAGGAAACTTCCTGACATCAAACCTAAATTTCTATGCATTGCTCCTGATTCTGTCCTCTGGTTCCAAATAGACTAATCTCTCTTCCACATGATACCTGTTCAAAAATATGAGCACCCATTAGAACAGGAGATCTTTGACATTTCTTTGTATCCCCAATTCTTAGCACATAATAGGTACTTAATAAATGTTTATTGACTGACTGATCCAAGATAAAAACCAGGAGCTAATAAGAGAGCATCTAGTTCCCTGTGATACATTCAAATTACCTGGTCCAGATGAACAATATACTCAATTACTGGAAGAACCGACTTTTATTTGGTGATTGGAAATAACCTTTTATATGGTTGTTAATAATTTGCAGTTCTTTGGAGAGATGATTGTTCATTTCCTTTGTGACATATAAAAAAAGTTTAAGGGAAATTTTCTGCGTATTTAATCATTTTATTCATTATGGCTAGTGGATAATTAATAAAAGGATTGTTCATTTGGTCATCTCTGGTGAACTAAAGATGGATCATGGCAGCATTTTGACAGTTGTATGCCCTTGGAAGTGTGGGTATTCCTGACAGGTAGCAATCATCTCTAATTGGTTAACAATTAATGAGAAGAATGAATATTATGAGAGGCGGGCCCATTCTAATGAGGGGCTAGGGGTATGACTGATCACTCAGACATGTTTGACTAGAACACAATGGGCTGGATCTCATCTAGATTAAAATCTCTATTTTTTGATCAGATATAAACTTTCCCTGTTGAGTGGAGTCTGAATAAGATTGAGGAGAATGTTAAATCCAATCTCATTATCAGTCCTATTCTACAAGGGCTGAGTTAATCTAGTAGAGAATGAGGAAATAGGAAGGGAAAAAGTCCTGAATTCCCCCAATAGTAAATTATTATTAATATTAGAGAGAAATAATCATTTCGCACACCTCTGACCATGAATCCATTTGAGAATGACTCTTGGTCTTTCTGTTTACATTTCCATACATGCCTTTTCAAATCTAACGTTGGTTATTATTTTCCTTGTGCACTTATATCTTTAGATAATTCCCATTTTTCCTTCCTTGTTGGAATTACTTTCTTTCTCTTCAGAATTTTATTTTTTGAGAGTTTCTCATCCTTATCCCTGTTGGGTTGACTTCCACTATAGAATTTTAGTCCATTGGAGCCTACCAATCCTTCTTCTGAACTTTTTGAAATCTGCTTTCCCAAAATCTAAGCTGCACATCATGCTGCACCAGTTTTCCTCTCCTCTTATCACAAACTCTAGGAGAGTGCTTACTCCCCCCCCCCACAATATTTCCATAATTTCTAACCTAGCAATTGGTCTTTTGAAATAGTTTCCCCCTCACTGGCTCTTCCACCTTTCCAAGGATCAAATTATTATTGTCAAGTCAAGAAGTTATTCTCTGATCTGCTTTTGACAGGGAGGGAGGGAGGGAGGGAGAGAGAGACAGAGAGAGAGAGAGACAGAGAGACAGAGAGAGAGAGAGAGACAGAGAGAGAGAGAGAGAAAGAGAGACAGAGAGACAGATAGAGACAGACAGAGACAGAGACAGAGAGAGAGGGACAGAGAGACAGAGACAGAGACAGAGAGAGAGAGAGAGAAAGAGACAGAGAGAGAGAGAGAGAGAGAGAGAGAGAGAGAGAGAGAGAGAGAGAGAGAGAGAGAGAGAGAGAAAGCTCTAGCAGATGTCTAGTTAATTAGGCTCTCTCATCACCACTCTTTCATGTTTTTCTGGTAGGCTTATGATTGGTTTCTTACAGTCTTCACTTGTTTGTTCTTTCTGTCTAAGTGTGATGTACTTCTGTAGTAGGTATTTTCCATGTTCTCCCACTAAGCCCTGACTGCAACACTTGAAAGCATACCAAGTCCCAGCTGTACAGACAGAAAACATCTTAAGGGCTGTGGAACAGTAAAAATTTAACTATGTAGAGAACAAGAAGGGGCAAAGTCTATAGGACAAGTAAGTAATTTGCAGAGCTGGAGCAACCTTTGAGACACACAGTGTGGTGCTTGCTTTTATGACTATGTTTGGACAACTGCCCAAGCAGCCTCCTCTGTTTGGACAAATGCCTGAGATGTAGCACCCAGAACATAGGGGTGAGGCATAAAAAGCAGTAGCAGCCATGGAAATCATTGCTCTCCTGACCCCCTGAGGTTCTTACCGTTAGTGTAAGATGCTGTTATTGGAATCAGGGACGAGTCTCTGCAAGGCATTAAGAGAGACACAACTGCTGTTTTGTCTGACTTTGCAACCAGTACCTTTGATTTGCTAGGGTTCTCATAGCCTTTGATGATCTTAATAAAGGAATAATTAGCATATTGTGGTCAGAGTGTTCATTAGAGCCAGATTCTAACTTGGGACCCCTTAGGGTGGAGTCAATTGTGCCGATATATTTCCATACTAAGTATCTTCTTTTTAAGAGTTGAATGAATGCTTTTTTTTGAATCCTTTGGGAGTCTCTTGAGGTTGCAGGGTCATCTGTAGAGAGGGAGTGCAGTGGCTGCAGAGGGATAGGGTTTCAAAGTTTCAATGGGTGGAATCAAGGTGGGATAGGGTGGGGTAACAGTAGCAGAGTGGCAGTCAGAGATGTTGGTTGCATGCCAAGATCCTGGATTATGCCAAGAAGCTGTTAGAGATGGAGCTGTGCAGCAGATGTTGTTTGCCCTTGGTTCTTCAAGAAGACTATGACAGATGTCATGACTTGCAACAAATTGGATTTAAGTGAGGGAGGGCTGTGCAGTCACTAGCTTCTCTCTCTCCTCCAGAGCCATCTGAGTCTCCAGTGGCAAGATATACATCAAGATGACTGGAGATGGCTCCGGATGTTTGAGGCAATTGATATTAAGTGACTTGCTCAGGGTCACACAGCTAGTAAGTTCCAAGGGTCTGAGGCCAGATTTGAATTCATGTCTTCCTGACTCTAGGGCCAGTGCTCTATCCACTGCCCTAGTAGCAGATATGTACAATCAATCAACAATCATTTTTAAAGCACCTACTATGATTCAAACACTGTTAAATGCTAGGAATACAAAGACAAAAGACAAACTGTTCCTGTCCTCAGGTAGCTTACATTCTAATGGGCACAGAGCCACAATGTGGAGGAACAAATGTGGAGTTTGCCCTTTGTTGTCCTGAAGAAAGGTAGAAAAGGGGCAGCTAGGTGGTGCAGTGGATAAGGCACCAGCCCTGTGTTAAGGGCTAAAATTCTAGCTAGTCTGTCTAAAATATCTAATGAGTGGTCGCCAATAAATTATAAGTTTTAGCAAGAGTTAGACTTTTAAGCATTTATTAAGGAGAATAAGAATTTGGTAAAGAGAGAAGAAAAAGGCCTAGATTCCTATCTATTAAAGGGAGAGCGCATTTCTAGCAGCCGCTCTCCACCCGAGTCCAAAGGAAAGAGCATGAGACCGAGCGCCAGTCTCTTCCTTCCTTCCTCCCACTACCCAACGTCACTTCCTGATGCCAAAGAAAAGACTCTTGGTCTTGCCCTCAAAGACCTTCGCTTCATGGGCGAAACTCTTCTACAGTAAGTCTCCAGCAGGTGGCGTCATTCCAATCGTTACACTTGGATTCAGGAGGACCTGAGTTCAACTCCAGCCTTAGACACTTGACACTTACTAGAGGTGTGACCCTGGGCAAGTCACTTAACCCTCATTGCCATGCCCCCCCCCCAAAAGGTAGAAAAATAGAACCTACCAGAGAGAATCGATGTTGAAAATGTTGGTTCTTTCCCTGCTTGGAGGAGCCTCAAACCCAGGGTAATGCTATAAATTAATAGCATTTATGAAGTTCATAGGAAAGGTTGGTTTCACCAAAGGGAAAGATTTCCTGACTCATATCTAACTCTAACCCTAACCTTAACCATAATTTTTTTTTTACCTGCATACAAGGTCTTAGATAGGAGTCCTTTTTGTATTCTCTTTTTGAAGTAATAAACTTGTTTTGTATATTAACCCTTCTTAGCTTGGTGCTGGCAAGGCACCTGAAGACACAGATAGATAGATGTCGATATTGTTGTTGGACCAGAACTGGCCTCTAACCTGTGAAAAGCTGGAGCCGAACAGAGCTGGCTAGAGACAGGTGAGCTGGGAGTTAAAGAGAAGTTTTATTTTCAAAGTGAGGAAAAAGGCTTGCAAGCAAGGACAAATGCTCTGGGGCAGTGTGAAGAGATCTCAGTACTTATACCAGTGGCTGTCCAGTGAGCTGTAGCCTTGCCAGTGAGGGAAAATAGTAAGAATGTGACAAGTTTGATTCATTGCAGGACTTTCCAAGTTTGTCCTTTGCTTGTCCAGCACAGAGAATACCTGGTGAATTATGGGACTAGCCCAGAGGGTGAGATCATCCAGAGGGTGATTATAGAGGATTGTTGTCTTGTTAAACTCAGGGAACAACTCCCTTGCTGGGAATTAGCTCCGGAAAATGGGGGGGGGTGTCTCCTAATGTTTTGTCAATATAGATATAAACATAATAGTCAGATGTTTGTGAGAAATAATTATTAATAATCAATATCTTGGGGGACCCAGTGATCTCCCTTTCTTTCTTAAGCCCTTTCTCCCCGCACTGAAAGGCAAGGTGTCCTTGAGAGATTTCATCACATCTCATTTAGGTCAAACCCAACCCAAACTGAAGCTCACCAAAGGAGCCTTGGGTGAAGACAGATTCTTTTGTCTAGATAAGCTGAGGGACTTTACTGATGAGATCTGGCCTGCATGAACCAGTTCTAAGTGGGAACCATTGTGCAAGCCATAAGCTTGGGAAGGGGTCTCTACATTTCTCCCTGATGCCATCTTTACTTGAGTCACTATCCCTGACTTCATTTTAATATAACCCACCTCCAAATGATGCTGACCAATTAGATTTTATTACTGTGTGATAGACTTCCTACAGAGGAAAAGCTATATGAACCAGACCCAACTGGAGGAAGGGGTCTTTGGTCTGAGAGAGACTGCCATAGACCTCATTTTATTAATAATCCACTGGCCATATTAATAAAATGATTAAATTACCCAGATACTATGTCTCTCATATTTTTAATCATCACATGTTCCTAGGGGAATTTTGGGTGGGGATACAAACCCTAATGTTATTAGAAGTTGACATCTGTCCTCTCTTGACATTTGGGTTAAATCAACATTTAGTAAGCACCTACTTTGTTCAGGGCTCTATGTGATACAGAGTTTTGTGTGAGATAGGTCATATAAAATGAAAAAACAAATGATATAGTCCCTGATCTCAGTCAGTTTGTAATATTATATTTTCTATGGTTTATGCCTATGATGGATGACATGTGAGTTGAGGGAGAGGTAAAGAGTGATCTTAGTTTTATAACCCTGTAGAACTATTCTGTATAATTCACTTGAAAATCTGGACAAGTCAAGTATTAGAATTTAATCTCAAAGAAGACCAATATGTTTTAAGAAAATCACCTAATTTTTGTTAAGATTCTTGGAAATTTCTAGGCCACAGAAGCATTAAACCTTTTAAGTATGGTTATTGAGGAAAAAGTTGGAAATCCTAACTGATTTGCTCCCTGCACTGATAAATGGTAGGATCTGAATAGGCATTTCCCTTTCCTGAGAGGTCAACATAGGATTAATTTCAAAGCTACAGGCTCAGAGGTCTAGGTGATTATAGGGCAGTCAATCAACAAGCATTTATTTTAAGCCAGGAATTGTGGTAAGCACTAGGGGTATAATGATTAAATTGAAACAGTCCCTGTCTTCAAAGAGTTTACATTCTAATGATGGAGAAAACATGTAAGGATATAAAAATAGATACAAAATGAATACAAAGTAGAGATTGCACAAGGAGATAGGGGGTGAGGAGTTGGGCAGGGTGAGGAAAAGCTTAATGTACCATGGAAGATATTGCTTGAGTTGAGTTTTGAAGGAAACCAGGAATTTCAAGAGATAAAGGTGACATAGGGGACAGCCAGGGCAAGGCGAGGGGGACAGATAAAGTGTGGGGTATGTAGAGCATTGAGTAAGCCTGTATAGCTGGATCAAAGAGTGTAAGGAGAGTTCTGTGCAGAGTTGTGCTGGAGCCAGTTTGGGAAGCTGATTGTTAAATATTTAATGTGACCATTTACATCTTGGAAATCAGCAAATACTACAAATAATGGCTTGATTTGTTTTGTTGATTGTCTAGATTGAAGAAAGTTATGGAAAAGATATTAATAAACATTAAACTTAGAAGTGTATTTTAAGGGCAGCTAGGTGGCGCAGTGCATAGAGCTTTGGCCCTAGATTCAGGAGGACCTGAGTTCAAATAAGGCCTCAGACACTTGACACTTACTAGCTGTGTGATCCTGGGGAAGTCACTTAACCCTCATTGCCCCGCAAAAAAAAAAAGAAAAAGAAAAAGAAAAAAAGGGGAAAAAAGAAGAAATATCTACTAGGCAGTTGGTGATTCAGGACTGGAACCAGGGATGCACTGGAGAATATTTAACAACTGGCTTTCCACTTTGTTTAGCCTAAATTACTTAAAGTCTAGATAATCAACAAAACAGTCAATCAAGTCACAATTTATAGCATTTAGAGATTTCTGAGGTGTAAATGCTCACACTAAAAATTTAACAATCAGCTTCCACAAGTCATCATTAGCTGACTCCAGTGTAGTTTTGACCAGAACTTGGGAGAGAGAGTAGGACTGGGGAAGTGATTGAGTGGAAGTGGATAACTGAATTTATGAGAGCTCCTGAGATCATCCATCAGGTGAGAGTACAGAGAAAAAAGAAGAGGGCCCAGGACAGAGTCTTTGGGGGAACACTCATGGCTAGTGAGTGTGACATGAATGATGAATGAGCAAAGGAGACAGAGAAGGTAGCAGTTAGCTAGGAGGGGAACAGAGAGGAAACTCAGGTGGAGAGGGTTGTTAATAATGTCAAAAGCTGCAGAGAAGTCAGAGAGATTAAGAATGAGAAGAGGTTATTATATTCATGATTAACAGATTATTGGTGACTTTAGCGAAAGCAGGGCTGTCACAAGTCAAGTTCTTTGAGGCCCCATTTGTCAAGTACTTCTCACAAAGTACAAAACCGAGACTGATTTTTATCAATGATATCAATTCCATGAGACCTTTAAACTGATCAAGGAAAGAGCCTGGGATCAGGAGTCAGGAAGACTTGGTTTCTAGTGCTTTGTTCAAAACTTTGTCCCATCTCAGGTTCCTCTTCTGTTTGATGCAAAGATAGGATTAGATGCCCTCTATTCATTAGTTCTCTATGTGGGCCTGGAGGAGGTATCATTTTGTAACTTGGATTAAAGAAACGGAGATGAGGACGATCAGTTCACATAAACATGTTCAAAAGACTGTGGGGGGAGAGAGGACAACATTTTATTCCATCTTTAGCTTTCTGGTTAGCAAAAGAGATGATTGGAATGGGCCTGGCTATGCTATTAGCTGCACACAGATGTAATTCTGCAGCTGTAGTTACACTTGCTTGGCTTTCAGAAGGAAATTGTACATTATGCATTAATGAGCAGCCGATTATACTAGAGGAAGCCTTTTGAAGTCAATAATCCATCACTTTCAGCTATATAAAATAGATGTAGATAAAGAAAATGCTGTCAAAGCATATGAAAGACTGAAGTTGATTTATACCAAATTATTTTAACCCTATGATGACTATACTGAGTTTTTTTTTTAACCAGTTTCATAATTTCATTAATGTAGGGAGAACAAGATGGAGGACTAGACATTTTTCTCTGATCCCCATGACCTCTCAAACCTTTTCATTATTAGTGTAGGGAACTTCCAGTGAAGAAACTCCTGCTATCAACGTGTTTTGGCAACTGCTCTTCAGTTTGTAGTGTTGAGAGTCTCCTGGATCAAGTAATTTTTCTACAGTCACACAGCCAGTATTTGTCTGAGGTGGGATTCCAACCCAAGGCTTCCTGTATCTCAGGGCAGCTCTTTAGCAATGATGCCAAGTAAGCTGCTACTCATACTGTGGTATACACACGTCTAAGTCTACATCTACGTCTATGTCTATGTCTATGTCTATATGTATGTGTAAATATATATTCATATATGTATAGAATGGGCATGTGTATATCTATACTATAGGCCTATATATATGTACATATGAATTTTAAAAATCAAAGTTTGTTGCTGGGTTTGTTTTTTTTTTTTTGCGGGGCAATGAGGGTTAAGTGACTTGCCCAGGGTCACACAGCTAGTAAGTGTCAAGTGTCTGAGGCCAGATTTGAACTCAGGTCCTCCTGAATCCAGGGCTGGTGCTTTATCTACTGTACCACCTAGCTGCCCTTTAAATAAAGGGTTTTTTTTTTTTTACATCTTTGGCTTTTATATCATAATCATTTCTTGAATATTCCTATCCTACTTCCTCACAAGTCCTGCCCCATTCCCACGCTGATCCTTCCCTTATGATATATAAAAACAATTAAATAAAAATCTCCAGAAGAGATAAAAGAAAGATTTGACAGCAGTTGTATTATACCTGGAACCGAGTTCATGGACAATTGTGTTAAATGCCTTTCAATATTATGTTGCAGATTTTTAAAATAATGACCCTGGGTGGAAAAATCTAGCAGTTATTTTATCTGATGTTAGTGCTTCTGGGGAAGAAGAACATAAAATTGTGGATTATATTAGAAGAAAAAAAGTTCAGCCTAACCCTGACCCATCACTGTTTCTGTAGAGCAAATGCTGATCTCATCATTCTTGGACTTGCTACACAAAAGCCAAACTTGATCATTACATTATGGAAGAATTCAAACCCAATAAGCTAAAACTATGTGGTCTATAATCAACTTTGACATGAGGACAAAGACTGCCAGGTTTTGCCGAGGGAAAAACGTGGAGAGCATGACATGATCAGTTTGAAGAAAGTCTTCTTGCTTCAGAAGGAGAGCTTATCTACATTTGGCTAAATGTGCTTCATGAGTATTTAGAAAGAATCAACTATGGCCAGCCTATCATTTACCTTTTGGGGGTTAGGGGGATGAGGCAGTTGGGGTTAAGTAACTTGACCAGGGTCAGTCACAGAGCTAGTAATTATCAGTTATCTGAGGCTGGATTTGAACTCAGGTCCTTTTGACTCCAGGGCTAGTGCTCTATCAATTGTGCCACCTAGCTGCCCCCATACCATTAGTTTTTAACATTCATTTTTGTAAGATTTTGAGTTACAAATTTTTCTCCCTCTTCTCTTCTTTCCTTCCCCTCTTCCCAAAGCCAGCAAGCAATCTGATACGGGTTATACATTACAGTCATTTACTTTTTTTTTTTTTTACTATTTTTTGTTTTGTTTTGTTGGGCAATGAGGGTTAAGTGACTTGCCCAGGGTCACATAGCTAGTAAGTATCAAGTGTCTGAGGTCGGATTTGAACTCAGGTCCTCCTGACTCCAGGGCTGGTGCTTTATCCACTATACTACCTAGCTGCCCCCAATGACCTCTTTTCTTGTTCACTTGCTGCATGTTAACTGACTTGCCAGCTCCCTAGAAAGTGGAGCCTCTCCAAACTTGACTTCTTCGCGCTTGCAGATGCCAAAGAAGGAGATGTAAGCACAGAGGGGAGCCCCTGGCTCCTTCCCAGCAGCGTGTGTTATGACAGTTTGAAGGACTGCAGACTACTCTTGTTTTCTAGCAAGATAAAAATCTTGTTCTATTTTTATCCTTTAAGGCTCCCTTCATGCCAACCTAGGGAGACCCACCCATTGCAGCTTTCCTACAATGTACCTTAATCTTGTTTTGTCAGCTGCTTTTCACCATGGAGTTTTTTTTTTTTTTTTAGTTAGGCAATTGGGGTCAAGTGACTTGCCAGGGTCACACAGCTAATAAGTGTTAAGTGTCTGAGGCCAGATTTGAACTCAGGTCCTCCTGATTGAATCCAGGGCCGGTGCTCTATCCACTGCGCCACCTAGCTGCCCCCTTCACCATGGAGTTTAAAGATAGACCCGGACTGACCAGAGAGACCCCCAAAGTGAAGACTGTAGGTGGGCATGGCACAGGCTCTCCCTATTTTCTCCTGTCTCATTTGTTCATCACTATCCTACTGTGCTCTAATGTCAGGGAGAATCATCGAACATCACACTTTAAAAAATTTTATTTAAAAATATTTAGCGGGCAGCTAGGTGGCACAGTGGATAAAGCACCAGCCCTGGAGTCAGGAGGACCTGAGTTCAAATCCGCCCTCAGACACTTGACACTTACTAGCTGTGTGACCCTGGGCAAGTCACTTAACCCTTATTGTCCCATCCCACAAAAACAAAACAAAACAAGAAGAAAGATATTTAGCAATAACTTTTGTTTTTATATGATCTTAATTTCCAAATATACATCTTTCCCTCCTTTCCCCACAGTGTGAAGTAGAAGAGAATAAGCATTTATTAAGCACCTACTATGTGCCAGGCACTATGTGAAATGCTTTACAAATATGATCTCTTTTGATCCCCACAGTAAAGCTGGGAAGTAGTTGCTATTATTATTCCCAGTTTACGGTTGAGGAAACTGAGACAGATAAAAGTAAAGCAACTTGTCCAGGGTCACACAGCTATTAAGTGCCTGAGGCTGGATTTGAACTCAGATCTTCCTGACTTTAGGAATTGCACCACCTATTGCCTCTGGGGAAAAGAAGCAATTCAGTAAAACTGACACCATGTATGTCTGACAGTTTATGCCATGTTCTATACACATAATTCCTCATCTCTGCAAAGAAAGGAAGGGGATGTATTTTCTTCTCTTAGTGCCATTTGATCATTATAATTGTTCTGTTCAGGGGTGTGTATGTGTGTGTGTGGTTGATGTTTTCATTTACACTGTTATAGTTCTTTGTTTTTGTTTTTGTCATTCTTCTTACTTCACTTTGCATGAGTTTAATTAAGTTTTCTCATTTATTTCCATCTTTCTGGTGGCACAGCATTACTCCCTTACATTCTTGAACCAGAGTTTGTTTAGCTTTTTCCATTTGGAGGGCCTTGACTTTGTTTCTAGTTCTTTGCCTCTGTGAAAATTGCTGCTATAAATATTTTGTTGTATATGGGGGCCTTTTTTTTCTTCCCTATTCTTTCATCTCCTTAATGGATATAACTAACACAGGGATCTCTGAATCAAATGGTCTGGGCAAGGCCAGAAGTGTCAAGCACATGCAGTATTCAATACTCCTGAGTGCCTTGGAAACAGATTAAAATGCGATTGGGAAATATTTGCTACAATCAACAAAATATGATAGAACATAGATGATGTTAATATGTGGTTTTCTAAGTCATTATGTGGCCTGCAGGGATCCTTATGTAGGGTTTAGTGGCCCCATGTCTATCTGAGTATGACATCATTATTCTTGGCAACACTCTAAGACTGTAACTTTTAGAGAAGCTGCTGACCTGTATTGGTAGAGGGAGTTTCCTCACTTGGGCATTCCCTGTGTCAGTGAAATCACAGGTCTAGGTCCTATCTTTTGTACTTTCTTAGCCTAATTCCAATTTGCTTTCCAGAAAAGCTGTACTAATTCACATCTCTACCAATAGTGTACTAGTAAGGAAATTATCTTTATCCTGTTTTCCAGCTCAGTCCTACTCACCATTTCCCTCCAATATTTTGTCCCCATGTTCTCATTCCTCTGTTTTTTAATGGTAGATTCATGCCATTTATAAATAAACAAATAAGCATAATATATCCCCTCCCCACCAAAGCCCACCTAAAGAGCACATATAGAAACAGTACCTACATATTCACTACTACAAAATGAAAGACATATCCATCAACATATATCAACATATGAAATGTTTCATATAAAGCATTTTTTGCATACACAAGCATTAGTGTTATTTGGTGACATGAGTAACTGCCTTTCTAATTTCTCTTGCAAATTCATTAAGTAGTGCTTAGCATGTGCCCAGAACATGTGTTTAATAAATCATTGGTTGATTGATGGTTCTAGCCATTCTTTGCCTTCTGATCTTTCTCTACCTATACCTGAACTGGTTGATGCTCGAAGCTGACTGTTACCATCTTCAGATCTAATGCCCTCCATTTCCAGGCTTGAGCCTAGGCTAGCCCAGAATGGCTACTGAGAGGAAAATGACCCCTGCCCAGTGATTCTCTGAAACTCAGTGGTGATGTTTATAATAAGGCTCATTTATTTTCATTCTGGAGAGAATGGACACCTGCAAATAAGAGCTACAGCCAGCAAGTGGAGAGAGCGAGGGCTTGCAGGCCTTGTTTTAATCCCTAGTCCCTAATGAGAAATGGACCTTCCCCTTGTTCATCACTGGCCAGTTACTTAAGGGTTACAATCTATGGGGGAAACCAGAACGCAGTATTCTTAACCCTAATTTCCATAATTATTCTTTGAGTTCTTAGGTAATGGGGAGGGGACACAGGGACTTTCCTTTAACCCTCCAGGGAGAGGACCTAGTTGAGACCAGCTCAGGACCATGTGATCTTTCTGCTGGAGGGAAGGGCAACTGAGACCTTTGTCCTCAAACAGGTCCAGAGGAGTGTAATTTGAATGGTGGTAGTTATATTCTACTGGAAAGAGACCACTACCCATTTCCTCACAGCTACCAATTATCCCAAGCACTATGGATAGTCTGGGGGTGGGGGTGGAGAAGTGCTTCACAGCTCAAGCATTAGGCAGGAAAGAGTCCACCTCTCTGTCCGGTCTTCTCCCATTTGGTCCATGTCAGCCTTGGTGAAGAAATCTCCTGTTGCCCCTGACAGAGATATGAGTAGGGCACAGGGGAGACAAGGTCCCCTGAGGGGTGCCAAAGTTGGATTATGTTCTTTCTTTCTTTCTTTTTTTTTTAAGAAACCAGGTGTCACCAAAGTTCATGGTTTCTTTTCTTTTCTTTTAATTTTTATTTATTTATTTATAGTGAGGCAATTGGAGTTAAGTGACTTGCCCAGGGTCACACAGCTAGTAAGTGTTAAATGTCTGAGGCCGGATTTGAATTCAGGTCTTCCTGACTCCAGGGCCAGTGCTCTATCCATTGAGCCACCTACCTGCCCCAGATTATGTTCTTTCAAAGAACTGCTTTGTCATGAGTAGAAGGAAAAAACCTCAGACCAGGCAGGAGACTTTCCTTTGTGCTTTAAATAGAGTCAAACTCAAGAAATGTTACCATTCTGTGTCACAATGATTCTATGAGAAAAAAACCCAACAACAACCAAAAACAAAAACAAAAACCAGTTTCTCAGCATGGGCTGCTGAGAATGCTACTTGCTTCATGGGGGCAGGAGGTGTCAGTGAAGAGGTAGGGGTAGGGAAAGGTGTCACCCCCTCCTCCCAACCCCAACATTTGAGCAACAAGAGCTGCCTCTCCTTGAGTTCCAGGAACCTGGGCTTCAGGCCAGGGAGACATAGGGACGGGATCTCTTATTGTTTTATGCACTTGGGGACATTTCTTTTTCTTTCTGAGGCAGGGTACCTCAGCCGTTCCTTTTCTGTCATCTCAGGGGGCCCAGGGATTAAGGAGTCCTGCTTCCCTCTTTCTTCCCTGCAAAGGTCAAGAGGCGAGTCATGCCCTGTCCCACTCCTCCTCCAATTTAGATAGATCCTGTAACCAAGCAGCATGTGGGAGTTAGTGGGTTTACAAAGTTTTAAAATAGGATTTTAAATAGGATCACAGATCTGGAAGGGACTTCAGGGGTCATAGAATCCAACTCCCCCCTTTCTCCCCCTCCCCTCATTTTACAGATTGGGAATCTAAGACCCAAGGAGGTTAAGTGATTTGCTCTAGGTCCCATAGGAAGTAAGCAACCAAGTTGGAATTTGAACTTAGGTCCTTTGATTTGAAATCCATGTGTAAATATGAAATCTTTAGAGGAAGAGAAGGCTTATATTATCCCTGGCATCATTTTATCCTAAGAGTAGGCCAGAGGATGCCTCTTCACAGGGATTTGGTGAGGTGAGAACTATATATCTCTTTATCTGTCTGTCTGTCTAGACTTATGTTATATATGAGATCATATATATATATGTGTGTGTGTGTATATATAAATGCACATATCTATATTTTGTATACACATCTATATACAAACAAGAAATATATCTTATTTGTAATTGTCATTTACATGCCATCTCTCCCATTAGACTGTGAGCTCCTTGAAGGCAGGGACTGTGTTTTTACCTTTCTTTGTATCCCCAGCATTTAGTATACAGTCTGGCACATAGTTGCCATTTAATAAAAATGC
Organism: Dromiciops gliroides; assembly: GCF_019393635.1. Taxonomy (NCBI): domain Eukaryota; kingdom Metazoa; phylum Chordata; class Mammalia; order Microbiotheria; family Microbiotheriidae; genus Dromiciops; species Dromiciops gliroides. The sequence continues at coordinate 147,320,633 of NC_057861.1, read as the reverse complement.
TTTTTGTTGATGCTAATGATGGCGATGATGATGGTAAAGGTTGACTTCATAGACATAGCATCATCCAAAGTTAAGCTTACCCTCAATGCTTTCCCCTAAACGTTCCTTTCTTTCCCTTCTTAGAGCCAAGGAGGAAGGATTTTGAATGGGGGGGGGGATAGCACCTCCTTTTATATTATATTTTATTGTTTAAGCTATAAAGATTAGGCGATGTAGCATGTAGAGTGCTGGATTTGGAGTCAGGAAAAACTCAATTCAAAACTTGTTTCATTACTGTGTGACGCTGGGCAAGTCACTTACCTTCTTTTGGCCTCAGTTTCCTTATCTGTAAAATAAAGATTATAATAATAGCCCATTCCTTGCAGGGTTGTTGTGCAAATGTTAAAGCACTGTATAAAAGTTAGCTTTTATTATTATTGCATACCTCAGTAATTCAATAGATCCATAATCTCACTTATTTGTGTTCTCCCTCCAATAGGGCAGATTACAGTCAGGCTACTGTTTTATCTTTTAGGGAGGTGATACAGGTCCCACTGTGCTCAGTTCTGGGCAGGGCATTTGAGGAAGAACACTGATAAGCTGGACAGTAGCCAGAGGAAGGCAACCAGGATATCCAGTGGTTTCAAGATTATATCATTTGAGGATCAAAGGGACTGGAGATGTTTAGCCTGGGAGAAGTCTAAGCCCAGGGTTTTGTTTGCTTTAGGTTCTCAGTAGGCATTCATTACTGAATTATGGATTGAATGATTGAATTATGGAATGAATGGATTACTGAATGAGTGGCCTTGCCTTGTCAAACTTTCTGGGAAGCATTTGAACCATTCTCCATCCAACAGAGAGCTGACTTAGCCCCTAATGGGTTGGGTTTTTTTTTATTAGTGAGGCAATTGGGGTTAAGTGACTTGCCCAGGGTCACACAGCTAGTAAGTAAGTGTTAAGTGTCTGAGGCTGGATTTGAACACAGGTACTCCTGACTCCAGGGCCGTTGCTCTATCTATTGTGCCACCTAACTGCCCCACCCCTAATGGTTTTCAAAGCCTATCATACTTTTTCTATATTCACAACATCCTTGTGTGATAGGCACAGCCATTTTAATCATTAGCTCCCTATTGGACAGTGACGAAACAGGGAGAGGAGAAGTGAGGGGCCTGTGGTCGCTCAGCTAGTGAGGCTGTCCAAGTATTTGAATCGCTATCACCTGGAAAAGGCCCCAGAACTTGGCCCCAGAAGGCAGCACAAAAAACAATAGGTGGAAGTTACAAAGAAGCAAATGTAGGCTTGATTGAAAGGAAAGCTCCTGAATGCATGGGCTAGCCAAATGGAGAGTGGACTGTTTTAGGAGGTAGGGAATTTCCCTAACTTTAACAAGCAAAGGAAAGATTGGTATTTGAGGCAATTTAATGATTTAGTGTAGGGCTTCTTAAACTGTGGGTCGAAAACCCCATATGGGGTCGTGCAAAAATTTGGGGGGTTGTGAAAAATTTGGCAACAGTAAACAGTTATATATACCATTTTGTATACCTATTTTATATGCCTATATATCCGGGGTCAAGTAAAACTTTCTTGGTGAAAAGAGGTCACGACTGGAAAAAGTTTAAGAACCCCTGATTTAGTGTATAGACTGAGCTTGGTGTCAAGAAGACCTGAGTTCAAATGAATACTAGCTGTGTAACCGCCGGCAAGTGATTTAATCTTTCTGAGCTTCAGTTTCCTCATCAGTAAAATGAAAGAGGGTTGGACTCAATAGTTTCTAAATTGATTTTTGATCCTATCTTCCTGAGAAGATATATTGGGTACAGGAAAGGGGGCTCATTATTGATCAGGGAGGGGTTGGACTAAATGTCTTCTGCGGTCCTCTCCAATCCTGAGATCCTCTGATTCTTGCCCTTGTTCTCCCAGGATGCTGAAGGCCTTTCTTGGAGCCTTTTGCCATTTCCTGGGAACCAGTGCAATTGTCTTCCTTGTTTGTTTATATGTTTTTTTAATGCCACTTCTTTTGCACAAATCATATTGGTAGTGAGCTGTGACCTACTTATTCTCACCATGGGCTTCTCTATTGCTCTTTGGGTCACCAATGATTTTTTTTTTTTTTTGCTGGGCAATGAGGATTAGGGGACTTGCCCAGGGTCACACAGCTAGTAAGTGTCAAGTGATTGAGGCCAGATTTGAACTCAGATTCTCCGGAATCCAGGGCTGGTGCTTTATCCACTGTGCCACCTAGCAGCCCCTGGTTACCAGCAATTTTGACTGTGGCATTCCAAGATTCACAACCATACATCACATCTAGGAGACTTGGTGGTGAAAACAAGGTAGGCCCCCTATTGAAATATATCAACACAAAATTCCTTAACAGCTGCAACCAATAGCAGAAATCACTTTTTTCAATGATGGTGATTCTCAGTAACAAACGAAGCATGAAAAAAGCCTCATCAGAGATCATAGGATCATAGATTTAGAGCCGCAAGGAACCTTAGAGGACATCAAATCCAATCTCCTTCATTTTATAGATGAGGAAACTGAGACTCAGGTTAAGTGAAATGCCCAGAACTATGAAAACATGTCAAATAAAATTTGAATTTTGGTCTTCCTGACTCCACAAACAGAGCTCAATCCATTGCACTACCTAGCTGCCTCTAATGTGCTTGGGTAGCATAAACAAAGGTGTTAGCTAATGGAAGACAATGGGCAGCTAGGCAGCATAGTGGATAGAGTGCTGGACCTGGAGTCAGGAAGACTCCTTTTCATGAGTTCAAATCCAACCTCAGACACTTACTAGCTGTGTGACCCTGAGCAAGTTACTTAATCCTGTTTGCCTCAGTTTCCTCATCTGAAAAGTGATCTGGAGAAGGAAATGTCAAACCACTCTAGTATCTTTGTCAATAAAACCCCAAACAGGGTCACAAAGAGTCAGATGTGACTGAACAATGGGAGGAGGTCCTCCGTATGCTCCTGTTTGCAAGTGAAGCAATCAAGCCCCAGAATACTCTAAGGCCTCCTCAATTAGATTCAGTCACTAAAAACTTATTGAGGGGGCGGCTAGGTGGCGCAGTGGATAAAGCACCGGCCCTGGAGTCAGGAGTACCTGAGTTCAAATCCGGCCTCAGACACTTAACACTTACTAGCTGTGTGACCCTGGGCAAGTCACTTAACCCCAATTGCCTCACTAAAAAAAAAAAAAAACTTATTGAGATGAATTCATCACATCTCCCCATCACTGAAGCAAACCCACCACTGAAACAAATTCAAATTCACTATTTCTGAGGCTTCAGACCATGATCGAGATGTTTGGTTTAGGTGATCAGTGGGGAGATTACTGGACCTGAGTTCGAATCTTGCCTCAGATGCTTAATGGCTGTGTGACCCTGGGGAGGCCAACCTCAGTTTCCTCATCTGTAAAGTAGGGGTAATAATAATACCCACTTCTCAGGGTTGTTGTGAGGATTTAATGAGATAATATAGATATGATGCATTGCAAATCTTAAAGTGCTATATAAATGCTAACTGTTGTTGATGTTATCATTTTTCTCCACTCTATACTTGGTTCCATCCCATGGAGTTTAGGGATAGGAGAGAAAGAGGCACTAGGAGCGTGAGCATGACATCAATAGGACACTCTTGCACTTTCCTCCCTAATTATTCTTCTGGAGGGAAGATTCAGGATGCCTTTGACTGAATTTGTTTTTGTGTTTGTGTTTTTGTAGGGCTTTTGGGGGGTGTGGTCCCCCCCAAAACACACACAACAGAGAACTTTGGAAATCCTGGGGGAGGCCATCTCCATGGTACCCTGGGACAGGGGGCGATTCTAACAGCCAAGGCAGCCCCCAGAAGGCTCAGATTGTTCCTGAGAGGGCACCCAGACCATAGCACATTGTCTTACCCAGACCAGGCCCCTTGTCTGGGTGTTGCACCAGGGACCACACCTTGGTAGGGGAGTGGGATGGGGGGCAGACACTCAACAACTGGCCTAAGTCCTGCCCAACTTGTCCTGAGGGTTCTCTAGAATTGAGTTTTTTCTCTACTCCTCATTCCATCCCTTCACCTAAAGTTCTGTTGGTGATGATTCAGGGTGGGGAGTTGTGAATTAAACTCCCATGGACAAGTCTTAACTGCTCATTCCAACAAGGCTGGGGATGGAGACCTGGTCCAGCTGAGCTGGGCTGGTTGAATTTCTGCCACCTCATTACCTCCACCCCACAGAATCCAAGTCTGGCTTAATTTAGGTTTTCTCAGAATTGCCATACCCCGTGCAATGCATCCCATACAAATCAGGTAACATTTCTTTGGTTGTGCTGATCATTCAAAATTATTTTGTTTTATTCTGCACATTTTAGTTTTTATCTTAATAATTTTTTTTTCTTGCCTATGATAAGCAGGATCCTTCAAAGTTCAGCTCCCTGAAGCAATGTCTGGGTCTAAGGGTGATGCTGTGGCCTCATAATTAGTGAAATTATGAAGAACCATTTGTTTGGATGTTGAAGTTTCTGTGAATGATGGCTAAGTAAGTCAAAGGTGATGGGGAAGATTTTAGACCATTCAGAGTCATGGAGGTTAGTTAGTATTCCCTGGAGGTTAGTGGATCACCAGTGCCAAGGACAGAGAGAGAATGGTACAGTCAGATGGCATGAACTTCAAAGGACAGTGTGGTTTTGTCTAGTTCAAGAATTTGGGGACTTGGTGAATATCCTTTCTTGCTCTCTCTGCTCCAATACCAGGCTCAGAAAGAATTGTGGTTAATCACACAAACAGAAATCTCCCATGCAAGAACAAACTGTGCGCTGAGAGTTAAGAACTGGTGTTCTTCCTTCTCTAATCTGTTGAGCATGTTCATAGTTCCTTCCTGTGTCAAACCATAGCTTATCAAGGTTAAGTATAAGGTCAGGGTATAAATGAAACGTGTGCAACTGACGTCTTTCCTGTTCTGTCCTGACCCTCCCCCCTTCCCATCCCTCCCATTTCACCCCCACCCTCACTCCCACCCCCTAACTCCTCAGTCTCCCACTGTTTCTGCTAACTTGCTGGCCCAGCTATTTCATTTATAGTCTTAACTACCTAGGGATAAGATCACTCCCCTCCTTAGAGTATCTCTGTCCACTCTGCTCTTTCTTTCTTTTTTTTTTTTTTTTTGGTGAGGCAATTGGGGTTAAGTGACTTGCCCAGGGTCACACAGCTAATAAGTGTTAAGTGTCTGAGGCCAGATTTGAACTCAGGTCCTCCTGAATCCAGGGCCAGTGCTCTATCCACTGCGCCACCTAGCTGACCCTTCTGCTCTTTCTTTAGGAATAAGCAGGACCAATTTGTTGGGTGTGACATTAGGGATCAGCTAGGTGGTGTAGTGGATAAAACACTGGCTCTGGAGTCAAGAGGATCTGAGTTCCATTGTCGCCTCAGATACTTACTAGCTGTGTAACTCTGAGCAAGTCACTTAACCCCAGTTGCCTTAAACATCCAGGACCATCTCCAGTCGTCCTGATGTATATCTTGCCACTGGAGAAGAGAGTGAGGTTGGTGACTTCAGTGCAACTCATGACATCACCCAGATGTCATGGTCCTCTTTGAGAATGAAGGACAAACAAAAACAATAACAGAGAGAAGTCATGGAGAGTAACCCCAGGGGACAAGGGGCAGTATTTAAGGATGAGGCGTCTCTGTGGAAAACCTGACTTTTAGCTGGTTTCACAGATAGTGGATATGTGTCCAAAACACTTATAGCATATGCTATAGGATGAGAAGAACGCTCTATGGTTTAGTAATAGCAACCATCAGGAACATCTTCTCAAGAGAGAATGACCCTGGCAGAAATGTGTGCAGCACTGTTCAGTGCTGGGGGTGGAAAGTGGGCAGAAGAGGAGTGGTTATTTGGGGTGATAACTTAGAAGGCAATTCATATAGCATTTTGCAATAGGGAGGGAAGGGCACTGCTGCTAGGAGCTCTTGCCTAGCAGTAGGTAATAAGAGCTCTTGGAGCACTTAGGCACCAATGCCTGATTTCTCATTCTTCCCCTTCTCCTTCCTGCCCAGATGCTCCCCTTGGCAGCAGCCTCCCTGGCCACCTGTGCTTGGCCAGTGGCCAGGGGCTGATTGGACAAAGGTATTGGAGGGGTGGAGGAGGGGGAGGGGCAGGGCGAGGAATGGAGCTGGACTGTACATTCAATGATCAGCCCCAAGATCTTCCTGTGTTGTGGCTGGAACCCAGGGGCCATGTTCTCATAGGCACAGAGGGGCTCAGCTTTCCAGGTAAAATGTTCAAATCCTATGTATGTATTCTTGTTTGGAAAAGCATTCACTTATTCAACAAGTGCCTGTTCTGTGTAGAATATTGTGTAGTGGGTAACAGCTTTTCCCACACAGTTCTTCATGTAGGAGGCAAAAAGGCAGAAAAACCTAAGGTCCAAGCTCTAATTCAGATATGAGCCCTAAAAGGGATTCAGACCTCAGTTAATGGATAACTTACAAGTCAGGATGCTAAGTTCTCTTACTCACATAAATCAGTACCCATAAGGGGAACTTAGGGAGGGAGGCCACGAAGACCTTAAGACTATAACAATGATACATTGTCAGGCTATAGAAACTCAAACTAGGAATAAATAAAAAATGAAGATATTTTGAAACTAGCCATGGGAATCAGAAAGTGACATGAGCAGAAAAGGCCAAATTTAGGGGCAGCTAGTGGTGCAGTAGATAGAGCATCGGCCCTGGATTCAGGAGGACCTGAGTTCAAGTCCGGCTTCAGACACTTGCCAACTTACTAGCTGTGTGACCCTGGGCAAGTCACTTAACCCCAATTGCTTCACCAAAAATTAAAAAAAAAAAAAAAAAAAAAAAGAAAAGGCCAAATTTGTCCCCAGATTCACCTTATGATGTGTAAACCCCCCAAAACACACCTCCACAGAAAAAGGTACCCACAGTGGGGGGGGGTGGCTTGGGACCCCAAATTAGGATAGGCCTTCCCCTGTACCTCCCTAAGGTGGAGATTATTATGAGACTGATAACCAATTTATCTATACTGTAAATATAACTGTCTTTTTTCCCCACTATTGGAGAGATACCTTTCCACTTTTCTGGTTCTCTCCCTGCACTCACTCACAGTATTGCAATAAAATTTGGGAAACTGAATCACTGAGTCTTGTAATTCTTTAGGGATGACTCACGATCAATTTGACCCTAAATTCCACCCCACATCACTATGACAGGAAGGGAACAGGCATTCATTAAGTGCCTACTATGTGCTAGGCACTGTGCTAAGTGCTTTACAGATATTATCACATTTGATTCTGGGAGGGAGGTGCTATCACTATCCCCATTTTACATTTGGTGAAACCAGGGCAAACAAAGGTTAAGTGACTTGCCCAGAGTCTCTGAGGATGGATTTGAACTCAGCGCTTTCTGACCTTAGGCCTATTATTCTGTTCCCTGCTTCCCACAGCTACCAATATATTTCCTTATCTCCTATTTAGGTAAAGGAGGGAGGTTAGGGAGACAGAAAAGTCGGATGGGGGTGGGTTGAAAGGGTTAAGAGGGAGCAAGAAGTCATAGAGAGCTTTATTGCTAAGGAGTAGGCTGATTTAATCCACATTTATTGTTTCTGTTTTGTCTCTATGTTGCTGAGAAAGGCCTCAGCTATTGTGATGGATTAAATATATTGAAACTGAGATGTTGAATGCACTTGGTAGTTACTGCTATCCTTTTTACCTACTCCCATATTACTTTGTATTTAATTTGCATATATTTGCATCTTTAATGTGTGTACTCACCTAGAGGGATTGCTTTTTTTATCTTTGTGTTTCTGTCACATAGGATGTTATTTGGCACAAAGTGCCAATAATAATAAATGTGCAAATAATTGAATTAATCCAGTTCTATCTTTTTCTATTTGAGAGGTTCTGTTGATGACATGTAATCAGTGCCCATTGTGTGGGGAGGTACAAAAGGGATGAAGATGAAAACAGACACATTTTTAAAGTGTTTTAAATAAAAAATATAACAAAACTTCTTGTTTAACAAATATATTTTACCCTCCTTTTTATTTGGAAAACAAATACTTTAGAAACTCTGGATATCTTTCCTGAATAACCTATCCAAACATAGAGATCTTGGCTTATTGGCCTCATAAACCTTGTAAACAGAAAATAATTTTCCCTTGAAATTTGTTCAGTTGTTTCTGCTAAAGGTTTACATTGGTTTCTAATCTCCATATGAGGGAAGGAAAGTCCTTTGCTCACCATCTGTGTTTATGTCTTCCTACTAGAGCAATAACTAGCAATTTTGGAACCTAGGGCAACCAAAGTGGCAGGGGTGGGAGAACAGCTGGTGAAAGGAAACTGAAAGGTTTCTAAATTGCTAAGAGGGGAGAGGAAGTGCCTCGGGGATAAAGCTCTAAGGGCAGGGTGGGACAGAATCCAAGTTAGATCTGGGATGATACTGTCTCATCTAAATTTGCCACCCTAGGGCAACGTTCCAGACACCTGATCCTTGTTTGTAGATGACACACAGTTAGTAGGGAGAGTTAACATACTTAATGACAGAATCAGGAATTCAAAATGATCTGGACAGGCTAGAATGTGGGGTTGGATAAAATAAGATAAAATTTTAATTGGGATAAATATACATTTTTACATATTTTTTCTTTCAAAACTCTTCCACGAGTGGGGAAAGATAGAAAACACTTTGGCTGAAAATGGTCTGGGGATTTTAGTGGACTAGAAGGTTAACATGAGCCATTATATAATACAGTGGCCAAAAAAACTAACATGTTATTAGTTTGAGTTAAGAGAGTTTTGATGTTAGGTAGGTAATAGTCCCACTGCATTCTTCCCTGGTCAGACCACAGTTAAGACTATTGTGTTTAGTTCTGGTTATAGAATTTTAGGAAGGATGTTGATAAGCTGAAGAGCATTTAAATTGTCAATAGCCTCAAGTCTTGTGTGATTTAGAGGGCTACCAACCTGTTTAGAAAGATACTGCAGGGAAGCTCTGCCATGAAAAGAAACCATGTGACTTCAGGGTCGGGAAGTTGTGTCTGCCGTCTGAGTCCTGTCAATCAGTGCTACCAACCAATTAGCTTGGAGCTGTGTGGGAGGACGGCCCAGCTTCCGGTGTCAGAGGGGGATTTCTGGGAGAAGCCCCTGAGGAGGGGCCTTTTTTGTTTTGGGGACTGCGGCTTGGCAAGAATACAGATTCTAGGCTCTCTTAGATAGATGAAGTTTGCTTTTTACCTCTCTCACCTCACTAACTTCTGATGCACTTTAATATATACTTATATAAATACTTGCTAAAGCTTCTAATTTAAGGTGACCACCCATTAGATTTTAAATATCACAGTTAGAATTTTAGGCTCCACAGTCATATATAACCTTTTATTGTTGCCAAATTTTTCTTGACCCCCATATTAAGTTACACGGCCCATATGGGGTTGTGACCCACAGTTTAAGAAGCTAGGGTCTTGACAATCAATAAAACACTAAAAAAGTCAAGTATTGATGTGTAACATTTGCTGATTTCCCAGGAACAATCAGGTCTGGTAAGAGGTGTATCTAGCACATCCCTGAAGTTTCAGAGCCCAGATGTTGCCCTTGTATCCTGTCCCTTGTGATGTTTAAAATCTAATGTGTGATTGCCCCATCTGCCCCCCAGTGTGGGGCGGGAGAACTAGCTAAGTTTACCGATAAATTCGGCAACAATTTAGGCTTTTAAGCATTTATTAAAGTATATTAGGGGTTACCAAAGAGAGAGAAAGCTGCCTTCACCTAGCTATCCATGCTTCCAAAGAGAACATGTGAAGTTCTGAAAGTTAGGAGATCTGTCTACTCTGCCTGCCCTTGCCACCACGCGCTTGTTCCCCAATGAAAGAGAGATCCTCAGTCTGTTCCAGTGGAAGCTTCCTGAGGGACTGGAAGAGGGGTGGTCCCCACACACAGCTCCAAGCTAATTGGCTGGTCCATTGATTGACATGACTTATAGGAGGTCTATGAATAGACGCAACTTATGGACACCAGGCAGCTTCCAGATGATGCTAGTCACATGCTTTCTTTTCAGGGGGGCATTGCCCTGGTTGTCTTTCTCAGCAGGGGGTGGCGCCCTGATTCTCACATTCTGTATCCTCATATAGGTGAGCCATTTCTAAAGCCTCCAGCTAAACCCCCTTTTTAGCTGCCATTGATGGATTTTCTCCCTCCATTAGAATGTCACCTTCTTGGGAGCAGGGACTTTCTCACTTGCTTCTATTTGTAACCCTAATCCTCAGCATAAACATCATGAACAGCGCTTCATCATGTCTTTTCATTTATGTATTCAATGTCCAAGAAGTCCCTTTTCTTCTGGAGGATGGGAGGCATGCATATAGGCTTGGGTGAACTAGGTTATATTGACATTTATTTTTTTAAAAAATTATTTTATTTTTAAATGATGGAATAAAACATGCATTTCCATAACAAAATATAATTTTAAAAGATGATCGCACATGAAACTGCAAATCTTTTCTGTAGAACTTGCTATTCCTTTAAAATATATAATAGTTATCATGTAAATTTCACCCAGACACAAATATATGTGTGCATACACACACTAATATATGTAAAATCATTCTATACATACTTCTATTGATCATTTCTTTCTTTAGATGCAGTGTCTTCTTTCAAAGGTCCTTTGTAGTTAATTAGGGTATTTATATTAGTCAAAATGATCTAGTCATTCAAAGTTGTTCTTAAAACAATATTGCTGTTACTATTTGCTCATTTCACTCTTTTGTGCAAGTCTATCCATGTTTTTCTAAGATTATGGAGCTCATCATTTCTTATAGCACAGTAATATTCCCAGTAACACTACTACTAAATCTATTTCCAAAGATGATTAGGGAAAAGGGAAAAGCACTTATATGTTCTAAAATATTTATAGCAATTCTCTATGTGGTGGCAAAGAACTAGAAACTGTATATTGAAAAAAAAAATTATAGGGGCAGCTAGGTGGTGCAGTAGAAAAAGCACTGGCCTTGGATTCAGGAGGACCTGAGTTCAAATCTGACCTCAGACACTTGACATTTACTAGCTGTGTGACCCTGAGCAAATCACTTAACCCTCATTGCTCTGCCCCCCCCCCCAATTCTGGAAAAGGGGCCAGAGAGGACCCAAAGCCTAAAATGAAAAAAGGATGCCTTTTACTCAATGCAGGTTTGCTACTTATAGCTAAGATGATGAAATTAGCACTTTTCTCTCTAAGTGGGTGCCAGGTTTGGTCAATTAAAACCCCAGGTTCCCAAATTCAGTTCTGCAAAGTTTTTTTTTCCTTCTCTTATTTTGATTAGGTGACTCTAAGAAGCCTCTCGTAGGTGCCCTAGTTTTTACTGGCTTGTGAGATCCCCTCCAGTGGTTATGTCTGAGCTCAGAATGTCATTGTGAGGAAATGGGGAATGTTTTCCTCTCAATAAGAATATAATAATCATCATTCAAATTACACTCCTCTGGACCAGTTTGAGGAAAAAGGTCTCCTTCTCCTCCCTACCCCCTCCAGGCAAACAAAATCACATGGTTCAGGGAAGCCCTAAGCTGGTCTCAATTAGGTCTGCTTCTGAGCTATGTCCATATAAAGGAAGGATCAAAGAATTGTCCCTGTATCATCTCCCCCATTGGCTAAGAAATACTGTGTTCTGGTTAGCTAGTTTTTGCGCATAGATTGTAACTCTTGAGTAATTGGACCAGTGATGAAAAAGGGGAGGGTCCATTCGTGTTAGGGACTAGGGTTTAAAACGGGGCCTGTAAGCCCCCATTCTTTGCACTCACCTACTGCACACTGGGTTGCCCATTCTCACAAGAATGACAATAAATGAGCCTTTGACACATCACTGCTGCTGAGTTCCAGAGAATTATTGAGTAGGAGTTGTTTTCCTCACAGTCATCTAACAGATGATAACTACAAATTTACTGAGAACTGACTGATCCCCACCTACTCTCCATTCCCAGGCCAATGAATTGCTTGGGGCAAACCAAGTTTGTCAATTCCAGACTCTTGATTGACTTATGGATCTCCCCCAAGAAAACTATCCCCTCCCAATGATTCCCCACCTTACTCCTTGGACTTTATGTTATTATGTAAAAGGGTCCACCTACATCAAGTAGTTTCTATTTAGAGTTAAGTAGCTTCTATACTTAACTTAAGAGCAGTTCTATAGTTTCTTTTGTCAAAAGTTCAAAAGTAGTTGTATGTGACTCTGGAGCAGTCTTTTGGTTCCCTTTTGTTCTCTTACCCCATAAAAACCCTGTCCTCTGTTCCCTTCTTTGGGTATTCCTAGCTTTTTGCTTTGCAATACCAGTATAGCTACAGTTCCTCTGCCCTGATTAAAGACCTTATTTTCTCCTATATTGTTTTCTTAATTTACAGGTTAACACAGACTAGCTAGAATAAGCCCTGGAATTCGGAGTCATCAAACTAGGGTTCAAATTCTGGCACTGCCATTTCAGTTCCATTCGATAATTATTAAACTGGCTTTTGCTCATGGGGAGTTCACTAGCTAGGTGACTCCTGGCAAGTAGAGGAACCACTCTGGGCTTTTGGGTCCTTATCTGTGAAATGAGAAGGCTGGGTTAGGTGGAGTGTGAGGTCCCTCCTAGCCCTAATCTATCATCAGAGGCTAAGTGCCCATTTAAAACAAGGTTAGTCTAGGTCATTTTAATAAGGAGTTGCCCAAGAAGGAAATTTGCAAAGTTAATTACATATGCATTGCCCACAATGCAATGAGTTTCTTGCCCTAACGATATTTTGTCCGTGTTTGAGGCAGCTAGGTGGCATTGTACATAGAGGACTGGATTGGGAATCAGGAACACATCTTTCTGAGTTCAAATATGGCCTCAGACATTTAATAACTGTGTGATCCTGGGCAAGTCACTTAACCCTATTTGCCTCAGTTTCTCATCTGCAAAATGGGCTGGAGAAGGAAATGGCAAATCACTCCAGTATCTTTGCCAGGAAACCCCAAATGGGTTTTTTCAGAGATGATCACGACTGAAAAATGACACAACACTGTGAAATGAGTCTGTAACTCTGTGACTGGTGGTGCAATTTAGTGTTCACGATTTTGTGACTAATCTGCTGACTTGAAATTTGAGTCAAAATCTTATGCAAAATGGGGAAGCTTAGGTTCAGAGGTTTTTTTTCCCCTGGGTTTCATGTTACAGCATTTCTGTTTGGGAGCAATGCTTACTTGTAGTCCAGTTATTGATAAATAACTGAGTAGTTTAATTTTGGTCACACTGACATCACCAATGACAGAAAACAAGATAAGGATGAATAAAACGCTAGAAGACCTGACCTTGATTGTTTTTCTTTTGTTTTTGCGGGGCTATGGGGGTTAAGTGACTTGCCTAGGGTCACACAGCTAGTAAGTATCAAGTGTCTGAGGCTAGATTTGAACTCAGGTACTCTTGAATCCAGGGTCGGTGCTTTATCCACTGCACCACCTAGTTGCCCCATGGCCTTGATTGTTAACCTACAACATTTACTAGCTGTGTAATCCTGGGTGAGTGACTTATAATAATAGCTAGCATTTATATAGTGCTTTAAGGTTTGCAAAGTGCTTTACAAATATCCCATTTGACCCTCACAACCCTGGGAGGCAGGTAGTATTATTTCCATTTTACAGGTGGGGAAACTGAGGCAAACAGAGGTTAGATGACTTGCCCAGGGTCTAACGCCAAATTTGAACTGAGGTCATCCTGACTTGAAGTCTAGTGTTCTATCCACTATACTACCTAGCTATGTCTAGGGAGCCACTTAACCTCTTCTGAGGCTCATTGACCTTATCACAAAATGAAGGAAATAATGGTACTTATTCCTTAGGGTTTTTTTGAGGGTGAAATGAGATACAGGCATACCTCAGAGATATTGTGGGTTGGTTTCCAGACCAGTGGAATAAAGAGAATATCAGTCACATGATTTTTTTTTTTGTCTCTCAGTGCATATAAAAATTATGTTTATACTATACTGTAGCCTATTAAGTATTCAATAGTATTACCTAAAAAAGTACATATCTTAATTTAAAAAAATACTTTATTGCTAAAAAATGCTAACCATCATCTGAGATTTTAACAAGATGTAATCTTTTTGCTGGTGGAGGATCTTGCCTTGAAATTGATGGCTGCTGACTGATCAGGATGGTCATTGCTGAGGGCTGGGGTGGCTGTGGCAATTTTTATTCTTTTTTAAATAGCATTTTATTTTTTTCTGATTGCATGTAAAGATAGTTTTCAACATTCATTTTTTATAAGATTTTGAATTCCAAATTTTTCTCCTTTTCCTTTCCCTTCCCCAAGATAGCAATTTGATACAGGTTGGTTATACATGTGCAATCTTGTTAAACACATTCCTGCAGTAGTCATGTTGTGAAAGAAGAAACAGAACAAAAGGGGAAACCACAAGAACCCCTCCCCCCCAAAGTGAAAATAGTATGCTTCAATCTACATTCAGACTCCAAAGTTCTTTTTCTGGATGTGGAGAACAGTTTTCATTATGAGTCTTTTGGCATTGGCTTGGATCATTGTATTGATGGAAGAGCTAAGTCTATCACAGTTGATCATCACACAATGTTGCTGTTACTGTGTACTATGTTCTTCTGGTTCTTACTTTACTCAGCACTAGTTATATCCAAGTTTTTTTCCCTAAAATCTGCCTGCTCATCATTTCTTAAATCACAATAGTATTCTATACACATTCATATACCACAACCTGTTCAACCATTCCCCAACTGATTTGATCCCTTCAATTTCTTTGTTGTGGAAATTTCTTAAGACAACAATGAAGTTTGCCTCATCAATGTAACTTTTCCTTTCACTTGAACTCTTAGAGGTTATTGTAAAATTATTCATGTGCCTCACTTCAATATTATTGTGTCTCAAGCAATAGGGAGGCCCAAGGAGAGGTAAAAAAGACAGGAATGGCAGGTTGTTAGAGGAGAAAGAACACACAACATTTATTTGTTCGTCATCTTATTTAAATGGGAGCAGTTTGTGACACCCCAAAACAAGTACAATAATAACATCAAAGATCACTGATCATAGATCACCATAACAGATATAATAATAAAGAAAAAGTTTGAAATATTGTAAGAATTACCAAATGGTGCCCATTGACTTGTTTGATGTAGGGTTGCCACAAACCTTCAATTTTTAAATGAAGTATCCAAGTGCAATAAAAGAGAGGCATACCTGTAATCTATATGTGAAATAAGTGCTTTGCCGATGTCAAAGTGTGTGCTGTAGGTGCCACCTTTTATTTCTCTTGTAGATTTCATTTGATTTGAGGTGTCACAGGCTTCAGCTCTTTTCACTAGCTGGCTATTTTTGTGAATGGATTTTTCTTTTTAATGGGCTGATGTTTCTGTTGTAATGTTTGCTGGAAGGAAGCTAACTCAGTCCCTCTCCTGGCCCTACAACTTTACACAAAGAAATTTACTCCAATAATTCCTTTAGGGAGGCAGCATGAACCCTGGTTTTGAAGTCTGAAGACCTGAGACATTTATTAGGTATGTGGCCCAGGCCAATTCACTTGACTTTTCTGCTTACTTTCTTCATCAGTAAAAGGGGATAATATTTATATTATCTAACTGATTAAGCTGTTGTGAGGTCTGGGCTTTGTAAATCATGAGATGCTATACATAGCAAGGTCCACTGCTGTTCAGAGTGTAACACATGTGGTGGGCATAATGAAGTAGGTAGTGCTGTAGAGAGAAGGCTAGGCATCGAGTTATGAAGACCGGAGTTCAAATCCAGCCTCACTTACTAGCTGTGTGACCTTGAGCAAGTCACTTAACCTCAGTTGGCCTCAGTTTCCTCACCTGTAAAATGGAGATAATGACAAGATCTACCTTGCAGGGTTGAAGATCAGATGAGAGAAAAATTGTAAAGTGCTATTTTATTAATAATAATATACAAGTATGATTAAGGTGAGCTTTGCATGGGCAGGCCTCCTTGGGAAAGACTTTTCCCATTTTCCTTTGTACTGGGCTTGCTCGAGGCTACCCTGCAAGGAGCTTATTTTCTCCTTTTTCCAGGAGATTTTTTTTATTTGTGTCAGCTGAGTTATCTTTTTCTGTTCATACTCTCTCTTGTATATCATTTTGAAGCTGGCTTAGGCGAATTGCATAGTGATTGGCAAGGTTTCCAGTCTCCCAGGAGATCAATCATTTCTCCTCTACCTTCCAGCAGGCCTCTTACTAGAAGCTGCATGTTTTTTCAGACACTGATTTCCACAACTTCTATAGGGATACTAGTATTGATTACTCAACAAGAGTCAGTGGCCACTAATTTCTTTAATGTAATGATAGGGACATGTAGTAGTGATAAAGGAAGGAAAACAGGCTCAAAGGGGAGGGGAATGGTCACTAGGCCTACAGAAACATGGAGGGATGCTGCCAACTTCAGCAGAACCGGGTCTCCTCTAAATTCCTTTTCACAGAGAAAAGTTGGGGCATCTGTTTCCTTCTCTGATTTGAGGTGGAAGGAGAGCAATATAGAGTTTTTAAGGAGTAGCTGGGATCACTTCACAAAACTAGCCCAATTAGCCTCCCACATACTAGTCACAATATTTCTTGGCCCATTTACTGACCGGATCATTAGAGACAGCAGTGGTGTCAGCAGCAGCAACTTCTTTTAGAATCGTTATAGGAAAGAATGGGGCAGTATGTCTGGAGCCCCTGCCCCAATTCTGGAAAGTCCACAGGGGTCCAAGATGGAGGGTGCTCCACAGACTCTGAATCTGCTTCCTCAACTTGGCTCACCCTCTCTAGTGGATTTCTCCATGAAAGCTCTTGCAAGCGTCCCATTCCAACGGGCTGATGTTGGCTTATGGGAGCTGGATGGCCACATGGGACTACAAATGAATTTTTAAAAAATAGTATTTTATTTTTTCCCCAATTACATGTTGAGACAATTTTTAGCATTCCTTTTTACAAGATTTTGAGTTCCAAATTTTTCTCCCTTTCTCCCTTCTCCTCTTCCAAAAGTGGTAGGCAATTTGATATGGGTTATACATGTGCTATCATGTAAAATGTATTTCCATGTTAGTCACAGTTATGAAAGAAGAAACAGATCAAAGGGAAAAAAAACACAAAAAAGAATAAAATGAAAAAAAATATGCTTTCATCTGTGTTCAGAGTCCATCAGTTCTTTATCTGGATGTGGATGGTGGGGGGAATGAGGGTTAAGTGACTTGCCTAGGGTCACACAGCTGGTAAGTGTCAAGTGTCTGAGGCTGGATTTGAACTCAGGTCCTCCTGAATCCAGGACCAGTGCTTTATCCACTTTGCCACCTAGCTGCCCCCTGGATGAGTTTTTAATGTCAGACACTTCTGTATGTATTTACACTTTCATCTGGCATCTGCCCTCCTCCTCGTCCTTTACTCAGTATTCAAAATCTTTTTGTACTTTTATCCAGTGCTTAATAGGAAGGAAGGAAGGAAGGAGTAAAGAAGATAAACACTTATTAAGCACCCACTATGTACCAGAAACTATGCTAGACACTTTATAAATATAATCCCATTTGATCTTCACAACAACCCTGGGAAGTAGGTGCTATTGTTATGTTCATTTGACAGTTGCAGAAACAAGGCCAACAGAGGTTAAGTGACTTGTCCAGGGTCACACAGCTAGTAAGTATCTGAAGCTGGATTTAAACTTGGGTCTTCCTGACTCCAGGCCTATTGTTCTATCCTTTGTACCACTTAGTTGCCCAGTATGAAGCAAGTGCTTAATAAATGCTTTTTCATTCATTCATGTAGCACACAAAAGTTACAATTTTATGTTTTTCAAACCTTGCTTTAGGTACACAAATGCCTTGTCTGGGCTCTGGATGTTGATTTTATTTTATTTTTTATAAGCCCGTAATCTCATCACATGATCTGAACATTCTTACCAGAAACCTGTAATAGTCCAGGAGACCTAAATTTTTTGTATATAATGTTTTTATATTTTGGAAGTTTCTTTCAAGCACGTGGTTTGGTTAAGGATTGATAGAAAGATGGACTTTTTAATGTACTTCATGGCCTGCTATGGTACAGATAATGTGTTCTAAAAGTTCCTACATTTGTCTGTTATTGGAAATCAGGAAGACATTTTCCCAGAGAAACAGTAGTGGTTACCAGACCACAACACTGGATTTTAACACAAGGCATACTAGAAGTGTTGTGCTACAATGTCATATGGATACAACTATACAAAAGCACCTTTCTTAACAATTTTGATTGGTTTCACAAAAATACAACTTTAGCCACATTTTGGGAGGATCAGGGTTGGAAAGCAGTTTCTTCCAGAGGAACAATATTAGGGACAAGTTGAAGGATGTTCATGTTACTCTTGGGTAGAGCAGTTGGGATGGCCAAAAGTTAAGGAGGCTCAGGGCCCAAGGCCAGCAGAGTTGGAATGGACAATTCTGGGGACTTTGGCCTAGGGACAATGGAAAGAGCACTGTATCTGGACTCAGGAGACCTGGGTTCAAATCTTTGTGGCGAGTAAAATTATATGTCATTTGAGGGTGGTTCAGTGCAGTTGTGCTGAGGTCAGAGCCCAGAGAACAGATCCTCTGGTGGGAACAAGACTTTCAGGTGAGTGTGGTTTTGAATGAGGTAACTTCCTGACTCTGGGCTGACTCTCAGCGGGGGCCCCTGGGAGTCCCCAAACCCCTATTATTAATAATTTTCTCACATCTTGGTTCTGTTACTGTGTGACTGACATTGGGTCTCAGTTTCTCATCCATATAATGAGGGGGTTTTGTAGTAGATGGCCTCCGAGGTCCAGGCCACATCTGTGATCCTGTGGTCCCTGTCCTGCCCTCTATCAGTCCTAAAGCAAAGTGAGATGGGGAGGGACTTTTCTAGGGATTTGAAGGTTGAGGAGAAAGGCAAGTCTCCAATGGCAGTTTTAGGTATGGAAGGGAAGCTCTGTACCTCCTCTCTCTGTCCTCCTTCCCTTTTCCCAATTCTGAACCCACAGTGAAACAAGCATTTGAGAATGGTGTCAAATCAAAGAATCTGACAAAGAACTTTAGAGCTAGAAACAAATCATCTAGGCCAATTCGCGTTTACAGATGAAGAAACTGAGGACCATGGAAAGCCTGGACTGATTCTGCCCCCAGGATCATATACATAAAATGTTTTCCCCACATCCCCTTCCCTCCCCTCTTTAAAACTGTTATTTTCATTCTTTATAGCTAATACAATTTCACACCTCTGCAATATCCTTTTCCCTTCAGCCCTTCTCTCTTGGTTACAACTTTTACTTAGTTATCTTAGGCAAATCTCAATCTTTCATCTCTCCCACCTCTACCTTTCCATTTATGAGATTTAAAACTTTGACCATAATATCATGGCTAATAAATGAGAGATCTATAGCAAGAAAAGGGAAATTTGAAAGATTTTTTTCCCTTTTGCATGAAATTAGACCTGCTACAGAATCAGTACCATGAGCCTCCAAAGTCTTTGAAAACTCCTTGAAATCCTTTGACAGAGAATCTGAAAAAAAAGTATTTTCTGCTGTCTCTTCCTCTTCCAATTCAATATGCTTTTCCTTGAGCACCAACATTTAAAATTTAAAAAAACAATGAACAATTTTTCATTTTCTTATTGTAACAGCATTGTTTCTATTACTTTTATGGCAAATGGACAGTATTTCAGTTACATGTGTGTTGGCTATGTTCTATGGGCTAACCTGGGAATTTACCCAGCCTTTATAAATTTGTTTCTATAGGAAAATGTGTTTTAAGCATTAAAAGGTTAATTTTGAAGAATGAAATGAGCAGAACCAAGAGAACATTGTAAACAGTAAAAACAATATTGTTTTAATAACAACTTTGAGCAAATAAGTAATTTTGACTATTAAAAATACCCAAATTAACTACCAAGGATATATGAAGGAAGATTCTATCTGTATGCAGAGAAAGAACTGTATATAGAATGATTTTACATATATGTGTCTAATGGAAGCCATTTCTGATGGGGGTGAGGGAATGATGGGGGGGAGAGGGAAAAAATGGAAAAAGACATTTACATGATGATTTCATTATATATTTAAAATGGCAATCTACATAATAGATTTGCAGTTTCATGTGCAATCATTTTTTTTATTATACTATGTTATGTCAATGCTTGTTTTATCCCATAAATTAAAAAATAAATTAAAAAAAAAAAAGGTTAAGGGATTTCCCTGAGGTCACAGAGGTAATCAATGGCAGAGTTGGTGCTAGAATCCAGGTGTCCTGATTTCCAATTCAGTGATTAATCTTTCTATATAATGTTTAGTGTCTCATATTGGTGTAAAGGAAGAGTTCCTAAAATGTCTTTATTTCCTTGATGTTGTGAGGGCCTAAAATTCTAGCTATAATGTCTAAAATCTAATGAGTGGTCACCTTAAATTAGAAGCTTTAGCAAGAGTTTAGACTTTAAGTATTTATTTATTTATTTATTTTTTGTCTTTTTTTTTTTTTTTTTTTAGGCAACGGGGGTTAAGTGACTTGCCCACGGTCACACAGCTAGTAAATGTCAAGTGTCTGAGGCCGGATTTGAACTCAGGTACTCCTGAGTCCAGGGCCGGTGCTTTAACCACTGCGCCATCTAGCTGCCCCCCAACTTTAAGTATTTATTAAAGTGCATTAGAAGTTAGCGAAGAGAGAGAACAGATTCCTTATAGCATGCAAAATCCTAGTTTAGATCTATTCAGTATAGCCAGAGAGAAAAACTTGCCTTTCCCTAACAGCTCACGTGAAGTTCTCCCTATTCTCCCTGTCCCTGCCACCAGGCCACAATCCTGAAATGAAAAGCTTCACTCCTTCCAGAAGCCTCCTGTGAAACAGGAAACAGGGCCGTCCACACACACACACAGAGCTCTAAGCTAATTGGTTGGTAGCTCTGATTGACAGGACCCATGGGCGAAAAACATCACTTCCTGACACCGATCTGACCTTCGAAACCCCAGAAAAGGTCACTTCTGGACGCTAAAGTCACATGGTTTCTTTTTAGGCCAGAGCTCACAATGTCCCTCCCAGCAGGGGGTGTCATTCCATTTCTCACAATGTCTTAACTTTCGTAGTTGTCCTTGGACAAAATTATGAAGTAGTCAGGGCTAGCTTTCCCAATGACCACTGATGCCTGTGCTTTCATGCTTTTGATTCTCTCCTGCCCTTCCACTTCTCTAGTCAGAAATTATGTTATTCCTTTGTTCCATCTCTGTCCCCATGCCAGTAGCTCTCCCTTTGAGTTTTCTATTTACCAAAATGACACCTAAGTTAATAAACAAATCCATCTTAATATGGGCTCATCATAGCCAACATGGGTTATGCAGAAAGGGCTAAATCCAAGTTTTCCACTGTCCTCTCCCTCCTATACTACGTACTTTTAAATGGCTTCCAGAAGAAAACATCACCCTTTTTGTTGTCTAATCTTGTGGAATGACTGGGTGAATTTCAATCCAGGTAGAAGAAAACAGTGTAATATAGAGGCAAACCAACTGGGGACCTATTCTTGAGCAGGTGGGGTCTTACGTTCAATATTATGTAATTAATAATATTGAATAATAATAGAATAAAAGATCAATGCTATTTTTAATTTACATTCAATATTAGGGGGCTAGATCTACTTAACTTATTAACAATAAAAATAAAGGTGCTCATATTGTTCTCCCAGGAGATGTCATAGAGATTAATACATGAATGTGACCTCTGGAAGAAACTACTGAGATTCAGAACATCATCAGCTACAAGTGATCAACATGAATGCTTGCTGGAGAAGGCGTGTTCTACTTTGTGCTTGAGTCCCACAGCCACTGATACCACAGTCTGGAATTGTTGCCTTCTGAGAAGATGCGACGAAGCCAGTTTAGGATACAAAACCCACTGTAATTAAGTCAATTACTGAAAGAAATGGATTCTATAAATGGAATTTTAGGCCTGGAAGGGACCTTAGAAATCTAGTCTAGCCCAAAGCTTCTTAAACTGTGGGTTGTGACCCCATATGGGGTTGCATAACTGAATGTGGGAGCTGTGAAAAATTTGGCAGTAGATGTTTGATTTGTATAGCTATTTTATATACCTGTATACCTGGGGTGGTTCCAAAGGTTTGTCATGCTGGGGTGGGAGTGGGGATAAGCTCCCACTCTCTATGAAATGCTCCAATAGCTTGTGTCTCAAATAGCCTCTGATAACCCAAGCCCAACTCCTGGCCTTCTCGTGGCGGAACTGTTTCCACTAACAGGAGAAGGGGCAAAGGCGAGTCACTGCCGCCTTAAAACCAGTCACTTCGGGCAGGTGGGGCTTGTCAGCCTTGGCAGGCAACCTGCCTAGGAGAAGGAAACCCTGATTTTAAACCTCCGCTGCCTTACAGCTATACCCATATATGGGAAAGGCTTCGGTAGTTAACCCCGAGGAAAAATCAGGAGTCGGAGTCCCTTAGGCAGTTGGATGTTGGACATCACATCCCTCTGGCAACTCCTGCAGCTGCACTGGTGCCAAACTGTATTGGCTCTGCCTCTCCTTTGGATCCACCAATGTCGCAGAGAGGGAAAACCTGCTGCATGGGCAAAGGCTTGTTTTCCATATTGGTCCGCCCAGGCCAGCACCCTGGAGAGGACACTCCAGCTACTCCTCATGGGGTAGATACAACACGGGATGTGGCAGTTACCGGTTATAAGTCACTCAGGAGCTGTGGCTCCCGTATCAGACTGCACAGCCACACTGTGGCCTGTGGCTCTTCAAGGCGCTGATCCATGGTCGTCTGTGACTGGTGGAGGCCTGCTGCTGCTGCTGCTGCTGCTGCTGCTGCTGCTGCTGCTGCTGCTGCTGCTGCTGCTGCTGCTGCTGCTGCTGCTACTACTACTACTACTACTACTACTACTACTACTACTACTACTACTACTACTACTACTACTACACCTGGGGTAGCATAAAAATTTCTTGGGAGAAAAGGGGTTATGAGGTAAAAAAAGTTTAAGAAGCCCTGGTCTAACCCACTTTCCTTTATTATGCACTTAGCTGAAGAGAGCTGTAAGTAAACTCTGAACTTGCCTAGTTGAACTTCTTTGTTGTTCGTCCTTCATTCTCAAAT
Organism: Dromiciops gliroides; assembly: GCF_019393635.1. NCBI lineage: Eukaryota > Metazoa > Chordata > Mammalia > Microbiotheria > Microbiotheriidae > Dromiciops > Dromiciops gliroides. The sequence goes on along the minus strand of NC_057861.1, from coordinate 147,297,565 downwards.
CAGAAGGGTGAGTGATGTCTTGACTTCTGAGTGAACTGGATTTAAGCCAGGCAGTGGTTGTGCAGTGTCATCAGCTTCACTCTCCTGGTGGCAAGACTTTGGTATGAAGACTGGCAATAGGCCTGATGCAATGGGAGACTCTGGCCTTTTTAAGCTAAGGACTTTCACAGGTCTCAGTTTGTCTAAGGCAATACCCATTCAGTGATTAAAGATTAAGTAAAGATTGAGGCAAGAGATGGCCTCTTTTTACTTCCCAAAAGAATTAATCTGGGAGGGGAAGACCCTCAGAGTTTCTGGCCAGAACAGAAACAATTGCTATTTACACTCACTCTGTGCTAGTTTTTTTTTGTTTGTTTTTATTTTAGTGAGGCAATTGGGGTTAAGTGACTTACCCAGGGTCACACAGCTAGTAAGTGTTAAGTGTCTGAGGCTGGATTTGAACTCAGGTACTCCTGACTCCAGGGCCGGTGCTCTATCCACTGCGCCACCTAGCTGCCCCTACACTCACTCTGAACCAACAAAGCCAAACAATGAGCAAGTGAAGCTTGGGTTGGGGCCTATTATTAGCCAATCAGTGAGAGCCAGAATGATTTGGGCACAAAGGCATAGTCAAGAAGCTGAACCTCACTCATTTTATTATAGAGGAAACTAAGGTCCAGTGAGATTAAATGGCTTGGGAGGTAAAGTGGTTGAGGCCAAATTCTAATTTGGGTCCTCTGACTCAAAAGTCAGTGCTCTTTTCACTGTAGTTTAATGATAATCCATATTATCACATTCTGTTTCATATTATAGTTTTAGTTTTCTTCCCCTCTAGACTAAGTTTCTTGAGGCAAGGACCATTCCACTCTCACCTTTGTATTTCTTTTTCTTTTCTTTTTTTTTTTAAAGTGTTAAGGCTAAAATTCTAGCTAAACTGTCTAAAATATCTAATGAGTGGTCGCCAATAAATTATAAGCTTTAGCAAGAGTTAGACTTTTAAGCATTTATTAAGGAGAATAAGAATTTGGTAAAGAGAGAGAAAAAGGCCTAGATTCCTATCTATTAAAGGGAGAGCACATTTCTAGCTCCCTTCTCCGCCAGAGTCCAGAGGAAAGAGAGTGAGACTGAGCGCCAGTCTCTTCCTTCCTCCTCCCACTAGTCCGCGTCACTTCCTGAAGCCTGGTCTTGCCCTCAAAGACCTTTGCTTCATGGGCAGAACTCTTCTACAGTAAGTCTCCAGCAGGTGGCGTCATTCCAATCGTTACAAAAGTGAGGCAACTGGGGTTAAGTAACTTGCCCAGGGTCACACAGCTAGTAAGTGTTAAGTGTCTGAGGCCAGATTTGAACTCAGGTACACCTGACTCCGGGGCTGGTGCTCTATCCATTGCGCCACCTAGCTGCCCCACCTTTGTATTTCTTAGTGTTTAGCCCAGTTCCCTGTAAATATTAAATGCCTATTCAATGTCTGTTGAAATGAACCCTTCCTTACATCTTGGGCTTTACTTCTCTGGTAGGAGGAAAGGAATAATGGTCTCCTCTCAGTAGAATGCAACCGCCACATCAGCATCATTCAAATTATACTCCTCTGGATCTGTTTGAGGACTCAGGTCTCAGTCCCCCTTCCTTCTGACAGACAGATCATGTGGTTCAAGTAGCCCTGACCTGGTCTCAACTAGGTGCTGTTCTCTGGGGCTGTGTCTATCTAAAAGGAATGTCCCTGTGTCACCTCCCCATTAGCTAAGAACTCAAAGAACAATTATGGAAATTAGGGCAAAGAATACTTCGTTTCAGGGGCAGCTAGGTGGTGCAGTGGATAAAGCACCAGCCCTGGATTCAGGAGGACCTGAGTTCAAGTCTGACCTGAGACACTTGATACTTACTAGAGGTATGACCCTGAGCAAGTCACTCATCATTGTCCCGCAAAAAAAAAAAAAAAAATACTGCATTCTGATTAGCTAGCTTTTGCACTTAAAATTGTAACCCTTAAGTAATCAGCCAATGATGAGCAAGGGGAGGGTTCATTTCACGTTAAGGACTAGGGATTAAGAAGGGGCCTTCGAGCCCCCGTGCTTTGCACTTGCTCACTGTAGCACTTATTTGCAAGTGTCCATTCTCTTGAAAATGAAAATAAACAAGCCTTCGGACAAAAACAGAAGAGACTTGCAAGCTAATTCTCCTTAGAGCTACAGATTTCGGGTGGTGGTGAGTTTGTGTTTTTTGAGGCAAAGCTAGCTCTTTGGAGCTGGCTGGGCTGGAGGCAGGTTTGGGGTGCCTGGAGCCTTTTGACCCCAGAGATTTAGATTCTTTCTCATTGTCCCTGGCTCTATTAACCTCACTTGTGTTTTAAATTTGTTCCATTAATAAAACCTGTTTTATGTTTTTGAAAGAGGCTGTTTCTTTTCTTACCCCAATATTAAGGCGAGCTGCCCAATTAACTCTTCCCATACTAAATTTGGCCCTTACAGACATCTAGGATTCTGTCATCTAGGCCCCTAAGGAAGGGAAGTGGGATGATCTAAATTCATTCTCTCACCTCTGACTGATTCTAAGATCTGGGTGAGGTCCATTGAAATCAGCATTCAGAGCCTAGTGAATACTAACATTACAAGAGTGTTTCTTCCATTAGTACTTGCCTCCTTTGCATACTTGAGTGCTTTGTACACATAGACACGTTTAATATACATATATGTGTATGTATATAATGCGTTTGCATAGCCATGACTTCTTATACAGTGATTTTCCTAACCTGCTTTTGCTTAGGCCAGCAAACCAATATGGTTTAGTGGGAAGCCTACCAGACTCTTAAATAAGTCCTGAAGTGGGGTCCCAGCTCTTCTATCTATTTACTCTTTTTTTTTTTTTTTTTGTGGGGCAATGGGGGTTAAGTGGCTTGCCCAGGGTCACCCAGCTAGTAAGTGTCAAGTGTGGGGTAGCTAGATGGCGAGGTGGATAAAGCACCGGCCCTGGAGTCAGGAGGACCTGAGTTCAAATACGGCCTCAGACACTTAATACTTACTGGCTGTATGACCCTGGGCAAGTCACTTAACCCCAATTGCCTCACAGGAAAAAAAAAAAGTGTCAAGTGTCTGAGGCTGGATTTGAACTCAGGTCCTCCTGAATCCAGGGTCAGTGCTTTATCCACTATGCCACCTAACTGTCCCCCATCTCTTTACTCTTTATTCTGTGATCGGTCACTTGATTTCCCTGGGCTTCAGTTATCTTATTTGCAAAAAAGGGGGATTGGATTTTTTTTTAAGAATTGATAAATATTTAAAATTTTCTAATCTAGTCAAGTAGGTATTATGCACACTTCACACCCCTCTCCCCATGCAAACAAACATAAGGTGCACTTCAAATTGACTCTCACAGTACTATCTTTATTGAATAATATAGAAAACATGAACACAACACATTATGATACTTATTTTTGATGTCTTACTGAGGCAGGCTGAAGATCGAGTACACAAAATGAGGTGACTGGGCACCTTTTTTTTTGGACAAGCTACACATTAGGCAAAGATAGAAAAGATTCTAAAATTTAGTAAATATTTTGGTAGGACATTTGGAAACAGTTTAAAATCTATTAGGTTTTTTTCCCCCTAAGATCTGGAGAAATTGTAATTTTCTTTTATATTGATACTAAAAGTCACATTTTAATCAGATTATAACCTCTAATAAAATATCAATCTATATATAAATATAATACTTTATCCACATTTTAGATACAAAATGGTGCAGTACTAAAAAGCTTATAAATGAGAACTCAAAACTATTTTCCTGACATTGGCATATTAATTAATTTGCTGAATGTCAATATTATGTTGGGTCACTAAAGGCACAGGGCAGGTATACTGAACTAGTGGAAACAAACAAAAAAAGAAAATGAGGCCTCTAAAATGGGAACAAAATAGCTTTTTCAAATAAAATTTCAGTAAAAGAAATTTCTATCATGGCTTAAAACACCCTGTAACAGAGGCTATATTGATACCTTTAAAATCAACATATCTAATAGGTCTAACATCACCAATCCTTGTTATGTGTGCTAGAGTTTGCTAATTTGCAGAATAGTGACTTTACTGGGTTTTCTTTTTGGCAAATATATTCATAATAATTTGTTTAGTTTTAAGTAATTTTCAAGCAATAAAAAGTCACTATAGAAAAAGCCTTTTAAAAAACCTGTAGATTGAATGTTTCATCATATTTTCAATATGGATATATGCTAGCTTTATTAACAGGGTAAGCTGATCATTTTGCACATCATTGTGATGACCGGGAAAAGATTTTGTGATCAGATGCATCTTTTTCTTCTACAAAGAGAGCAAGGATAACATGAAAGATAATCCTGTTTTTTCCAGTGTGCCTTGAGCTAGTTAAGTGGTCCCTTTGCTTCGATTATAAAGCATATTAGAAAATTCCTAGATTTTCTAAGTTTGGTCTAATACTTTGCTTCAGCTAACAGCTATGGTAGGAGGGATTATGAGAGATCACTCTATGATAACAGATGTTGCTTTATTAGCTCCCTTTTCAATTCTATTCTCTACCCCACAACTGAAAAACAACCTACTGGTAAATTCAAGGTGACCTAAGGTCTACTCTGTACTTACTTCCTGCTGCATGTCAAATGCTATAAAGCACCTATAAAATGAAAACAATGGCATCCATATGCCATCATTGCATTTATGTATTATGTATATATGGTTCTTGAATATTTATGGTTTTTGGTTCTCCGAAAATTCTCACACTGAAACAATCATGTATAAGTAAAATGGGCCATCAAAGGATGTTTTTCTGATAATATATGGAGAATGTGAAGGTGACTAGGATGACTAGAGATATGCCAAAAATGGGTAAACCTATTTTGAGAATTCTGTAAAATGTCTCCAGAGTTCACAGTCATTCTGTGGTTTCTGCTACATCTTCTTATGGTCTTTGGCAACACTAGATTGGATAGATATGGACGATACTGATGCACATATATTTTACGGTGAGGGGCTTTTTTGTGTGCGATGGTCAGCATTTCTTTAATTTCTACATATATAAATCATATTTACATTAGATACCACTAGATTATATTACTGTGGAACTCAAAATTTAGCATGTAACTGGGGAGAAAATAAAATATATATTAAAAACGACTTCATAAATATTTGATGCTGGAAGAACACCATGTGGCCTAAAAAGAGAAAGGAGGGCAAACATCAGGGTCTCAAGAAATGGGGAGAGTTTAACTGGTGATTTTGCTTATTATAGGCAGTACTCACACATATTATTAGTAAGGAGAAAAGAATGATTCTGAAGTATTAAGGCCTGAATGATTATCTTTCCTAGCCCAGTGGACTTTGGAAATTTGTAAAATTTACTCAGTCAAATAATTCTACTCTCTTCTGTGAAGAGGCACAAATGATAGCAATTGTCGACCTTGCTTCACTATACAATCGTTCCAGAGTCAGCTCCCATAAAAGATGGCCTTTCCACAAAAAACTGGCTGGAAGGTGAGCAAACTTCACTCGTTATGTTTACCACAAACCCATCGAAGTTGCTGATCAGTTCGGAGGTCAGTGAGCTCTTCTACATCTCTCCAACTACACTGGCAAGCATAGGCCCGTGTCCCTTTCCGCTTTGTCATCTTTGTTTTCAACTTGTTGAATTCAGGCATGTTGTTCCTACAGTAAAATATGCAGCTTTTAACTTTATGGTTCTGTTTAGGACTTTCAATATTGGTAATAACTAATGATCATTAAGAAAAAGAAGAAATTATAACACTTGTAATTCTCTAACTTTTTTTTTTTTCCGGGGCAATGAGGGTTAAGTGACTTGCCCAGGGTCACACAGCTAGTAAGTGTCAAGTGTCTGAGGCCAGATTTGAACTCAGGTCTTTCTGAATCCAGGGCTGGTGTTTCATCTACTGTGCCACCTAGCTGCCCCCCAATTCCCCAACTTTTAAGGTGACTTTTAGGAAATACAAGACAAAAAAGAAAAAGAATAAAACTGCCCAAATGAAACTCCCCACTCTACTGTCTCCAACAAAAGCAGATAGAGTTGTTCTGATTCCTGCTCTACACCTTCAATGGTCTTTAGAACATGAGGCAAATCCTCCAGTTCTCTTTGCTAGTCAGAAGATGGATATCTTGACACAATGGAGAGATTTCATTATCAGTGGGGTGACAGGATACAAAAGAAGGCACCAATGCCCTTCTGTCTCTGGCATATTTCTGAATGTACAAAGGGACCAATGTTGGAACTGAAGAGAATATGGGTCCCTAGATCTTCCTTTGGATGAACTCATTGTGGGGTTATTTCTCAAGATAGGGCAGATTTGGGGGTACCTTGGGGTAAAAGGAGGTACATCTACATATTAAGCTGGTATAGTACTTTTTCATGTGTGTCAGGCATTCATTCAGCTTACACACACATACACACACAGACACAATCAGTATCTGTGATTTCAGCAGAATGGGGAACTTCTGGTGAAGAAATTCACTCTACTAATGTAAACCCACAACTTCTTTGTAACTCAATCTCAGAAAGTTATCTGGTACATGGGGATGTTAAGTGGTTTTCATAGTCACAAAGTTATAATATATCAGAGGGAGGACTTTAATATAAGTCTTCCTTACTCCAGTGCTGGTCTTCAATTCATTCTGCCAAAATGCTTTTTATTTAACAGCATAACTATATATTCTAGAATGCTTTTAATTAGGTTAAAATAATTAAATCAACGACAGTGATTACCCTAGAAAGTTGCCAATGACCAATAGCATTAAAAAAGTTATTGTATTTTAATCTGAGCTCATCATTTATGATTTTCACAATAAACTGGAGATAATTTATACAAATATCCTACAACAGAAAAAAAATTCCTAGTGATATCAAAAGGAAAAGTAAAACGAATAAAAACTTTAAAAGGACATATAGCATCATATACATCATTTGCTGCTTACCTTGTTGTGCGACGCAAATATAATGTGCCCTCTGGTGGCCAAATGGGCACTATACTTACTAAATGTATTGTATAGTAAATGGCATTTTAGATCAGATTTGAAGGAAAAGACTGGTTAAAGACGTCCTTTAGTCAATTTTCTCTCTCTCTCTCTCTATGTGTGTGTATATATATATATATATATATGAATCAACATTTTTATAAGCATTACTATGTTTAATATGTATTTGAAATAGTAGGGAGCTAAGAAACAGAATAAAGGCAATCAATCAAAAAATTTTTTAATTTGCCAATCTTCAATAAAAGGACCACCCAAATATTTCTTCCCGAGGAAGTATATCCCTTAGTTGGGCCTTTTTTTTGGGAGGGGAGTGGAAGGTATGAATCTGTGATTTCATCAGTGTGGGGGACTCTGGACATGGAAGACTCCCTGTATTAATAATACCAACTGGCAATGTCTGGAACTTACAGTCGGCTAAGAGTTGCCTAGGACAGTGAGAGGTTGAGCAGTTTACTCATCTTACAGTCTCACAGCTAAAAGGTGTCAGAGGCAGGACTCAAACCTAGGTGTTCCTGATCCCTGAGATGAAGCTGTGGGCACTAGGACATGCAGACTCATATGTGGTCCCTTGTTTTGTCACGCAGCAGTATAGCTGAGCACACAATTTAAAAACAAGCTATGTGTCATTTACATGCCTTTTCTTCACAAGGCAAACAAAACTAACTTCCCAGTGCTTCAACATAGCTGAAAACAAATGATTACAAAACATTCTGTCATATGTAAATACCAATATGCCTGGCAACATGAAACACATTTATAAGAACCTCAGTACACTAATCAGACTAATTCTTTAGTTGCCTTGTGTATGGATCTCTCAAGTGAGCATGTAGTATACATCTGAAGTGCAAGAAAGGAGCCAGCACAATGCTAGGCACATAGGAGGTGCTCAATGGTAATTCAGCTATAATAAATCCTGTATCACTCAGTGTTCTGTTAACCAGGACACCATATGGACCAGCCCTTCCACTTGCCTGTAATGGCACAACACCTGATATTCATTATGACTCAGGGGCACTACATGAGCTTTAAGTGCCCAAAGTATCATAAAAAAAGAGTAAGTGACATTGATTTAGTCTTGGTGGTAAGTATATCTTACTGGATTTTAGGGTTTTAAAAAATAATTTATAATTACTGAATGGTATATGTTGCTTCTTATGTTAATACTTCAAAAGATTTCAATGGGATAGCTACTCCCTCTGCTGGTATAGGTCATGTCCTTTCTATAACTTAGTAGATGGTGTTTATAAAGGCTTAAAAAATTTAATGACTGGTTGCCAACTTGCTGGAGATAAACTCTCTGAGATGCATTTTGTGGCTGGACCTGTATTTTCTGATAGAGCTTACTCTTGACTGGCACAATTTTCAAGAACTTAGGTTACCCTCCATATATCAAGTGGAGGTATAATTTACATAGCACATTTTATACTTTATAAAGTACTTTCATATGTATGAGCTCATTATATAGTAAATATTAATCAGAAGTCACTGGATGAAAGAGTTTGGTATAGTAAGAAAAGTCAAAATGAACATAAAGCGTAACAAAAATCTCCATGAGTCAGGTTTCCTAACCTCTGGATTATGGGGTGAGCTTGTGTAAGCCACAGAATGATAGGACTTTAAGACCTTAAAGGGACCTCAGCATCCAGTCTCTACCCAAATCATGAATCCCATCCATAATGTCTCCAGTAAGTGCCCATGCAGCTTTTTCCCAAAGACTTTCTGTGATGGGGCACTTAGTACTCACACCTACACAGCACACTCCACTTTTAGTGAGAAAGTCTGTCCTTATGTTCTTCTGTAATGTCCACCCATTGCTCTTCTCCAGAAGCAAGGACATACATGACATATCCTTCTTCCAGATGACAATGATTCAAATATCTGAATGCTCCCCCGGGTATCTGAAAATCAGGACTTTTGGCTGTTTCCAGCCCAACAACCCTTTCTTCTTCAAGTCCCTCCTAAGTCTTCCCTTCTTCAGATGAAACATTTCCAGTTTCTTCAGCTGATCTGTGTATGGCACGGATTCAATTCTCCTTACTATCTTGACTATCTCACTCTGAATACACTTCAGCTTGTTCACATCCCTTCTAAAATATGGTGCCCAGAATTGGACACAGTCCTTCTCTGTGCTCTGACCAAGGCAAGAAATACTACCTACTCTGCTTGGAACACTGTATTCTATTAATGTAGCATTAGTTCTTTGGATTGCTACGTCACAGCTGACTAATAATAAGACTCTAGTTCGTTAGAAACTCCCATGTTTTTCATCTGAGCTAATTTCTAGTCACATTTCGTAACTTGTGCAACTGATTAAGGTGAAGGACTTCAGATTTACCCTTATTAAATTACTTTTTTTTTTGGCTCACCATTTCAGCCTCTCAAAATGTTTTACGATTCCAGTTCCTTCATCCAGTGTACTAATTATCCCTCCTAGCTTCAGGCCATTTGATAAGTACATCATCCATGCCTTCATTCAAGTCATTGATCAAAATGCTGAACAGAATACAACTTAGAACGGAGCAATGGGATATTTTACTGGAAACTTCTTTTTGAGCTGACAAATCTATTAATAAAAACTTTCTGGGTCCAGTCAACCAGTGCCTGATGTACCCATCTACTATACCATCTAGTTTACATTAGCTCCACTATGTCTATAAGAAACTCTGCCTAATGTCTTGTTGAAATTCAGATATATGTGTTCATGGTATGTTGCCTAATATATCAATCTAGTAATACCTTCAAAAAAAGGAAATAAAGTTATTCTGCTATGACTTGTTTTTAATGAATGCATATTGGCTCTTAGAGATACTTAACTTACTCCTTTTCCAGTTGCTCAGAAATCATCTCTTTGTTTATTCTGGAATTTTACCAGGAATTTTAGTAAAGACACTGGCCTGTAGCCTAAAGTGTCTACTACCCCTCGCTCCTGTTTGAAAATCAAGACATTTGTCTGTTTCTAGTTCCTTAGCCCTCTCCCATCTGTCACATTTCCTCAAAGATCACTGACAGCAGTTCAATAATCATAACCACAAATTCTTCAGTACTTTATGACACATTTCAGGGAAGCACGGTGACTTGGGTTCACTAAGGACAGTTAATACTCTCTTACTATCTCCTTATCTTGGGTTTCAATTTCCTGTTCCATTTTTCTGTCTTTCCAAGTCCAGAGATTATTTTTTATGGTAAGGAAAACAAAAGCAAAATAGTAATTGGGTTCTATCTTTTCTGTCATCAATAATCACCTTCCTACCTACGCTGTAAGTAGGGGTTCTACTCCTTTTATTTGATCTCCTTTTTCGGCAAAAAAGGGTAATTTTAACTGTCTCTAATGTGTAACACAAACTCTAGCTCAAATTGGGGTTTATCTTTCTTGAGACTCTTTGTACTTGTATTCATACTGAATTACTTGACTTTGCTTCCATCTCTCTAGTACATGTTCTTTTAAAATAGGAGTTTGTCAGTAAGATCCCCTTTAAGCCATTCCAACCCTTTCTTCCTCATCAAAATTAGCAGAGATGGTGTCATCAAAATTTTCTTCTGGAAAGCTTTCCATCCCTCTTGAGCCAAGTTCCTTTTTATAGCCTCAGATCATGGAATCCTCCCTATCTCTGAACTCTTTGAAATCTGTACTCCCTAAATCTAGAATTCAACATCAGACTGAGCCCAGTATTTCCCTCCTTTTCTCTCACATACACTAAGATAGCACCATCACTGCCTCCCAAGGTTCTTGTCTTCTCTAGCTCAGCAATGAGTTCTTCCTTAATTGTCTGAATCAGGTAAAGGATAGCAATACACCTTGTGGCTTCCTCCACCTTCTGAAAGATGAAATTATCATCAAGATAAGTCCAGAATGTATTATCTTTTTTTTTCTTTTAGTTGACAGAGAGTTCTAGCAAACATTTGCTGATAGCTGAACATGCTCCCTTGACTTTCTGCCTACCTTCGCCACAATCACAATTAGATTTATTCAGCCTCTATGCCAGCTTTGGGATCTGTCTCACTACTGTAAACTCATTGCTCCAGCTAGTTGGGTGGCTTATTGTACATTTCCACCACCAATTTGCTCTGTTGCTTCTTCTTTTGATCCTCACTCAAATGCTCTATTGTGCCTCCTTCCTCCCTTAATTCTGGGAACTTCCACACTTGTGAATATTTTCTTGATGTATAATATTCCTATACTACCTTCCTTGTACTTAATGATCCTCTTGAACAATATATCTTTCCACTGCCCTGTTATAGTCAAGAGTTATATCTCACCAAGTTTCAGGGATACTACTGGAGAGAAACTTTTTGGAGATTTATGTGATGACCTGAAAGTAGTGATGACAGTGAGTCTTGGACAAGAGAATGTCTTCCTTCTTTATTCTCATGATAATGGTACTACATAGTAGGATTACGCAAATGTGCAAAACTGGCCTTATACTTGGAATTTACATAAGCAAGTACTACTGTTCAAAGTGCAGTTTCTATGTGCTTGCCTTTTTTGAAATGTTTTCTAAGTGAGTCTACTATTGTGCACAGTGCCTGGCACATAGTAGGGACTTAATAAATGTTTACTGATTGATTGATTAAAAGCCCAAAAGGCCAATGACTACAACCTACCAAGTCATTATTAGAATAAAGCAATCTTGCACAAACTTTAGGCTTATGTTAGTTTAAAGAATTATATTAAGGCTAAGGGAAGAAGTCATATGGTGGGAAAAGTTTTTAATCTTCTACAATTCTAGAGGGTTTATTGTATTAAGCTTAACAAGTAGTTGGAGAGAATTCAAAGGTATGGTATAGTGAATTCTGACTAAAAAGTTATTTTTAGGGTCATATGCCTGATAGATAAGACTTACTTATTTAAAAATTCACTTGGTACTTCAGTAACTAAACTCCCAGGATGACAACCAAGACAATATGCCATATACTAGATATTACTCTGTAATAAACAGTGTTTTAGCAAGATTCCAAGAGGGAAAAAAAGCACTTGAGCAATAATAATAATAATTGTGTCTTATGTCTACATAAACACTAAATGAAGAATTTGTTCACTTTATGACTGAAAGATTGTAAAGCAGAACAAGAAATATCAAACTATACTGGACAAACTTTTCAAAGATAGTATTGAGACTTTTTGGAACATACCTGAAAAATAGATAATCACAGGATTTATCCCACATGTAGTCATCAAAGCTTAATACACGGAAATCACAAGCTGTGCATCGCAACTGGTCACATGTTCTAGTCAAAGAGATCGCAGATTCATTAAAATGTTAGTTGGTGGGATGTGACTCATAATTGGACTGTAGTTACATAAGGATACTTTATAGTAATAATAGATGATATTTTAATTTCATTGAATAGTACTTTAAGGTTTATTTTAACTTAATTATTTAATTTGGATCCTCAAATTAAAACAGAATTGTTTCTGTAATGTACGTACTATTATATATTATTAGGTCAAATTTTCAGATGAGTAAAATAAGGTTAAGTGACATGCCCTTAGTCGTAAGTATTGGAAGCTGGCTTTGAACCCAGGCCTTTTCGGGACCCCAAGTCTTACTCTGATACCCTATATCTATAATGTTAACTGTCATTAATACTCCTATTATTCTTGGTGCCTTTTAAATTTCTACCAGAAATATCCCCCCAATTCTCTGTAGAACTAAATTTCACAGAATTTCAGAATTGGAAAAAACCTCAGTCCACATCTAATCCAGCCCATACCTGAAAAAAATTTCCCTGTACAATATATCCAGCAAGTGTTCATGAATGATCTACTAATTGGAATTTATTGAATTAGTAGATCCTTAGGGTAGCCAGACAATAATGCCCTGATGCCCTCTAGCAAGATGCTTTCTAGCAAAGTACGTGCAGAGACAGTTCATTCCATTTTGGATAGGTCTAGTTCTTAGGAAAATATTTCCTTATGTAAAATGTAAATCTGCCCTTTTTCAGCTCCTACTTATTGTCCCTTGTCCTGCCCTCGGGGGCTAAAGCGATCAAGTCAAATTTCTCTTCTAAGTGATAGCCCTTCAAATACTAGAAGTCAGACATGGATGTCTGTCTTCTCTTCTCTAGACCAAACACCTCCATTTCCTTAAAGCAAACTTCACACGACAGGGATTCTAGGCCTTTCACTACCCTAGTTTTTCTTCTCTGGACACTCTCTGGTTTATTAGTCCTTTCTAAAATGTGAACAGAACATGGTATTTGAGATAAGATCTATCTAACAGGAAGAGAGAATAGCTGAACTATCACTTTTTTTATTTCTTGAAGTTATGCCTCATTGGATCTCATTAACTTTTCTAGCTGGCAAGAGGCAGTAGATATTCCAACTATAGATGGTGTGAGCTTGACTTTGATTCCTGGCCAAAAAAAATTTTTTTTTTTTTGGTGAGGCAATTGGGGTTAAGTGACGTGCCCAGGGTCACACAGCCAGTAAGTGTTAAGTGTCTGAGGCTGGATTTGAACTCAGGTCCTCCTGACTTCAGGGTCAGTGCTCTATCCACTGCACCACCTAGCTGCCCCCTTGTTTGTTTTTGTTAAAGGGAGAACCTGTGGGCATTTAGAAAAGGTTATGCCTACTGAGAGCTAATCTGACTGTAATCAAGTCAAGAACAAGTCAAGCTGGGCATTTTTGATAGGGCTTCTAGACTGCTAGAGATGGAGAATGTTAGATTTCTGCAAATTATCTGATAAAAGTCTTATTTTCCTTGCAGACATGATGGAGAAGTAAGAGCTGAATGTTAGAATAGTTAGGTAGATTTGGAATAGGTTGAATGACTGGACCCACTTGAGTAGTTAGTGACTCCAAGTGGTCAGTCAGTCAACTAATAAGCATTGTGACTTACTCAGTGCCAAGTAGTGTGCTAAATGCTGGGGATACAAAGAAAGGCAAAACTGTTCTTGCCATCAAGGAACTTGGATTCTGATGGCGGGAGGGGAGACAAACATGAAAATTAATAGGTATGTCACAAGATACATAGAGAGTAGATGTAATCTTGGTGAGAAGGGCATTAACAGTTAGCGTTGGGGAGGAAAGCGGGCTAAAAGAGGTGGGCTTTGAGCTGAATATTAAAAAAAGTCCAGGAAACCAAGAGGTGGAGGTGAGGAGAGAGATCATTCCGGGCATGGGAACAATCAATACAAAGAGATGGAAGACAAGAGTGTTGTGTGTTTAAGGACCAGCAAGCAAGCCAATGTGACTGGATCACAGAGTGTATGGAGGGGAGTGAAGTGTCAGAAAACTGGAAAGGCAGGATGAGGCCAATGGAGGACTTCTGAGTTTGATACTGGAGGTACGAGTGAGCTGGTAGATTTTTCTAAGTGGGAATTGAACAGAAATCTGTATGTGGCTCTGTTCTCTTTAACATTTTTAGTAATGATTCAGTCAAGGGCATAGATAACATGCTTATAAAATCTGTAAGAAAATTCAAAGTTGGGAAGACTAGCTAATATAACGTATGGCAAAAAAAGTTCTTGCGTTGTGGTACATTGGTCCAAATATAATAAGCTGGTATTTAGTAGGACCAAATGTAAAGTATGACATTTGAGTTACAAGATGGGGAGGCATTGACAGTATAGTTTATTATTATTATTTCTTAATTCTGGTAATTTTACTGCACTGTAATCTCTACACATAATCAGTGTGAAATGGTTGGCAAAGGAAAAGGCAGCTGTTCTTAGGCACTAAGACCAAATCAGAGCCCTTAAAGTGAGAAGTGTGATTGGAGGTGGTGGGAGGAGACCAGATTATATGAGGGCTGGATGAAAGAACTGGAGATGTTTAAAAGCCTGAAAAAGGGGCAGCTAGGTGGCGCAGTGGATAGAGCACTGGCCCTGGAGTCAGGAGTACCTGAGTTCAAATCTAGCCTCAGACACTTAACACTTACTAGCTGTGTGACCTTGGGCAAGTCACTTAACCCCAACTGCCTCACTAAAAAAAAAAAAAAAAAGCCTGAAAAAGAGCTGGCTGTCCTGAAGTGTTTGAAAGGCAAAATGTGTAAAATGGATTAGAAATATACTGATTGGTTCCATCAAATAGGTAATTTGTGACATTTTTTCTGACAAAAGTGTCTCAATGTGGAATGGGCTACTTTAAGTGGTAATGAGTTCTCCATTATTTGAGATTATTAAAAACAGATTAAATCACCATTATCTGGGATATTTTAGAGGAATTTCCCATTTAGCTATGGGTTAAACTAAGTAAAATTTGAAATCCCTTCAAATTCTGAAATTTTGTTGATTCCCAGCATTTATAAATAATGCTCTTTAATTTCCAATTAAGGACTCAAATCAAGTTTTAAGAATTTGCAGCTTAAATGTCTTCTTTAGGAAAATGAAAAGAAACATAAATAGATGAAAAATGAAATCATAAGCTTAACATGTGTGTGTGGTTCCTCATGGGAATACATGGAATGTTTGTAAAGGATCTTGATTATCCTGCTGAATTTCACCTCAAGGTACCTTCAATGAAAGTGCATTTAAGTGCTTAAATTTTTTTCTTAAAAAAATTTCCTTTTCCTGAGGAAATTCTCCTGTTTATTCTAAAACCCAGCCATTTCTAGCTCTGGTTTTGCAACATCTAAAGGGTATGTGAAGAAATTCTCAAAACAAAATTAGTGTTAATTAACTTAGGAAAAAGAAATATTGTATTAGCCACATAGTACTTTTAGAAGTGGATGCTGGGGGTGGCTAGGTGGCACAGTGGATTAAAGCACCGGCCCTGGATTTAGGAGTACCTGAGTTCAAATCTGGCCTCAGACACTTGGCACTTACTAGTCACTTAACCTCCATTGCCCGACCAAAAAAAAAAAAACCAAACAAAAAACCAAACAAAACCAATGCCAAATTAGTAGGATAAAAACAAGAAAATACAGAGTGAAATTAAAAGAAGTGGATGCTTTGTGGCAAAAATCAATCAAATTATACTGTATTGAAAATACAGAAAGAGTTTGGATTCCCTGTTGTGAACATTGAATTTAAATTTAAACACTTTCTGAGAAAAATGTAATTTATCCAATCATTTTAAATTACACAGAGAAAGAACATCCTAATACCCCAATTTTATTTTTAACATTTAAAACCTTAAAAACTTAAAAAAAATAATTTGTTTACACTTGAAAAACTCAAGAGGTGGGTTAAACTTGAAAATTTATTTAAGAATAAGTACTTTATATCTAAAAATATTCACTTAGACATAGCAAAAACGATTTTAATTTACATGCTGTTCATGCAGAGTTCTCTATCTCTTATCAGACTGTTAGCAATTTACCAAGATGTATTCATGCATAAAAAAATCCAACACAATTATATTAGTGCAAAGTTAGATTGAAATTCTGAATGAACAAGTCGAGAAATGCAAAATTATGGTTCCCAAAGCTACTGTAACTTGTCTTCTTTCACATATGTAGTTTATTACATGGCTGTACAGAGTGTTAACTTTAATGCCTTAATACATATGTGCAATTTGGCTGAATTATAGCTGTTGTGGGAACCATAACTCCGAATTTCCTGACATTTTGTATGTGTAAAATCTCAACCATAATGTTGAATACAGCTTTTGAATTTAATTTAAAATATAGTAGTTTATTCAAATCTATTCACACTACCACATTTTCCTACAAACACTATCCTCAGAGAAAAATAAAACCAACTTGCAGTTAAGAAATCATTCTGTTGCTGTGATTTCTATGATTCACTCTATTAGATCATAATTAATACCAGTCCATGGAATAATCCACCCTTGCAAGTAGTTTAAAAAAATCATTAGCCTCACTGAAATTCTACTTGGCTTGAAGTCTCGGCATGAGTTTCATACACACTAATCCCATCTCTACTCCTTTTAACCATCTCCTTCTACTGCTCCATCAACTGGCTAAAAATAACATAACATGGTACACTATAGCTATGTATGTTTGTGTTTCATGCCCTGGACAGACGGAAAATCCATGAGAACGTAACTGTGCAAGAACTGTCTTATCTAACCTTTGTATTTTCCATAGCACCTACTGGAATTCTTTGAGTATAGCAGGTGTTTAATAAATCTGTTGAATGTTGAATGCTATGGAGACATGACTAACACATAAGACAAAGAACAGATACAATGAAGACATGTAAGTAAAAACTAATAGAGGTGAACTGAAATATGCCTGTAAGTGCAAAGGAGATGCCACAGTGACTGGAATGACCTGATTTGGGGTGAATGTGTCAGGGAGGAAGAAGTTCTTAGCAGGAGAAGGATGACTATGTCTGGTCAAGGAGGCTAATTTCCTATTTGGAACTACATGTTACTAACTACTCAGGAGTAAAAAAAGAACTAAATAAATGTTGGTGATAGCAAATGTTTTCCTGGAGAATCCAAATCAGATTAGAAGATGGGATAATAGAAGAAATGGCAGGATAACCTGATAGTGGTCACCTCCTGATAAATGTAGTGTTAACATATATTATTGATTTCTGCTTTAAGGAGATTATCCTTATTGCTATGAGTAGGCTGGATTGGGACAAATAAATGTCACTTTACAGTGTCTCTGAATCCATTAAGATGACTGATAAAAGGACGGAGTTGGGATCTAATGAGTCACAACATACCTCTTCTTTTTTAAAAAATAAGTTTTTATTGTTATCTTCTGTTTCTTATACCATCATAGTTATCAACATATATTAAATGCCTATTACGTACCAAGTACTCTGCTAAATCCTAGGAATACAAAAAGAAGCAAAAGACAGTCTCTGCCCTCTAGGAGCTTACAATCTAATTGGGGAGACAATATAAAATAGTAAAACTGATCAATACATTGAGTCTGAAAACATGTGCAATGTTTAACAACTGTGGACTTCTCACTTCTATGAAGGGATGGATTAGGGTTGCCCTCTCATATCTCTTAAATTGAGTCCTTAAATTTTGTTACAATTTTTTACTTTTTTTTGGGGTGGGGTGGGGTGGGGCAATGAGGGTTAAGTGACTTGCCCAGGGTCATACAGCTAGTAAGTATCAAGTGCTTGAGGTCAGATTTGAACTCAGGTCCTCTTGAATCCAGGGCTAGTGCTCTATCCACTGCACCACCTAGCTGCCACCATTACATTTACTTTTGACTTTTTTGGTGTCTTGCTCTTTCCATTTACATTGTTTAGTTAATGTTCATAATATTTTCTTGGCTCTGCTTTCTCCAGTCTGCATCAGATCATGTAGATCTTTCTAACCTTCTCTGTATTCATCACATACATAATTTCTCATAGCATAGTAATACTGCTTTACATCCCTGTACTACAATTTGTTTATCCATTACCCAACTGATGAACATTGAATTTGTTCCCAATTTTTAGCTGTCACAAAAAGTGCTGCTATAAATATTCTGGTGTAGATAGGGGCTTTCTTCTTATTGATGGCTTCCTTGGGTTATGGATTGGAGTCGCTGGTTCAAAGGGTTTGGACATTTTAGTCACTTTATTTGTGTGATTCTAAATTGCTTTCCAAAATGGTTGTACCATTTCACAACTTAACCAATGATATATTGGTATTCCTATTATCATTAATGTATCCATTATCATTCCACGACCCTTCCAACATTGATTGCCTTTTTGGGGGTCATTTTTGCCAAATTATACAGTGTGAGGTTAAACTTCAGCATTGTTTTGATTTGCATTTCTCTTATTATTAGCTATTTGGAGCATTTTCTCATGTGGATGTGAATACTTGACCGTTCTTTTAAGAATGTTTGTTGGGACAGCTAGGTGGTGCAGTTGATAAAACATTGGCCCTGGATTCAGGAAGATCTGAGTTCAAGTGTGACTTGAGACACTTTACACTTAGTAGCTGTGTGACCCTGGGCAAGTCATTTAACCCTCATTGCTCCAAAAAACAAAAAAACAAAACCAAAGAATGTTTGTTCAAGCTAACTTTGACTACTACATATTGGGTAGTGGCTAATACTCATAGATTCATTGTTTATGTATATTGTATACCAAACTCTTATCATAGAAATGTGATACAAAGATTTCTTCCCCCATTCACCACTTCGTTTTTATCCTAGATGCATGAATGTTGTCAGTATAGAAACTTTTTAGTTGAATCAAAATTATCTATTTTTATGTTTTGCAATTAATTACCTTTATCTTTTTGTTTAAGACTATTGCTATCCCAAACTGTGAGAAATGTTTCTCTTGGGTTTTTTTTTTTTTTTGGTAATATGGATCTTTCTATAATATTAAAGTCATGTATCCATTCAGAATGAATTGTGGAGTGTGGTGTAAGGTGTTGGCCTAAGATTAATTTCTGCCAGACTGCTTTCCAGTTTCCCCAGGAGGTTTGTTTGTTTGTTTTTAAATTAAAGAGATCAAATAAGGAGTTTTTTCCGTAGGTAATTTGTTTTCTACTTTATCAAATACTGTGTTACTGAGTTCTTTCTATTGTTTCTGATTATCCTCCATGTTTATTCCATTGATCTATCTCTATTTTTTAAACAAGAGCAGTTGGTGTTGATGACAGCTGCTTTATTTTCAATATAGTTTGAGGTCTGAAAGTGCTATTCCCTCTGTCCCTTCTTTTTATATCCCTTGACATTCTAGATCTTTTTTTTTTCCCAAATGGATTATTACATTTATCTAAATAGTATTTCCATGGTAGTTTGATTGACATACCATCAAAAATATAAATTAATTTTGGTAATATTGTCATTTTTATTATATTGGCATGGCCTAGTCATTAGCACTATTTCAGTTATTTAAGTTTTTCTTTCTTTAAGCAGCACTTTGTAATTGCATTTATACAAGTCTGTTGTGTTTGGGGAGGTTGATCCCCAGATATTTTATACATTCTGTAGTTATAATGGTTTATATACTTTTTTCTATTGTTGCTTCTTGTGTTTTTATTATATATAGAAATACTGTTGATTTTTGAGGATTTTGTAGTCTGTGATTATGCTGAACCCATCAGTTGTCTCATTATCTGTGCTGATTCCCTAGGATTTTCGAAGTAAGCTACTATATCAGCAAATAAGGATAATTTCATCTATCTTTACCTCTCTTTATGCCTTTAATTTCTTTCTCTGGCCTAATTGTTATTGCTAGAATTTTCAGAATTATATTAAATAACAGTAGGCAGAGTGGGCATTCTTTCTTTGCGCTTATATTTACTGGAAAATGTTCTAGTGTATCTCCATTGCATATGCTTGTGTTTGGTTTTAGATGTTTTTAAACAAGGTTCCTCTCTATACTTATACTCTATAGGGGTTTAATATGATCATGTTGATTCTTTTCCTAATACTGAACCATCCTTGAATCCCTCATGTAAATCCCGTTTGGTCATAATGAATAATTGCCTGGACAAACTGCTTTGAATGTTTGACAGGATTTTGTTAAATATTGTTGAGTCAGTGTACATTAATGGTATCAACATAATTTTCTTTATGAGTTTTAGCTTTCCCTAGTTTAAGTCTTAGGATTCTGTTAGTCTCATAAAAGGATTTTGGTAGGATGCATTCCTTCTCAATTTTTGAGAATAATTTGTGAAGTATGGGTATTGTTCTCTGTAAGTTTGATACAATCATCCTGTGACTCCTTCATAACCAGAAAGTTTTTTCTTTGGTAGTTACTTTATAACTAGGTCTATTTCCTTTTCTGAGACTGGGTTATCTTTTACCTGTTTTCTAAGAGTTTAGGCATTTTATGTGTCTGAAAGTATTACTCTATTTCTTTTGTGTTCTCACTTTTATTAATATATAACTGCATAATATATTCTGAATATTCTTTTTCTTTTGCTGTGATTTCACTTTGCTCAATTTCTATTTTGATTTTCTGCTCTTTTTAATCAGATTAGTGGTCTTATTGAGGAACCAGTTTTAGTACTAAATGTTATTTTTATTTTTTCCAATTTATCTATTTCTCTTATAACTTTAAATATCTCTTCTTTTGGGCTTATTTTTGATTTCTTGGTTAATTTAAAAATGAATATCCAGTTAATCAATCTTCACTATTTTGTTAAAGTGTTTTTAAGGATATGATCTTTCTCCCTGATGACTGCGTTAAGTTTTATCCTAGAAATTTTCGTATGATGTTTCACCATTTAAATTTTCTATACATGGTAACTGTTTCTTTGATTTGTTCGACCCAATAATTATTTGGGATTTCATTGTTAAATCTCCATTTGGGCCTGTATCTTTTGTTTGTGGTACCTAAACTAACTGCTATCTTTATTGCATGTTTTCTATAGGATATGGTGACTATATCTGCCTTTTTACATTTGTTTGAAATATCTCTGTTCCCTAGCACATGGTCAATTTGTTAAAGTTACATGTGGTGATGAGAAATATATATATATATATATATATATTCATTTGCTGTCTCATTTAGAAGATACCTTAAGTTTTTATTATTTAAAAAATTTTATTTTTTCCAATTACATGTAAAAACAATTAATATTCATATTTTAAAAATTCTAAGCTCCACATTTTCTCTCACTCCCCTTCTCTCTCTTTGAGAAGGCAAGCAATTTGATATAGATTATGCATATGTAGCCATGAAAGGAGGTTCCATTACTGGCCAAGTGGTGATAGAAAACAGAGCAAAAAAAAAAATCAAGAAATATAAAGTAAAGAAAGCATGCTTTGATCTGCATTCAGACTCTATCAATTCTTTCTCTGGAGGTGGATAGCATTTTTCACCATAAGTCCTTTGGAATTGTTTGGGATCACTGTATTGCTGAGAATAGCCACGTCATTCATGGTTGATCATAGTACAATATTGCAGTTCTACTCACTTCATCATAAGTTTTTTTTTTTGGTGGGGCAATTGGGGTTAAGTGACTTGCCCAGGGTCACACAGCTAGTAAGTGTCAAGTGTCTGAGGCCGGATTTGAACTCAGGTCCTCCTGAATCCAAGGCCAGTGCTTTATCCACTGTGCCACCTAGCTGCCCCCCCATCATAAGTTTTTAAACTCTAATTTCTCCAGCAGTTTATTCAGTCACACATTTCGCCTTTTGTTTATTACTTACTGACAACTGAGGGAAAAATATTGAGTATCCTGCCACTATGACATTACTGTCCATGTCTTCTTGTAGGCTCAGATGTTGTCCTTTATGAATTTGGAGGCTAAGGCATTTGGAGCTTATTGGTTTACTGTCTATGGCTCTTTTCAGAGTGATACAATTTCTTTGTTTATCCTTTTTAGTTTTTGAATATTTGTGTTTGCTTTGTCAGATAGCAGTGCCTGATTGTAATGCCTAATTTTTTGGATTCATTTGATGTATAGTCAATTATTTTTTTCCATCCTCAGTTTTATTTTGTGTATGTCTTTGTTTTCTAAATGTTATTTCTTAAAAGCAACAGATTGTAAGGTTTTGTTTTCTTATCTAATCTGTCATTTTGAGATTTTTTATTGGATTGTTTAATACATTTGCCATTAAAATTACGAGTTAGGTTTATATTTTCCTTCATTTGTGTCTAATATTTTTTTCAAGTTGTGAATTTTCCCTCCTCTGCTGTAAACACAGTACTTTGTGTGTTAAATTACTTTATATTATTATTTTTAAGGTGGTCCTATTATGGCTGCCTCTCTTCCCCTCATCCCTGATCTCTTCCTCTCATTTGTTACCCATTTCCCTTGGTGGTTTTTTTTTTTTCCTTCTGCTTTTATCTGGTCATAGAATCTCCCCCTCCCCCCAGTTAGTCAAGTAGACTCATCCTTCATCTCTTCACTTGTTTCACTTGTTTATTAGTTTTTTAAAGTTAATATTTTCACATCCTTTCCAAGAATGTTTTCTTATTCTCTTTATTATCCATCCTCTCTTTCTAGATACTCTAAACTCTCATTCTCTGATTATGACCTCTATAAACGTCCAATCAAAAGCTCCAAAATATCCATTGTAGGCTTTTCCCTCTAGGAGGTTCTTGCCATTGTCCTGTAGATTTTGTCCCATACATTCCCCCTTTTCACTGTGTCTCACCCCCAGAATAATGTCAATTATTGCAGATGTCAGAGAAGACACTAATTCTCCCTGTGTTCCAGATTATGCAGTCCATCACTGATCTATCTATCCCTTTTTCCCTCGTTACCTTTTTTCTCCATTTGCCTCAAAATCTTCTGTGTCCATGCTTTTCCTTTTTTTTTTTTGGTGAGGCAATTGGGGTTAAGTGACTTGCCTAGGGTCACACAGCTAGTAAGTGTCAGGTGTCTGAGGTCGGATTTGAACTCAGGTCTTCCTGAATTCAGGGCTAGTGCTTTATCCACTGTGACACCTAGCTGCCCTGTCCATGCTTTTCCAATGCCCTTGGTGCCAGATACTCTTACGAGTTCCAACTTCTCTTACAAGTGGACTTTTCAAACACCAAATTCCCTAGGCTGTATCAAGTACAAGGTGCCCCAGCTTACTTCATAGACCATCTCTTCGTTTATCAGTGGAACCCATTCCCATCATCAAAGCAAAGTTTCCTTCTTCCTTTTTCAATCCTCCCCATCTCCTCTTTACCCACTCCCCTGTAAGCTCTTTTCTTTCTGAGACCATAGGGTCACTTTCCCCTCACTGCTAGGCCTAGATTTGACTCTGGGACATCACACATTCCTTTCTGCTTCCCCTTCCTCAATCCCCCACGTACTCTCCTATATAGTAAGGCAATCCCACAAACTAAACAAAAGAATCCACAATGATTCACCAGTAGGAGCACCACCATAATGCTCTAGGGCCTACCTTTTCAGTGTTACCCTCCACAGGAATTCCATCTTCATCCTTTTCTCCTTGTGTACATTTAAAAAGAAGTTATTACTGTTTTGTCTGATGATGTCTGTTGTTGCTACTATTCTAGGCTGCTGCAATTCTTCACTCCTTTTTTTTTGGGGGGGGGTGTTTCAGAACCAAATAATCTCTTCAGGTCTTCTTTTTCTCCCAAAAATATTTTAAATGCCTCTTCAGTAATGAATATCCATCTTTTTTTCATGTTTGTTTAAGGTTAGATTTGCAGGGTAGGTCACTCTGGGTGGTATCCTGAGCTCTACTGTTCTGGAATACATTATTCCATTTTCTCCTACATTTTCTGGTGGAACACAATAGACTTGAGTTATTGAATTTCCTTTCTTTTGTATATGAAGGTATTTCTCCAGATGACAAGCAGAATTTGTTTCTGAATTGAATTGTTAAATTTAACCACTCTATCTCAGAATTTGCATCCTTGGATATTTTTTTGAGGTGATTTCAATTGTCATTTAATTTTTTATGTCCAGAACAGTTCAAGGTAGTCCTCTTCTGTTATTCTGTATTATAGTGTTAATTTTTTTTTTGTACTGTTGTGTTCTTCTGGGAAACCTAGGATTCCTGGGTTGTGTCTATGCATTCTGTCTTTAAGAGCAGTGTTTTGCTTGAGTAGTGAGCATGCTTTCTTTTTAATGTTATTGTTTTTTGCTTCTCTTCTTCTAGACTTTTACTCATGTATATTTGCATTCCCTATCTATTGTTCTCTCTCTTGTTTCTTTGGTGAGTATTGCCAGTGTAGATTCTAGTTCTTCTACAGTGTCCATTATTTTTGCTGTGCAAGGCCAAAAATTCTGCTCTCTTAATTCTCATTTCTCTTTTGAACCATTCCTGAACAGTGTATTGTAGTTCTATATTCTCACATTCTACAGGGTCTTCTGTCTCATCAAGTGTTGGATAACTTCCCTTTGTTTTGTAGTATTAATTTATAGATATCTGAACTCATTTACAACATCTAGAGGCCTTCTGTTGTTAATTTCCTTCTATTGTTTTCTTATTGATTTATCTGTTTATATGTTCAGAGTCTTTGGTTTTTCTTCTTCCTGAGATCTTTGGTAGTTTAAATTCACCCCCATCTTCCAGATTTTCTCCTCTTCTTTCACTGACTGTTCCCTCTGATAATGGTTTCCTTGGGGGAGCTGGATTTCAAAGTGTCCCAGTATACTCCCACACTGGGCATGGTTTATTACCCCAGGGCTCTGGACCAAATGACTTCTAGGTGGTGAAAACTGGCTCTATCTTGATACTGTGCTCTTTCCCTCAGGTATCAGCCAGTGCCGTAAAGCACAACACCCACAAAGCACCACCAGTGATAGTCTGTCCTGACATCCTGTCCCACTCTCTCTGTTCCTCAGTTCTTTGGTCTGGTTCAGAGATCAGTCATGCTTGGTGCTATGGGGTTGTCCACCCTCGCAAACCAGCAATTAAAAGTTTTGCAATGCTGCTTCCCAGAAGGCTTTTGCTCCTGGTGGGCTGCTGCCTGCTGACTGGCTGTTTGAAACCACACCAGCAAATTTCTACAGCCTGAAAACCAGGATCTCCATGGCACTGGAAAGAGGGTGTGGTGACTAGAGTCTGGTGCTGGGGTTTGCAGCAAGCCTCTAGCAATGTGCTGGGTTCCTTGGCTATGCAGCCTTGTTGCTGGTAGCATGGGTGGTGGGGGAAGACTGCTGATTGAGTCTGGGGTCAGTGAGCATTAATTTGTGTCTTTTTTTTTAAAACCTTCTTAAGGATTCTGGGTGTCCATAAAGATAGCTGATGTTGCTTCATCTTTGATGCATAATTTGTTTTAGAGAGGTTTGAGAGGTCATGAGGATTGGAGAAACCATTTAGTCTTCCATCTTGTTGCTAACATGATCCAGAAGTCAACAATATGCTTTTGATTTTACATTGAGAAGAACGGAAAAAGTATTGGCTTTGGGGTCAAAAAACCTGGATTCAAATCCTGCCTCTGATCCTTACTACTATGTAACCCTGGGAAAGTTATTTAATTATCCTGGGCTTGGTTTCCTTATTAACAAAATGATGGGGAATAAGTATCTATAATCTTATGACTTGTGGCTGGGAGGAAAAGACTTGTACTTTTTGAAGCTGAGGCTAAACTTAGAATGAATTTGTGGTTTTCTGGGGTTTTTTGGGAGGATGTTGTGAAGCAGTAACAGTGATAAAAAGAATGGAAAATTCAGTGAAAGAATATCTTAGTTCATAAATTTTAAAATCAGGGTGTTAGGTAAGGCTTTTGGTATTGGTGAATTAACAGCTCAAGAAAGCAAGAAGTCTTTCAAACACAGAAAGACTAAAAACTTGATCTCTATAAAACTCAGATGTATTCTTGGTCCAATCTGTACCTTACAAAAATCCCTTCAACAATATGCCTAATGAGTAATCATCCAGCCTTCTCTTGAAAACTTCCACTGAAAGAAAACCTGCTACCTACTATTTATCAACTCATTCTATTTCTAGATGGCTGTTAGAAAGTGATGTTCAAAAAGATAGCATAAGACTCTGCCAGATGATCTGCTGAAATTTGGACTAGCGATATCTAGTTCTATTAACTATATAGCATATTCCTAGCCTACCAGTAACCCTGTCAAACAGGAAATGAAGTTAGTCTGATATGATTTATTCCCTGATGAATCCATGCTGACCTTCTAAGATCACTGTTTCCTTTCTTATATACTTACTAGCAATCTTTTAAATATGTTTTGAATTTTGCCAGGGATCAGATCCCAAAGACTAAAGGGCCATAAGACAAATGTTTAAAGTACCCAGAATCTTATCAGAGATATTCATTCCAACTGACCCATAGATGCCCACCCTCTAATTCCATGAATGGCTAAAATGCAATGATTTTTGTTGCATTGAAGAAAAGGCAGGAATTAAGAAGATAAGAATTTGGTACATCTTATTTTGTATAATTTTTTGTGATTGGTTTCTATACTGCTATGATCGTTTGGTATAGAAAACTTTATACTGTGCAAGTATATTGTCACTGTTGATTAAATATGATATTTAGAGTCATTTTAGAAAAAGTTGAACAGTAAGGCCTTTGATCAGGAATGTAACCCCCTTATAATACTATTTCTTTTTTTTTTTTTAAATGGGGCAATGGGGTTAAGTGACTTGCCCAGGGTCACACAGCCAGCAAGTGTCAAGTGTCTGAGGCCGGATTTGAACTCAGGAACTCCTGAATCCAGGGCCGGTGCTCCATCCACTGCGCCACCCAGCTGCCCCTATAATACTATTTCTAAGAGAAAGTGAGATTCAAAGTTACAGCACCTTTTCCAGGACCTTAAAATCTCTAAGTTTGAAGTCTGTCAATGCCCACTGCTTTTACATACTTTTAAGGCTCTGTTCTTTGGCTTTTGAATTGAATCACAAAAAAATAAATGGTAACAGCTACAGAAGAGGTAAGGTATGTGTACTACCAGCTAAAATTTAAATTCAGTATTAGAAAAAGATTTATAGATGCTTAGACTTCTTTATTTTTTTCAAGTAGTTTTGAAAAATTTTTTTTATTTTTTCAAGTAGTTTTTAAGGCAATTACAAACAAGTAGAAATTATTCTCAAAGGAGAAATGGTAGACACAACAATGAGACCAGATGGTATTTAGGCAAACGAGCTAAGAAAAATAAAGAAATGCTGAATGATCTAACCCTCTGGGATGCTAGCCTTTTTACCCCTTAAACAAATCAACAAACAATGGAATCAACAAAGCTCCAAGGAGTCGCTTCTGTAAAGTATTTTGAGGTTAGCTACAGAAAATGTACCAGGCATTATAAAACAAAATTATCTGTCACATTTATTACACTGTCATGCTAGACACTAAAAATGATGCTAGACACTAAAAACTTTAAAAGCAGCGTATCATAATTATAATTATATAATTATAATTATATAATTATAAATTATAATAAAGTACCAGTTATTTCAAATTTCCTACCTCTGGGAAGTATTTGTTCCTATACCACATGGAGCAGAGCTTCCTCCAACATATACTGGACTGCATCTAAATGTGATTAACAAATGTGAGAAATATGAATTACAATTAAAAAGCTATGTTTTGGTAATCAAAATGTTCTTTTCCATAAGCTGATTGTTTCAGGAAAGGAGATATTTATTCATGATCATGAGCTCTGCTTTATTGGATGTAACCTGCACATTCTGGAACACTCAAGGAGTTAAAATGAGTCACAGAAAAATAGTGTTTGCCAAATAATATGAGGGGAAAAACCAAACCCTGGAGAATATAACAGAACATTCATTCTGAGCAACTGTTCACATGCTTTTTCATGTGGCAGATTATTTACAATAGCAATAATCTCCAATATAGAAACTTCCTTTACACTATGGGGTCACAAGCCATTGGCCTATTATAAGATATTGCTCTTGGTTCTTCTCCTGAAAAGTAATGCTTTATTATTTAATGTCAATGTGGTCTAAATGGTAACAAAGAATGACTACACCGCATTCCTAACTTTTGCTCACTAGTGTGTTTAATTCACTAAATCTCAACTTACCTTTTGCCAAGTACTTGAATGGAAGCTCTGACAGATGTGTGATTTGAGGATTTAGATTTTAATTTCTGTAAAAAAACCCCCAAAACAATAAAAGAGAAAGGACAGCTTTAGAGAACTATAACAGCAAAACTCAGGTTCTACTTTATTTTGTAAGAAAAAGTTAAAAAAAAAAATCCAAACAGCCTCAACAAAAAATTTGAATGTGATCATTTTAAAGTTTCTGGAATAAAAACAATGACCAAATCCTTGAGAGGCAGCAAACATGGAGAAGCAGAACTCCCTAATGACTTTGTAAATCACCCTGCTGACTTTCAGTCTAGGAAAATGATATATTCCTATTATTAACATGTGAAGATTTAGAGTCACTTTCTAACTCTTCTGTTAATACTTCAGTTTAATGATTTAATATGAAGAACCTGCTGTTTAAAACACCATTCTGGAAAAATTCAATAGAAGAGAAAAAAAATCAGACTCATTTGTAAGGTATGTGAGTAGTACTTACCTGAACCAAAAATAAACTAGCCGACTCCTGGTTAATTTCAGTAATATTAATTTTAATCAAATGAAATTCTTAGCCAATAGAAATTCAGGGAAAATGTAGATATACTTAGTTACAACTATAGAGTAGTTCCTATATGGTTACATAACATCCTCATCATTAACTAACATTTATTAAGTGTTAACTATGCATGTGATACTGTATAACATGTACCAACCAGGAAGCAGGCTCTCTGCCAAAAAGAGATGAAGAGAAAGGGACATGGTAGAATTAATTCTGCAGACAGGCCTTTACTTTGCCTGGTGTGACAACAAACTAAACAAAGACAAAAATATCTCTTTGCCTTTTCTTTCCCTCCTTCCAGAAGTAAACTTCTTATTTGAAGTGAAAAGAATTTTTCCCCCTGGTGCGAGTGTTTCAATCTCCCTTTTTTGTTTGGGGAGCATGATTTATGTGAATGGATGGTAGGGTCACCACTTCTGTCTAGGACCACATTTTCTCTAATCTCTGGGCTCATGCTTATGCTGTTGGCCAAGTGGCTCTAAGAAGGGGAAAGAGGAAGGAATAAGCATTTATACAGTACCATTTTGTGCCAGGTATTGTGTTTAGCACTCTACAAAAACAATCTCATTTGAGCTGAGATACAGAAATATATTATCAAGCACTTAGGAATTATGTCTCCTCTTCTCAGGAATATTTGTGGCCCCTATGTATAGCTCTCCCCACCAACCCTTCCTTTCTGCTACCTCTCATCACAATCTGTAACCATAAGACCATCCCACATATTTATCTTAGGTAATATCTATATTGTCAAATTGAGGCACTAAGGTGACACACAATAGAAGCCAGGAGGTATGGACTCTGACTCTGACAGTGATGTGTTGCCTCAATAGGTGGGTAGTGTGGGATTACCTGTCACAAGAGATCTTTAAGGTGAGGCTGGATAACCACTTGTTGGGGAGCAGCGATTTTTAACCCAAGAGTTCATGAATTAGTTTACAATATTTTTTTGGGATAACTGCATAATTTTAAAGACATTACTCCACGAGGGGGGGTCCAAGTCTTCACTAGACTACCAAGTAACAACAGCATGAAACTTCTTGCTCCCTCCAGCTGCTAGAGCCCAACCCTTCCATAGGCATTTACCTTGAATTTTTTGGTATGCACTTAATTATGTACATGCTGTCTTCCCTAATCAAATGTAAGCTCCTTGAGAGCATTTCACTTTTGTTTTTGTTTCTTTCCCCAGAGTCTTTGGTCAATGCTTCCTGTTTCAGCCCATTTTCAAGCTGGCTGATAAAAGACAACTGAAATGGCATTATAACTCTCTAAGAACACAGTCTGTATGTGGGTTCTGTGGGTTGATCTTGTTTACCCTCCTTTTGCCCTTCAGCATGTGGTTCTAAGTTTTGTGTTTTTTTTTTTAAATTTGGATTTTTCTTATTTTCCTCATTTTTGTTCTAACCACTAACACGTACATATTAGGTAAATTCTTAGAACAACTGTAATACTGCTGTATGTTACCAACTGGACTTATGCACAATTGTACAGGTTGTGGTTTTTGAGATCAAACAACTTTCTGCAAATAGGTGCAGATTCAATTCCATAATTTACACTGTTTATTATTGGGTACTTACTACTATTAAGTACACAATAATGTATATGGCCCTGTGCTAGGCACTAAGGATATGAGGACAAAAAGTGAAACAGCCCTGTCCTGAAGAACCTTAGATTTTATTAGCTCAATGGCTTTGATGATCAATGAGATCATTATTGGCACTGAAAGCACTCCTGGTTTCTAATTATTGCTAACAACACCTAATGAACAGAAAATCTAAGTTTCCAAATTCCTTTTGTCACTTATAGTCAAAATAATAATGCTTTTTAAAAATAATTAAATGCAAGCTCACAGGGCTTAGAGAGTTGTAAGGGACTTTATAAGTCATATGAAAAAAACTGAGAGTCAGAGAGATTAATTAAATTGTCCCAGGTTACACAGGTGAAATGTAATAAAGCCAGGGTCTGAATGGAGGTCCTTTGATTCTGAAGTCCGTGCTCTTTACTCAACTGAATATGTATAGTCTCTTGTATCTTCAAATGCTTTGAATATTCTAAATATATTCTGAAATACAGAAGGAAAAATAACTATGTTCCTGGGACTCTACTCACAATAGGGTTTCTGTCAAAACAGGGCTCTTCAAAGATTTCATTAATTAGGCCATCGAGATCATCATCAGCTTTCAATACTATTTTAGTTGATCTGAAAAAAGAAAAAGCTTCAGAGAATAGAAATCAACCAGTGTCAGAAGAGATAAATCGTGTTGTTTAAAGAACTCAGCAATCTGAAATGATGGTAGAAAGAGAAACAGGACATTCATTAACAGGTTTGCTAATTGTTTTGTTATGGGCATTAATGCCATGTGCCCTGGAATACAGGGCACATTTTATATACTGAACACATATTACTGTTCCTACATCTGTAATAGACCATTTACAGTAATAATATCCAAGTTAAGAAAAACTAAGCTTCTTTGCTAAATTATACCAGTA
The DNA here is from genome assembly GCF_019393635.1 of Dromiciops gliroides. Classification (NCBI taxonomy): domain Eukaryota; kingdom Metazoa; phylum Chordata; class Mammalia; order Microbiotheria; family Microbiotheriidae; genus Dromiciops; species Dromiciops gliroides. Next base: position 147,266,286 of record NC_057861.1, on the reverse strand, counting down.
ATTTGGGGCATATGCAGTACTAAAATGAGAAAACAAAGTGTTTTGCAAATCTGAAAGTAATATACAAAATACTATTTTAAAAACTCATCATTAGTAAAAGTCAGCATTAGAAGAAAGGCTAATATAAAATAAATCCACATAAATCATCTGCATTTCTATACATGACCAACAAAGTCCAGCAGCAAGAGACAGAAAGAGAAATTCCATTTAAAGTAACGGTAGATAATATAAAATATTTGGGAGTCTACTTGCCAAGACAAACCCAGGAACTCTATGAACACAACTACCAAACACTCTTCACACAAATCAAATCAGATCTAAATAATTGGAAAGATATCAGTTGTTCATGGATAGGCAGAGCTAATATAGTAAAAATGGCAATACTGCCTAAATTAATTTACTTATTCAGTACCATACTAATCAGACTACCTAAAAAATATTTAAACAGCTAGAAAAAATAACAACAAAATTCATCTGGAAAAACAAAAAATCAAGACTATCCAGGGAAATAATGAAAAAAAATTCACAGGAAGAAGGGTTAGCGGTACCAAACCTGGAGAGCTTTACTATAAAGCGGCAGTCATCAAAACTATCTGGTACTGGCTAAAAAATAGAGTGGTAGATCAATGGACTAGGCTAGGCACAGGAAACGCAGTAGTAAATGACACTAGTAATGTAGTGTTTGATAAACCCAAAGACTCCAGCTTCTGGGATAGGAACTCAGTATTTGACAAAAACTGCTGGGAAAACTGGAAGATAGTATGGCAGAAATTAGGCATAGACCAACATCTGACACCTTATACTAAAATAAGGTCAAAATGGATACATGATTTAGACATAAGAGGTGATACCATAGGTAAATTAGGAGAGAAAGGAACAGTCTACCTATCAGATCTTTGGAAAGGAAAACAGTTTATGACCAAACAAGAGATGGAATATATTATAAAATGCAAAATGGATGATTTTGATTACATTAAATTAAAAAATTTTTGTACAAACAGAAACAATGCATCCAAAATTAGAAGGGAGGCAGAAAGCTGGGAAACAATTTTTATGGCCAGTACTTCTGATAAAGGCCTCATTTCTAAAATATATAGGGAACTAAATCAAATTTATAAGAATCCAAGTCATTCCCCAATTGAGAAATGGTCAAAGGATATGAACAGGCAGTTTTCTGATGAAGAAACCAAAGCTATCTATTCCCATATGAAAAAACGCTCCAAATCTCTAATGATTAGAGAGATGCAAATTAAAACAACTCTGAGGTACCACCTGACACCTATCAGATTGGCTAAAATGACAAAAAAGGAAAATAATAAATGTTGGAGAAGCTGTGGAAAAATTGGAACACTAATGCATTGTTGGTGGAGCTGTGAACTGATCCAGCCATTCTGGAGAGCAATTTGGAATTATGCCCAAAGGGCGATAAAGCTGTGCATATCCTTTGACCCAGCAATACCACTTTTGGGTCTTTTTCCCAAAGAAAACATGGAAAGGGGAAAGGGACCCACATGTGCAAAAATATTTATAGCTGTTCTTTTTGTGGTGGCAAGGAATTGGAAGTTGAGGGGGTGCCCATCAATTGGGGAATGGCTAGACAAGTTGTGGTATATGAATACAATGGAATACTATTGTGCTGTAAGAAATGATGAGCAGGAGGAGTTCGGAGAAACCTGGAGGGTCTTGCATGGGCTGATGATGAGTGAGATGAGCAGAACCAGAAGAACATTGTACACAGTATCATCAACATTGTGTGTTGATCTACTGTGATAGACTAGATTCTTCTCACCAATGCAATGGTACAAAAGAGTTCCAGGGGACTCATGATGGAAGAGGATCTCCAAATCCAGGAAAAAAAAGAACTGTGGAGTATAGATGCTGAATGAACCATACTACTTCTTTTGTTTTTGGTGCTGATGTTTATCTATTTTGAGGTTTGTTGTCATTGCTCTGATTTTTCTCTTATAACATGACTAATATGCAGAAATGTTTGATGTTATTATGTGTGTGTGTGTGTGTATATATATATATATATATATATATATATATATATATATATATATATATATATATATATATATATATATATATATATATATATATAACCTATATCAGATTGCCTGCTGTCTAGGGGAGGGGGGAGGGAGGGAGAAAAAATCTGAAATTGGAGAGCTTGTATAAACAAAAGTTGAGAACTATCTTTACATGTAATGGGAAAAAAATAAAATACTTTATTAATTAAAAAAAAAAGAAAAAAAAAAAGAAGTAAGGCTATCTCAACTAGTCCTTTGAAAAAACCAGGGTTTCATTCTCAGAGAAATAATTACCTCTTTAGTAGTTAATAATAGTGAGCATTTATATAGCAATTTAAATTTTGGCAAAGTACTTTACGACTATTATCTCATTTTATTCTTACAACAGCCCTACCCTTACACTTCCCCTAGGAGATTGTGCTAAGTACCCCCATTTTATAGATGAGGATACTAAGGCACAGAGAGGTCAAGTGACTTGCCCAGAGTCACATGGCCAATGTCTGAGGCTGAATTCGAACTCATGTCTTCCTGACTCCAGATTCAGTGTACCACCTAATTGACTTCACTTTACTGAGTTGTTATGGGGCTCAAATAGGATAATATAGCTATAAACTGCATTGCAAATCCCAAAGTGCTATGTTTTAGCTGTTATTATAGTTAGAGGTAAAATTTTATACACACACACATATGATTACTTGACAAGGATGAAAAAAATTGACTATGGCAGAAATCAGTTGTTAGGGTTTTTTTTCTGGGGGGACAGGTAAATGAGGGTTAAGTGACTTGCCCAGAGTCTCGCAGCTAGTAACTGTCAAGTATCTGAATCCAAATTTGAACTCAGGTCCTCCTGAATCCAGGGCAGGTGTTTTATCCACTATAAGATCTAGCTGCCCCCTCATCTCCCCTTAGAAAAAGTTAAGTGGATATCTAGAGACTAGATTCTAGGTCACCTTAGTACAGTAGTATATACACAAAGCTTCTGTTTTTCAAAAACTGCTTACTACTGACCTTCTATAGAGTGTCATTCAGCACTGGTATCTTAACACTCTTACAGGATGCAAAGTTACTTTTTGATTATAGAGACTAATTGCATTGGTTAAAATTTTTATTAAAAACAAAACAAAACAACTATTTGCACATTTTAATTTTTCAGGATCTCTTCATTGTAACACTTGCCTTTAGCCAAAGAAATTAAAAGCCAATCTAAATTAGAGAGCTACTGAAAATGATTTCTAGAGAACATGAGGTCAGTCACAAACCTGGAATTTCCAAATGATGTTCTTTGTGTTTCAAATTTAAAACTGTGCATGTTCAGTATCTAACACAATGCCTAGCACATAGCATATAACAATAATAAATGCTTAGTGGGTGGAATGAATGATAGATCACAAGTTATAGAAATAATTACTACACTATGCTTGAATTAGACAATTTTGTTTGGGCAGGTAGGTGATGAAGTGGATAGAGCATTAGACTTGGAGACAGGAAGACCTGAGTTCAAGTTTGTCCTCAGGAACTTGCTAGCTGTGTGGCCCTGGGAAAGTCACTGAAACATTGTCTGCTTCAGTTTTCTTATCTGTAAAATGGGGATAATAGACCACCTACCTCCCATGATTGTTGTGAAGATGAAATGGGATATTTGTAAAGCACTATGCAAACATTAAAGAGCTATATAAATTCTAGCTATTATTACATATTTGTTTGTTTTTTAAGTGAGGCAATTTGGGGTTAAGTGACTTGCCCAGGGTCACACAGCTAGTAAGTATGTAAAGTGTCTGAGGTCTGATTTGAACTCAGGTCCTCCTGAATCCAGGGCCGGTGTTCTATCCACTGCGCCAACTAGCTGCCCCTCTATTATTAAATATTAAATTGATCATTTGGTTTGAGTGAAACTACAGAATACGAGGATTGTAGATTTAAAACTGGTAGGGGCCTTTGAGATTGTCTAGTACATGTTCCTCATTTTACAGATGTAGAAGACAGGCCTGCAGAAGTAAAGTGACTAGCTTATAGGGACAAGAAGCAGTACCCAACACAGCAAGAATTGAACCCAGGTGCTTAATGTCAGGAAGTTGGATGCCTGTAAATGGTACTGACTGAATATAATATTTCCAGGCCTCCAAACGATCATTTCCATAAAATATTAGGTGAGAAAACTAAGTAAGGCCTAAGTGGAATTAGTCAATAAACATTTATTTCATGTTTACTAAATAGGGGGAGCTAGGTGACACAGTGGATAGAGTGCTAGGCCTAGAGTGAAGAAGACTTTTTCCTGAGTTCAAGTTTGGCCTCTGACACTTACTAGCTGTGTCATGATCCTGGGCAAATCACTTAACTCCATTTGCCCCACTTTCCTTATCTAGAAAATGAGCTGGGAAGGAAGTGATAAATCACTCCGGAATATTTGCCAAGAAAACCCCAAAAGGGGTCACAAAGAGTCAATTAAAACTGAAACAACTGAGCAATGAGTGCCTACTATGTACTATAGGCACTGTGTTAAGCCCTGGGATACAAAAAAAAGGCAAAAGACAGTCCCTACCTTCAAGAAGCTCACAAACTAATAGGGGAGACAACATGCAAACAAAAATGTACAAACAAGCCATGTATACAGGAAAAAAAGGAAAATAATGTTTAAAATCATGGAATTTCAGATCTGGAAAGGACTTTGGAGGTCACCTATTCTAACTATCATTTCCTATTTCATACAAGAAGAAACTAAGACCCAGAGAAATGAATTGATTTACTTAATCATCACCCTGAATTATGTAAGTTGTTGCAGGACTCAGTTCCACTTGAGAGGTGGTCAGTGTACTTTGCACTACATCATGCTTTGATTATACTTTGGCATAATTCTTTGGTTATATAGAAACATGATATAGATAAACGGATCCCCCATTAGACTGTGAGCTCCTCCTAGGCAGGGACCATGGGCCTTTGCATCTCTAGCATTTAGCACAGTGCCTGGCATAGTACTTGCTGGCTGACTGTCTAACTGAACGGGTATAGCTTCCATAGGAGAATTTTTTTTTCTTGGATGGTTTTAAACTTGGCTTTGAAGGCAAAGGCAAAATAGGAGTTGCAAAGGACCTGGGTTCAAATCTTGCCACAGAAAGATTTATAAATATTCTTAAAATTCTCTCATTTTGTTCTCATAACAACCTGGAAGGTGGGGTAGGGTAGGTACTACAGACCTCACTTTACAGAAAAGGA